>NC_137468.1:155694261-156221761 GCF_964235325.1 Thermobia domestica
ATGAGCCAAGATACCCCTCCCAAATTTTTAAAGTATGCGTCAATGTACCCATGTCTTATGATAGGAAATGAACCCATATACATGTCCATATAACCATATAACGTAATAGAACATCATCAAAGGGGAAGAATTGGGCCAGAAACCAAACACATGGTACAACATATTGCTTATGTTTATATTTTAGCAATTTTTTACCCATGAAAGGGAACAAGATGGACCATCCAAATTTATCATGATACATGTTGAGGCATGTACTATGATACCGAATCCCCTCCCTCGGGTGCATCAATGTACACATGTCTTATAATAGGAAATGGACCAATACATACATGGCCATATAACCATATAAGGTAATAGGACCTCATCCAAGGGGATAAATTGAGCCAAAACCAAACACGTGGTTGTACTAAAATTTGGCAATTTCGTACCCATGAAAGGAAACGAGGTGAATCATCCAAATTTATACTAATCTATATTAGGGTCCTATACTATAATACCAAACATGTAAAAGGGGCAATTTCCAAAATTAAAGGGGTGGGCCAAAGTACCCCTCCCAAAAAATTTAAACGGGGTGCACAAATGTACCTATGTCTTATGATAGGAAATGAATCCCCATACGTGACCATATAACGATATAAGGTAATAGGACTTCATCCAATGGAATAAATTAGGTAAAAAAAACGAAACACGTGGTACAACGTATTGCTTACGTTTATATTTTGGCAATTTTGTACCCCTAAACGGGAACGAGTTTATAGTAATATATATTAGGGTCCTATACTATTATACCAAATGTTTAAATTGGGCAATTTCCAAAATTTAAGGGGTGGGCCAAGGTACCTCTCCCGGGGTGCATTAATATACCCATGTTTTATGAAAGGTAATGAACCCTGTATACGCCCATATAACCATATAGGATAATAACACCTCATCAAAGGCGATAAATTAGGTCAAAAGTCCAAACACGTGGTTGTACTAAAATTTTGGCAATTTGGTACCCCTAAAAGGGAACGAGGTGGACCACCCAAATTTATAGTAATATATATTAGGGTCCTATACTATTATACCAAATGTGTAAAATGGGCAATTTCTAAAATTGAAGGGGTGGGCCAAGGTACCCCTCCCAAATTTTTCAAGGGGTGCACCAATATACCCATGTCTTATGATAGGAAATAGACCCCTATACATAACCATATAACTATATAATGTAGTAGGACCTCATCCAAGGGGATAAATGGGCCAAAAGAACAAACACGTGGTACAACGTATTGCTTACGTTTATATTTTTGACAATTTTATACCCCTAAAAGGGAACGAGGTGGACCATCCAAATTTATCATAATACATATTAGGGTCCTATACTATAATACCCAATGTTTAAATTGGTCAATTTCCAAAATTTAAGGGGTGGGCCAAGGTACCCCTCCCAAATTTTTCAAGGGGTGCATTAATGTACCCATGTCTTATGAAAGGTAATGGACACCTGTATACGCCCATATAACCATATAAGGTAATAGGACCTCATCAACGGGGATAAAATCGACCAAAATCCAAACACGTGGTACTACGTATTGCTTACGTTTATATTTTGGCAATTTTGTACCCCTAAAAGGGAACGAGGTGGACCATCCAAATTTATCATAATACATATTAGGGTCCTGTACTATAATACCAAATGTTTAAATTGGGCAATTTCCAAAATTTAAGGGGTGGGCCAAGGTACCCCTCCCAAATTTTTAAAGGGGTGCACCAATGTACCCATATCTTATGAAAGGTAATGAACCCCTGTATACGCTCATATAACTATATAGGGTAATAACACCTCATCAAAGGGGATAAATTACGTCAAAAACCCCGAAATTTGAATTTTTGGCAATTTTTTACCCATGAAAGGGAACGACATAGACACCCAATACTGATAGAGGTACATACTATGGTCCTAGGCTACCACACCAAATTTTTAGATTTGGCAATTTCCAAAATTTAAGGGGTGGGCCAAGGTACTCTTCCCAAATTTTTCAAGGGGTGCACCAATGTACCCATGTCTTATGATAGATAATGGACCCCTATACATGACCATATAACTATATAAGGTAATAGGACCTCATCCAAGGAGATAAATTAGGTCGAAAACCAAACACGTGGTATAACGTATTGCTTACGTTTATATTTTGGCAATTTTGTACCCCTAGAAGGAAACAAGGTGGACCGCCCAAATTTATCACGATACATATTAGGGTCCTATACTATAATACCCAATGTTTAAATTGGGCAATTTCCAAAATTTAAGGGGTGGGCCAAGGTACCCCTCCCAAAAATTTAAAGGGGTGCATTAATATACCCATATGTTATGAAAGGTAATGGACCCCTGTATACGCCCATATAACTATATAGGGTAATAACACCTCATCCAAGGGGATAAATTAGGTCAAAAAACCCCGAAATTTGAATTTTTGGCAATTTTTTACCCATGAAAGGGAACGACATAGACACCCAATACTGATAGAGGTACATACTATGGTCCTAGGCTACCATACCCAATTTTTAGATTTGGCAATTTCCAAAATTTAAGGGGGGTGGTCCTATGTACCCCTGCCAAAATTTAGGGGGTGGGCCAAGGTACCCCTGCCAAAATTTAGAGGGGGTGGTCCTAGGTACACCTCGGTCATTGACCCCGGGCCAAGGTCATTGACCTTTGACCTATGACGTCACGAAAATGAGTTCAAGGTCAAATCGGGCATACGGGGGGGCGTACTACTGTATCCAATGCCTTTACTTCAAAATGTTCCTTTCCTTGAACTACGATGCAAGCATAAGTATTCAGCCACACAAGGGCGGTTCTCATGAGGGTGAGGGTGAAATCAAGGTTTGATGAGTGG
Organism: Thermobia domestica; assembly: GCF_964235325.1. Taxonomy (NCBI): domain Eukaryota; kingdom Metazoa; phylum Arthropoda; class Insecta; order Zygentoma; family Lepismatidae; genus Thermobia; species Thermobia domestica. The sequence goes on from NC_137468.1 coordinate 155,697,141, forward strand.
CGGTAGAGTGACTGCCGCGGACTGTCTGTCAGAATTTGACAGTCAACACGTTGGCCATCCCTGATGTATGTAGCGTAACTGAGGTATTTGAACAAATTCAAAGGGAAAGATCTAAAAAGCTTAATTTTGAAACTCCGTCAGCAAAAAAATAAAATACTTCAGAACACTATTGTTGAATTATCACTCGGAAATATATACCCACTCTAACCTATAACATGAATGACTTCATTGATTTGAATGTGAATCTAAGTTAATTGGTATTTTAAAATATAAACTGAAATGTGTCAATGTGCTTGTAAGGTTAATTTCGATGCTCAAATATTGTTAATATTCATCACTAATAGAGATACATTTGTTAACAATGTTAATTTTTTTTTTCAATAATTGCCATAAATATGAAACTTTGTCTTAAGAAACTACCCTAGGGACCAATTTGTGCACTTTATCACTTTGGTCTTGGTTCATTTTTGGCAGCTATCATTGTTGGAAAGTTTATTTTCAGTAATTCCCAGAATTATGAAATGATATCTTTCAAACGTTGTCTCAAGGATTCTTTACACTACAAATACGTAAAGGCAAATGAAAAATGAAATCTTTAGTTTAAGATCCCACGATTATGCAAGCTAAATGCTAATGGAGACAGAAGTGAATGATGAAAGAAATAGTTGAATGAGAATGTGGTAGGAAACTGGAGAATCCCCAGAAAACCCACGAACACGATGTCCTCCACCACGAACTTACTTGGACGGGAATCGAACATGCGACCCTTCGAACAAAGGTAATTTCTCTATCGCTGAGCCACCGTTCCTCCCTAAATGGCACGCTCAGAGCTTAGCACCTTGTAACGCCCCTATATAACTTGTCTACAATTGTATTACTAGTATAACGTACCACGTACTTCTTGTAACTATATGCATTTGGCAACCCTGCTGAAACATCATGTTCGCGGGTTCGCGAAAAGGATTCCGGGTACTCAACCAGGAACATGAAGGTGTGATGGGTGATAGTAATCTTCGCCTGCTGACATAATTTTGTTAGATCTTACTTATTAGTGGTCATCGTAGTGTTCAAAATGGTTTTAGTTTACTCTGCAACCTAGCGAACAATCTCTCACAGTTTTTCGTGTGCAACTAGTTTGAATAGCATCAATTTTTGGATGGTGTTGGGAAACATGCCTCCGCCTTAGCTCACCACGTGAGTCGACATTGTGTGTGTGAATTTCTCAAGCTTGCTTTTATAGCTTCATAAGAGCATATTTATATATCCAGTGCACATTCTTGTGGAGTGGTTTAGTCGTCATGTTAGTATTAACGCACATTTTCAGATTATGGCTCTAAATGAATAGTATCATGCACAGCTAAGCTCTTAATAGCGGGGCCCCCAACCCATTCACAGCGTCCATGAAGCAAGGTAATATTTGAGCATCTTCTCCGTCTGTTTTATCAAACTACATCAGTGCAGTTATTTACTATGGAAGTTCCAGGAGTGTATAGTAAACCCAGCATGGGCAAAATAACTTTCTGTGAGTGTATTCCAGGAAGCAGCCAACTCAGAATGCCGAATGAACAGTTCATATGGCTACGAGATTACCGTATTTCCATAATCATTTTGAATTTATTATTCAGCAATTCAAGCTCATGCAACCCTTTAGTCAATGTGAGCAGTTATTTTAGTTGGCTACGCACGAGGTTGAAAATGTAACATCCCATTATGTAGATGAAGTGGAATCTTGTAATATATATATATGTGGAGTTCCAGTCAGTGATACTTATTTGCACGTACTTTATCAGTCGTCTCTTCAGAATGTTGACAAGGCAACCAGTCTCTAGTTTGTTGTAATAACCCAATGTTAGTGCTATTCACCTGTTGGATTCAGGCTTATAATCTTAAATAGGTGTATCATCACCTTATCGTCGGGACTGCCCAGTGACCTCCAGGAAGTGGATGTCCCTCCAGTTCCTCCCTGCCCGGGATAGGCCGTTTGAAATGAAGATGTTTACTTACATTTAATCTCCAGCTCTGAATAATCCAGGGGACCAACCCAGTAGTAGTGTTTGGTTTAGTGATCCAAGCCTCAGTGTTATTTGTGTGGTTGTGCAGTAATTCGTATGTATCTCGTGTAATTAGTGTTCTTTTAGAAATATTTCTCGCTTGTGTTGAAAGTGCATTTGTGAACATTATGGTGGGTCACACTTATCCCATACCTGCCATAAGGGTAAGTACCCCGTGTTATAAGAGCCTGCCTTCGCAGCCGGCTAATAATTCTGTCTTGCACAGAATCTTTGTCTTCACTTTCCGTGATTTGTTGACGTGATGTGTGCATATCGCACCCTTATGTGGATTTGCTGGTGCACTATTAAGAATGTTGGTTTGCATATATATTTATTTGTACTTATTAGAAGTCTTGGTTACGTCAGAAGCAGCCTATGAGTAAGATAAAATGCACAAGTCATTATCATCCTTCGAGATTATTGCTGTTAAGCTACAAGCACGTCTCTCACGTTTAAGGTTTGCTTGGCCATCTAGCACAGATTGGTCAAGGGTGTTGTCCTCTTAGTTTATTGAGGTTGTGTGACAACTGATTTCACTTTTGCAAATTCATATTGGCCTCTCTCTAGTTCTTTCTTCTTAATCTCTGCCTGAGAGTGTTTAAGCCACAGCAGTGTTCCGCTGCCAATGGACTACATGGGTTTTTGTCATTCATGTCCTAATGTCTGTATTATTACATTAAGCCATAATATTGACTATCATGGCTCGTCACGATGCACTTATAGCCATGTTTGTCCGATTTGTCTACTTCCTGTCCACCTTAGAAAGCCTTAATCAGTCAGAATCGTTCGTTCATTTTTCGGCGACGTTTACTATAATTAAAACCAAACTAGCATGATGTTTCTTTTGGGGTTCATTAGCATTCTAGTAATAATTCATTGGTATGTGATGGTTACACTTATGCATTACTTAACTCTATGTCCACCCGACTAGTCGTGGTTAGTTAACTTGTTCGAGCTATTTTGTTCTAATACTTGTCAAAATCATGGTGAACTCATTAACATAACAGTTTTCTTGTAGCGTATATTATTTGCGTGTTTGTTTAATTATATAGTATGTCTAGTTTATCACTAGTGATTTGTTGTATCCAGCATAAGTCTAGTTAGTTATGCGACTGTGCAAGTTAAAAATGTCACAGAAAGTTCATTGACTGATTCTAGTCGTAATGTCAGTAGACTATATTGTCCTATTTGGTCATGTATGATGAATAATGAACAATCTTGTTTATGAAAATACACCTAACCAAATAAATATTACAACACATATAATCCCAAGTGTTATATTCCATGAAATCAAATTTTACATGTTTATTTTTAGTAGCTGAGTTTTCTTGGATTATTTATAGGTAAAGAAACCACTACACGAGGAAAGGGCTGTTCTCTGTACACTCGTAGAGTGTGCAGGGTGCAGTCTCGCACATGTTGGATTCGCTTACCGTTGTATAATTGTGTTACTTTTTTTTTTAGATTATTTAACCTCAGGTTTATCCTGTTTTTGGTGCTTGTTTACTTCTTTCCTGTGTTCTAAGCAGTTCACAGGTGGCGACCCCTTTCTTATATCTATTAATTCAGTGCTCCAGCACTGAACATCCATCTTAGCTGTAGCCTGCCAGGGATTAGGGCCCTCTGGGGCGCTACAACCTCCAGGTGCCTTGGAAAGATTATCGAGCCTAAAATGATTTAGCACTGACTTTTATAAATCCACCAATTCAACAATTAATAATGTCGTGCAAACTTTAAGATTGTAGTAATGAAAGAAAAGATGAAATCTTTAGTTTAGCGCCCCAGAGTTATGTAACTGCTAAAGGAGTTGAATGAAATTGCAAGTGAATGATGATGAAAGAAATGGTGGAACGGGAAAGTAAGAGAACAAACCTTTATTTTCTTTAGCACAAATAATTAAATGTGTAGAAGTAGTAATGGGGACACCTGAGGACACTTTTTGGCCCCTGGGTCCCTGCCTCAGGACCCATGGTCCCTGGCCGGGGTCAATGACCTAGGGGTACATAGGACCACCCCCTCTAGATTTTGGCAGGGGTACCATGGCCCACCCCCTAAATTTTGGCAGGGGTACATAGGACCACCCCACTTAAATTTTGGAAATTGCCAAATCTAAAAATTTGGTATGGTAGCCTAGGACCATAGTATGTACCTCTATCAGTATTGGGTGTCTATGTCGTTCCCTTTTATGGGTAAAAAATTGCCAAAAATTCAAATTTCGGGGGTTTTTGACCTAATTTATCCCCTTTGATGAGGTGTTATTACCTTATATAGTTATATGGGCGTATACAGGGGTCCATTACCTTTCATAAGACATGGGTATATTAATGCACCCCTTGAAAAATTTGGGAGGGGTACCTTGGCCCACCCCTTCAATTTTGGAAATTGCCCAATTTCAACATTGGGTATTATAGTATAGGACCCTAATATGTATTATGATAAATTTGGGTGGTCTACCTCATTCCCTTTTAGGGGTACAAAATTGCCAAAAATACAAACGTAAGCAATACGTTATACCACGTGTTTGGTTTTCGGCCTAATTTATGTGCTTGGATGAGGTCCTATTACCTTATATAGTTATATGATCATGTATAGGGGTCTATTACCTATCATAAGACATAGATACATTTGTGCACCCCGGGAGGGGTACCTTGGCCCACCCCTTAAATTTTGGAAATTGACCAACTTAAACATTTGGTATTAAGTACAAAACCCTAATATGTATTATGATAAATTTGGGTGGTCCACCTCGTTCCCTTCTAGGGGTACAAAATTGCCAAAAATATAAACGTAAGCAATACGTTATACCACGTGTTTGGTTTTTGGTCGATTTTATTCCCTTTGATGAGGTGTTATTACCTTATATGTTTACATGAGCGTATACAGGAGTCTATTACCTTTCATAAGACATGGGTATATTGATGCATCCCTTTAAATTTTTGGGAGGGGTACCTTGGCCCAACCCTTTAATTTTGGAAATTGCTTAATTTCAACATGTGGTGTCATAGTACTGGATCCTAATATGTATCATGATAAATTTGGGTGGTCCACCTCGTTCCCTTTTAGGGGTACAAAATTGCCAAATATAAACGTAAGCAATACGTTATTCCACGTGTTTGATTTTTGACCTAATTTATCTCCTTGATGAGGTCATATTACATCATATAGTTATATGGTCATGTATAGGGGTCCATTCCCTATCATAAGACATAGGTACATTTGTGCACCCCCGGGAGGGGTACAATGGCCCACCCCTTTAATTTGGAAATTGCTCAATTAAACATTTGGTATTACAGTATAGGACCCTAATATGGATCACTATAAATTTGGGTGGTCCACCTCGTTCCCTTTTAGGGGTACAAAATTGACAAAATATAAACGTAAACATTACGTTGTACCACGTGTTTGGTTTTTGACCTAATTTATTCCTTTGGATGAGGTCCTATTACCTTATATGGTTATATGGTAATGTATAGGTGTTGATTCCCTATCATAAGACATAGGTACATTGATGCACCCCGGGAGGGGATTCGGTATCATAGTACATGCCTCAACATGTATCATGATAAATTTGGGTGGTCCACATCGTTCTCTTTTAGGGGTACAAAATTGCTAAAATATAAACATAAGCAATATGTTGTACCATGTGTTTGGTTTTTGGCCCAATTTCTCCCCTTTGATGAGGTTTTATTACCTTATATGGTTATATGGTCATGTATATAGGTTCATTTCCTATCATAAGATATGGGTACATTGATGCATCCTTTAAAAAATTTGGGAGGGGTATCTTGGCTCATCCACTCGGTTTTAGAAATTGTTTAATATAAGCATTTGGTATCATAGTACAGGTCTTCAATATGTACCACTATAAATTTGGATGGTCCACATCGTTCCCTTTTCATAGGTAAAGAACTAGCAAAAATCAAATTTCGGAGGTTATTGACCCCTATTTAGCACGTTATATGGGTATGTACAGAGGTTTATTACCTTTATATGTTTATGTTCCCTTTTAAATTTGGGAATTATCAAATAACAAAATTCGGTAAACGTTTTCTAGGACCCATTGTAGATGTTGATGTTCCTCTTATGGCCAAATATTCAAAATTTAAATGTTATTGACTGGCTTTATTATTGAATAAGTACAGGATTTATTAATTTTTTTTTCATAAGACACAGGTGTATTTGTGTACCAATCTTAAATTTTGGGAGGGGTACATTTCTTATTGTCATATCAATAATTGGTAATTGTTCATAGAATTGGGTGGTATATCTTTCTTTGGGTAAATCATTGTCAAATATTAGTATGATCACGTGATCAGTTATTGACCTATGATGGGATTAGGTGTTCAGGACATTGGTACATTGAAACTTTGTAGGATAATTTGAGAATTGTCAAATGAAATTACGTCATTGGTTTTGATTATTCCCGCCAAATATAAATGTAAGCAAGACGTTGTACCACGTGATTGTCCTTGATGAGGTAGTGTACAGGGATTCATTTCCTTTGTTGTGGTACTTCTTAAGTTTGAGTACACACACTTCTAGAAAACAGTTGGTTCTACTCAGGTAAACAATTGATGGATATTATTGACCTTACTGAACATATAATGATATGATTAACTCTAAGACTTAGGTATATCAAGAGAAGTATTCTTTAAATTTGGGAATGGTGATAAACAGAATTTTAACATAAGGTGCGAAATTTGAAACAATACATTGAACTTTAGTCACAGCTCATAGTCTAAGATCATTGGTGGTGATTGATTTGACCTTGAGCTTTAGAAATCTGATAGCTAACCTTATTGAATCTTATGACTCATAGACGAAAGGCAATACATGCTACAACAGTTTGAAATTTAATCATAAGGTGATGTAATCTGACACTAGCAAAGTTATTGTTAATGCAATTTGATTGGATGATCACTATCTTTTCTGCAATCTGATTGGTTGATCACTATCTTTCGTGCAATCTGATTGGTTGATGATTTTCAAATCTTTGCTGTATTCAGTTTTAAGTTTTGTTTAACATTTAAAAATCTTGGTTTCGTTCAACATTTTGCACTCACTGATAAATATGATCAAAACCGTTTATTTGTTAATCGAATAGTTAAAAACCGGATAAAGTTTGACGGTTAACCGTGAAACGTAAAATTTTTAGTTTGAAATTTTTTTGTTTGAAACTTTTTGTTTGAAAATTCTTGCTTTCAAATTTTTGTTTGAATTTTTTGTTTCAGAATTTTGTTTGAAATTTTTTTGACAACTTTTGTTTCAAAATTTTTTTGTTTAAAAATTTTTCGTTTGAAATTTTTAAAAATTTTTTCGTTTCAAAATTTTGTTTAAAATTTTTCTTTGAAATTTTTCGTTTCCAAATTTTTTGTTTGAATTTTTTTCAAAATTTTGTTTGAAATTTTTTTTCGTTTCAAAATTTTGTTTGAATTTTTTTCGTTTGAAATTTTTTGTTTGAATTTTTTTCGTTTCAAAATTTTGTTTCAAAGATTTTTGTTTGAAATTTTTGTTTCAAAGTTTGGTTTGACATTTTTAAAGTTTGTGCACTCATTAGTAAAGAACCGGAACTGTTTAGAACTAAAACCTCTGGCAACATTGTGGTGCAATAGTACACGTCAGAGCATGGGGTTGTACTTGAAATGAAAAAACACAATTCATTGAAACGAATCATTTTATTACACTCCACATACATCCATACGAGATAGTGGTTCTGGATATTGTCGATACAATGTATTTTGAACTTCTTGCACTAGTTTGTCTTTAGCGTATAATTTTAATTCCAGTTGAAGTCTTTTAAGGTCTAATGCAATATCAATTGGTGGAAACTCAATGTCCATTTGATCACAAATAAACTGTTTATCAATACAGGTATGCACCCATGAACGATGTTGACAACCATCACAACATCTAGATACATGTTGTACAATATGCATAACACATTTTTCAAAATAGTACTTTTTCAGGAATATACTTGTTTTGTTGCACACTTCCACTGCATGTTTCACACACTGAAATACGCTGATGAATTTGTTCCATTCCGTTTGCGTTAGATACACCATATTGCGAGGGACATGAAATGTACTCTTTTTACGTAACAGCACCATCTTCTCTTCGAGGACTGTACGCAGCACCACTTCATGATTTGAGCCTAATGATTTGACTATGGTCACATTTAGCTCATCATGAAAATAATCATTCATTTGGTCGATTCGTGAACATAATATTTGCCATTCTTCACAGGTCAGTTGTACACCAAATTGTTCTGCTTTGCCCAATCGAATCACTGGTTCAAATGTTCTAGCACTGATACCAATCATCACATGTTTTGTTTGAAATATATTTATTGGATAATAGCTTGCGAAGATGAATTCTTTATCGTTAGAAGTACACATCTTTCCTCCTGAAAAGCACTTGCTCAAATGATTTCATGAGCTGACACTGTATTTGCTGGTTTATAGTTATTGCTGACGTCATTGGAAAGGAATGTGCTGACGTTTGAATTCATGGTTTCATCACAGTTGCTGACGTCATGCTGACCAACCAAATTCATACAACTATGTCTGACGTCAAAGGAATGTGCTGACGTTTGAATTCATGATTTCATCACAATTGCTGACGAATCTGGCTGTGTACTAAATTCAAATTGATGACTTTGACCCAAGAATCCTTTGTAACATAAAGATACAGATCCAGTATTTAAGAAACGCAGCAGTTCTTCTTGTTTTGATGCTTCCATGGGTAAATATCTTGCTGGTAAAATTATATTCTTATCATTTTCAAGCTTCACTACGATTCTTAATCCAAACTTTGTAGGTATCATTTGGCTAGCTAAGATTTTATAAGGTACATTCTGTTGTAAATCAGTAATCTTGGTAAATGATTTCATCACATCACGTGTGTTTAGAAACTGCAGACAAGTAGCCATGATGATGTTATCATGAATACTAACTCGAACGATACTTATATATGATGCAAAACTGATGACGTTGCATCATGTTCTGACGTGTATTATTGCACCACAATGTTGCCAGAGGTTTTAGTTCTAAACAGTTCCGGTTTTTACTAATGAGTGCACAAACATTTAAAAATGTCAAACCAAACTTTGAAACAAAATTTTTGAAACGAAAAAATTTGGAAACGAAAAATTCAAACAAAATTTTAAAACGAAAAAAATTCAAACAAAATTTTGGAACGAAAAAAAATTTCAAACAAAATTTTGAAACAAAAAAATTCAAACAAAAAATTTGGAAACGAAAAATTTCAAACAAAAATTTTAAACAAAATTTTGAAACGAAAAAATTTTTAAAAATTTCAAACGAAAAATTTTTAAACAAAAAAATTTTGAAACAAAAGTTGTCAAAAAAATTTCAAACAAAATTCTGAAACAAAAAATTCAAACAAAAATTTGAAAGCAAGAATTTTCAAACAAAAAGTTTCAAACAAAAAAATTTCAAACTAAAAATTTTACGTTTCACGGTTAACCGTCAAACTTTATCCGGTTTTTAACTATTCGATTAACAAATAAACGGTTTTGATCATATTTATCAGTGAGTGCAAAATGTTGAACGAAACCAAGATTTTTAAATGTTAAACAAAACTTAAAACTGAATACAGCAAAGATTTGAAAATCATCAACCAATCAGATTGCACGAAAGATAGTGATCAACCAATCAGATTGCAGAAAAGATAGTGATCATCCAATCAAATTGCATTAACAATAACTTTGCTAGTGTCAGATTACATCACCTTATGATTAAATTTCAAACTGTTGTAGCATGTATTGCCTTTCGTCTATGAGTCATAAGATTCAATAAGGTTAGCTATCAGATTTCTAAAGCTCAAGGTCAAATCAATCACCACCAATGATCTTAGACTATGAGCTGTGACTAAAGTTCAATGTATTGTTTCAAATTTCGCACCTTATGTTAAAATTCTGTTTATCACCATTCCCAAATTTAAAGAATACTTCTCTTGATATACCTAAGTCTTAGAGTTAATCATATCATTATATGTTCAGTAAGGTCAATAATATCCATCAATTGTTTACCTGAGTAGAACCAACTGTTTTCTAGAAGTGTGTGTACTCAAACTTAAGAAGTACCACAACAAAGGAAATGAATCCCTGTACACTACCTCATCAAGGACAATCACGTGGTACAACGTCTTGCTTACATTTATATTTGGCGGGAATAATCAAAACCAATGACGTAATTTCATTTGACAATTCTCAAATTATCCTACAAAGTTTCAATGTACCAATGTCCTGAACACCTAATCCCATCATAGGTCAATAACTGATCACGTGATCATACTAATATTTGACAATGATTTACCCAAAGAAAGATATACCACCCAATTCTATGAACAATTACCAATTATTGATATGACAATAAGAAATGTACCCCTCCCAAAATTTAAGATTGGTACACAAATACACCTGTGTCTTATGAAAAAAAATTAATAAATCCTGTACTTATTCAATAATAAAGCCAGTCAATAACATTTAAATTTTGAATATTTGGCCATAAGAGGAACATCAACATCTACAATGGGTCCTAGAAAACGTTTACCGAATTTTGTTATTTGATAATTCCCAAATTTAAAAGGGAACATAAACATATAAAGGTAATAAACCTCTGTACATACCCATATAACGTGCTAAATAGGGGTCAATAACCTCCGAAATTTGATTTTTGCTAGTTCTTTACCTATGAAAAGGGAACGATGTGGACCATCCAAATTTATAGTGGTACATATTGAAGACCTGTACTATGATACCAAATGCTTATATTAAACAATTTCTAAAACCGAGTGGATGAGCCAAGATACCCCTCCCAAATTTTTTAAAGGATGCATCAATGTACCCATATCTTATGATAGGAAATGAACCTATATACATGACCATATAACCATATAAGGTAATAAAACCTCATCAAAGGGGAGAAATTGGGCCAAAAACCAAACACATGGTACAACATATTGCTTATGTTTATATTTTAGCAATTTTGTACCCCTAAAAGAGAACGATGTGGACCACCCAAATTTATCATGATACATGTTGAGGCATGTACTATGATACCGAATCCCCTCCCGGGGTGCATCAATGTACCTATGTCTTATGATAGGGAATCAACACCTATACATTACCATATAACCATATAAGGTAATAGGACCTCATCCAAAGGAATAAATTAGGTCAAAAACCAAACACGTGGTACAACGTAATGTTTACGTTTATATTTTGTCAATTTTGTACCCCTAAAAGGGAACGAGGTGGACCACCCAAATTTATAGTGATCCATATTAGGGTCCTATACTGTAATACCAAATGTTTAATTGAGCAATTTCCAAATTAAAGGGGTGGGCCATTGTACCCCTCCCGGGGGTGCACAAATGTACCTATGTCTTATGATAGGGAATGGACCCCTATACATGACCATATAACTATATGATGTAATATGACCTCATCAAGGAGATAAATTAGGTCAAAAATCAAACACGTGGAATAACGTATTGCTTACGTTTATATTTGGCAATTTTGTACCCCTAAAAGGGAACGAGGTGGACCACCCAAATTTATCATGATACATATTAGGATCCAGTACTATGACACCACATGTTGAAATTAAGCAATTTCCAAAATTAAAGGGTTGGGCCAAGGTACCCCTCCCAAAAATTTAAAGGGATGCATCAATATACCCATGTCTTATGAAAGGTAATAGACTCCTGTATACGCTCATGTAAACATATAAGGTAATAACACCTCATCAAAGGGAATAAAATCGACCAAAAACCAAACACGTGGTATAACGTATTGCTTACGTTTATATTTTTGGCAATTTTGTACCCCTAGAAGGGAACGAGGTGGACCACCCAAATTTATCATAATACATATTAGGGTCTTGTACTTAATACCAAATGTTTAAATTGGTCAATTTCCAAAATTTAAGGGGTGGGCCAAGGTACCCCTCCCGGGGTGCACAAATGTATCTATGTCTTATGATAGGTAATAGACCCCTATACATGATCATATAACTATATAAGGTAATAGGACCTCATCCAAGCACATAAATTAGGCCGAAAACCAAACACGTGGTATAACGTATTGCTTACGTTTATATTTTTGGCAATTTTGTACCCCTAAAAGGGAATGAGGTGGACCACCCAAATTTATCATAATACATATTAGGGTCCTATACTATAATACCCAATGTTGAAATTGGGCAATTTCCAAAATTGAAGGGGTGGGCCAAGGTACCCCTCCCAAATTTTTCAAGGGGTGCATTAATATACCCATGTCTTATGAAAGGTAATGGACCCCTGTATACGCCCATATAACTATATAAGGTAATAACACCTCATCAAAGGGGATAAATTAGGTCAAAAACCCCCGAAATTTGAATTTTTGGCAATTTTTTACCCATAAAAGGGAACGATATAGACACCCAATACTGATAGAGGTACATACTATGGTCCTAGGCTACCATACCAAATTTTTAGATTTGGCAATTTCCAAAATTTAAGTGGGGTGGTCCTATGTACCCCTGCCAAAATTTAGGGGGTGGGCCATGGTACCCCTGCCAAAATCTAGAGGGGGTGGTCCTATGTACCCCTAGGTCATTGACCCCGGCCAGGGACCATGGATCCTGAGGCAGGGACCCAGGGGCCAAAAAGTGTCCTCAGGTGTCCCCATTACTACTGTAGATTAATTAATTTTCAGAAATTTTATTATAATTAGCAATTAAAAACTGAAAGGGCGATCACAAACTTTTCTTGCCCAGGACCTCGCAACAATTTGTTACACGCTGCCATACATCATTAAAACAGGAGTAGAGTGACTGAATTATTTTGCTCTGTGGTTGAAAAGTAATAATGCAAAACAGACAATTATTGACTTGAAGAGATAGGATAGTTTAAAAATTCTGACTGGGGAATAAGATCTTCATTTTTACGTCCTACGATTATCGCAGTTTTGTAGCCAACCTGGAACGAAAGAGATTCAGCCCACTGAAGATTCTTTGCGAATATCATTTCAATGTGAATTTCGAACAAAGATCTAAGCTTACCTTCATGCTTACGTTACGCCAAACAACTAACATATAAGGTGGAAATTATTCAACTTTTTTCATAAGATGTAATTCAGCTGACTAATTAAAATTTTATAAGCTTTATATGTTATATGTTGATTGATTAAATGTTGCACCTGATAATATGTAGTCGTTACTGCTTGTTACATAGTATTAGCGTGTGTAATGGTTGTATGGGGGAGAGGAGTATTTAACGCTAATATTCTAAAGTGAAAAATTTACATAAAAATTAGGATAATTAAACATTTTCAATAACTCCCTCTTAGACTTCGACTCTGGTTATAGGTCGATTACCGGTGATTACTGAAAGTTAATGATATTGAAATATACAAAGGAAGTTAGTATAGTGTCTAGCAAGCATGTCTGCTTTGCAGCAAGTCTCAGGTTCGATTCCCTTGAGTAAAGTTTGAACGCATTATGGTGGTTCGGATCCTACCATAAACTATAGATTCACGTACCATTTAGCATCGGCATCGGTGATGAATTATAAAGGGACATTAACTCTAATACGTCAGAATACAGACAGATCGACTGATTCCCAGATATTCATAATTAAAACTTATATTTTCCAAAACAGCAAATTACGTTAGTAGAGTGCTATTTTTTTTTCTAAATATAGATCATGAAGGGTTTGAATTTATGTTTATTCTGTTGTGTGAGAACGTTTCTCTATAGTTAGAATTGAGGGCATCTTCGAAAGTTCCCCTTCGGGCGGATGAACACTAAGCATCATGAAATTATAGGTGTAAACCTGAATGCAGTTTTACCCACTTATCTCAATAGTAATCTATGTAAATGTAAGGCCACTTGACAGGTCCAAATGTAAGGTCACTTGACCAAAGGCTTAGATAATGTCCCCACAACCTCCACGATGCGGGGCCACCACTCCAGGGATGTAAAATATATAGAAAATGTTTAGAAAGTAGAGGCGAATAACTAGGGGCTGCAGCGGGCAGGGGCTGTGTTGCAATAATAGACTATCAAGAACTTCCTGCTCAAGTCCTAAAATTTCACACGGCGTACACCATAGTCTTAAAATTTTCACAGAGTATACGCTAGTCTTAAAAATTTCACAGGTTATATATGCTAGTTTTGAATATAGTACTACACGCCTTGAAGCAGAAAGTATGGGCAAATGACTAAGATTGAGCAATACACCTTCGTATACTCTCGACTACACCCCTGAATATATGCTTTTATCTTCTTAGTTTGCTTACATACGTGTGACGAAAATCTGGGAGGAACGCGACCACTCAAGCCCCTCGTTACGACGCCCATGGTTAGATGAACCATAGCCGAATACTTCAGGTAGTTTTGCTTCTTTATTTCTAAGTTTTCCTATGTAACAGATCACAGAAAGAAGCCTACTGGACGCCCAAAATAATCTCCCTTTTCAAGACTGTGCGCTGCATATTCCTACACTATATTAAAAACGCTTTCAAAGATACCAACCTTAAAAATAAATAAATAAAATAAAATAAAATAAATAAATCTTTAGTTTAACATCCAACGGTTATGCCATCGATGGCTAAAGGAGACTGGTGGAATTGCAAGTGAATGATGATGAAAGAATAGGTGGAATGAGAAAACGGGAGGAAACGGGAAAATCCCAAGTATAAGCTATCGTCCTCCACGAACTCACTTGGCCTGGGATCGAACGAGTGACCCCTGAAACCAGAGATTGGCTATAGCACTGAGCCAACGTGCTCCCGTCCAATAATACCAATCGTGTTAATCGTTTAATTACAATAAATATTTTCGTTTTTAGTTTTCAGTATTGACTTAATAGTTTTGTAACTGGGTACTTGGAAAACGGATAGGATTTCAACTAAAAACAGTTTGTGGGCTGGCCTAGATAGTTGCGATCTACACTTAACGTAATTATCTTAGAATGCGATTTTATTTACAAAATTGACAATTCAATTAAACCATTAACAGTACCGGTAGTGATTTATAAGATAATCCTAATTTAAGATCAATTAAAATTATTGATCAACTAATAACTGGCTTTGATGAAGTGGATTACACTGTGTTATCAATTTACGGAGTCTACATTTAATTCATTTAAAAAGTTCGTTATTGAATTCTATATGTCTTTCTCTCTCTCTCTCTCTCTCTCTCTCTCTCTGTGTGTGTGTGTGTGTGTGTTTATGTCAGGGGCGGATCCAGGACCGACTTCTGGGGGGGGTGTCATACTGCTACTTTTAAGGACTCTAAACTCTGGGATGGGTTTTATTCATATATGTAAAATAAGAAAGTTTCCTCTTCTGCGGGGGGACTGCCCCGATCGCCCCTGGTGTGTGTGTTATTTGCGAATTTTTCAATTTTGAGCCCCCATTCGATAGAGCATCAAAAAACATTTAAAAGAAGTGAGGCATTTTTAGCGTCACTTTAATACCAATACTAGTTATTGATCGAAAAATTATTGCGTCATTAGTTATTTCAATTTAAACTTTTAAATAATTTAAATAACTACATATTTTTCATATTTTTCATTTAATTAATTGCCTACAATTTGTATGATTTTTTTCTAATTACTTTATTACGATTATAATTTATATTAATATAATTATATATATTGTATTATCTATTGAATTTAATCAAATACACTTAATATACTATTTCATATAAATTTCGAAAAAAATAATTCAAGTTTGTTCTGGCAATGCTATTCGAGCATTCTCAACTGGTTTAATATTAAGATCTATTTCTAAATAGATAAACCTAATCTGTCAGCCTGTTTGTAAAATTTGCCGTTGTATGCCGTGTTGGTGCCATCCAATTAATAACTCATTGGCTGCACTTCTCAGAATAGAAGGGGATGAGATGGAAATTGAAAAGACGGATGTACCTAAAACAATGGTAAACTGGTAGGACTAGGAAAAAAATCAG
Organism: Thermobia domestica; assembly: GCF_964235325.1. Classification (NCBI taxonomy): domain Eukaryota; kingdom Metazoa; phylum Arthropoda; class Insecta; order Zygentoma; family Lepismatidae; genus Thermobia; species Thermobia domestica. Next base: position 155,713,174 of record NC_137468.1, read on the forward strand.
TCAGAATTGAAGGCGAGACCTCTTCGAAGGTTTACTCTGTTATGTATGACAGCTTCACATAGTTAAATATAACCCTTCTTTTCCTGCATTGCTTTGTGGTTTATGGTCAACGTATCTGTTTCCATCCAACAAAATAAGAACGAGCTTTCTTATCAAATGAATATCTAATTGTTGAAATTTCTGTATTCAAACAAGCATCACATGATTTTACGCTTGGACGCACTTTTAAACGAAGCACTTGTATTCACAGAATTCTTTGGTCTTGGCAAATTCTAGGAATTGAATTATCCTCAAAGTGACACATTTGGTAGTCTCAGTCTCACTATTGAAGAATGAATTGCAGAGATGTGAATCAGATCGCTAAAAATATTTCCGACAAAGGCATAAATAAACCTCTGCAAATCCCTGCTAGCTACTATTAAGATATTTCTACCTGAGATGGGAAGCGACACAAACAAGTACCTCTGAACTCAAACGAGTCATTGGAAAATTCCACGAACAAAGAATAGTGTGACACCCAACAGATTTATTTTTTTACACTTTGAAAAAAAAATTATTCTGTTCACCTGTTAGTTACATTTTTTCCCTTCTAAACATAGAACGTTTTTAAATATGGATATATTAAATTACACAAAATACAGCCTAACTCCCTCCCTCGTGGCTAAGTGGTGCGGGAGACCGGAGTAGAAAGACAGTAAACACTACAAGCATATGCTGCGACATTTAAAGAAATACTTTTGCAGCTTCCCGAAACATGTTTATTGCCATTAGGTGCAGTTTTCACTTTCTTGGAATATATCAAAACTCAACAATATTTAAGGGGGCGCGGTGGCTCAGTAATTCACCTCTGGTGCTTGGGGTCCCTGGTTCGATCCCAGCTCGCGAACAAACGCCGTGCTCGTGGGTTTTCTGAGGGTTCTCCCGTTTCCTCCCACTTTATTCATTCCACCATTTCACTCATTTCTTATTATCACTGTCTCCTTTAGCCTAACCGTCATAACCATGGGACGTTAAACTTCAAGATTTCATTTCATTTCATTTCAATAATACTTAGAATCACTCCAGTTATCCCAAATAATCCTAAAACCTAGAATTATGTTGAATTCACTAAATTTAATTGTATATACAAAATTGTATATGTACACCCCTGAACTCGTATATTACACTGCAAAACAATGCCGCAACTTTGACGTGGGAGACCCGGGTTTGATTCCTGGTGGGAGCTCATGTAGTTCGTATTCTACGTTAATCGGTAGGTTCACGTCTCATATAGTCTCACTGCTGAAGGGATATTTAAAAAAAATCAAATCAAATATTCCTTACTATTAGAAAGAAGAAAAGACATTTCAGGAACTGTCGATTTTTGTGCAATTACAGAATAAGTTGTGAAGAGTGTTTCTTCCAGACATGTATTTTTTGGGGGGTACTGCCCCCCGAAGCTCTGAGAGCCTCCTCCCGAAGGAGACCAAAATAATACGTCTATAATATAATAATGAATAGAATAGTACCTGCAGTGCCGCCCCGGGATACTAAGTGTGCCCCCTCCCCTCCCAGAACATTGTTTCTGAAAGAAACATTGCTTATGAAGGACTTCTTTTTCTGCGAAATGTTATCTCAATTAGTTCCAAAGCGGCTGACTAACATATCGAGCCCTTGTAAGAAGAAATGAATATGAAAGTACACTCTAATAGGTTAATTTTTGAGCCATTTTTCGTGGCAATTAAAACGCAACTCCTGTAGCTTTCTTAACTGCACAGGAAGACAACTAATACGTACTCACGGAACGGCAAATATTTTATGGCACCATTTTCATTCTATGAACCTTAATACATACAAAAACTTTATATTTAAAAATGAAACTATATAGCGACATTAATGGGTCATTTGAAAAGAGTGGTGGGGTAACTGTCCCCCTTTTCCCCCCTAATCGCCGCCCATGCTATGATGTGTGGCACATTTGTGCAAAATTAATAATAATATGATTAAACTGTTTACCCACAACAAAATCCTGCTCGTTTTGCTGAAGTGGCTTTTCCTAAGTTTTATATGTTTCATATATCCTACAGTTTTTTTCAGGCCTTTTTTTTTTAATTAGTCCAAATTTATATTTCTCCTTTTACCACACAATCATTCAATACTTGCACTATAATATTTACAATCAGTATAGCATCCTGTAACGTATTTTATTCCTAATAAAAATCATTGAACAACACAACATACAAACCCTATCTCACTGGCTTGCACACGAACCTTTGGTGCATGGGGTCCTGGGGACAATTCCGAGTGGGAGAACATTGAACGACAGTGGATCGAATTCCGTGTTAAACCTATAGGTCCACTTCTCATATAGCCTCGCTGACGAAAGAGGACGCTAAACGGCAATCAGTCAACATTGCAAATTTCGGCTGCATAAACAACTTATGTCTTGTGGAACTTATTAAATTTATTTTGTTAAAGCAGCTCTTTAGCAAAATTTCAGTATTAACGTGTCAGATATTTCTATTTAAGGACAAGAAAAAACATATTATTTATTTTGTAACTAAATGATAACTCTACCCACGTAGATTATAAAAGCAGAAACAATGAAAATCGATACAATAGTGACTGACATTATTTTAACAAATATCGATTCAGATAATAGTTTGGGCTGTCACAAAACTATGAAAAGTTAAAAATTCCGATTAATTGTAACAACTTCATCAGTGGTGGACATTGGGGAGGATGTATGCTATTAATCAGTCCATTTCATGGGCATCCAAACTCACGAGCCCAACGCTCGCTAGCTCGGCATTCGCGCTCAACCGTTCTCGGGTTCAATAATTCAGCGCTACCCCGAGCGCCAATGAAATAAGTCAGCGCGAGTCCAACTGAGGGAAGTGAGCCCGAGCACGATTCCCAAAGGAATAAATGAGCGAGAGCCCAGTTGAAAAAAATGAGCCCGAGTCCGAGAGAGTCCAGAGCAAAATGGCCATCTATGAAACAAAGTCATTCCATCAAGTCTTTTTCCATCTGATCTACTGCATTCTGATGGTTCTCTCATTGATTGTGTTTGTTCAGATATCAGCGCTCTTGTCATTTACTGCTGAATGACGTGAGTCACTGTCTGTCTGTCTACCAACACTCTTTAAACATGTCAGTGTAGTAGACACTTCTTATCTAAAACGTCTCCAGCACAGGGAGGGCAACAATGAGGCACACTTACTTCTTAATGTAGCGCTATTTCTACCCGGAAACTTTCATGGGAAAAATCAAATATTATTCTTATATGCATTATTATTTTTAATAATTATGTACGTACACACGAGAAATTGTCTACTGCAATTAATTGAAAGGAAAAATATGATTAATGTATAACCTTGCTATGTCACTAACTTTTCATCTAGGGGACATGGCAGATGATATTTTAAAGTTTGCCTCTCTCCAAAAGAGGTCAAACAGCAAACTCCAAAACAGTTGCTTTTAAGGAAGCTTGTCCTCCTCCCTCGCGTGCCCTCGTTCTTCTGAAGGAAGTTATCTCTAGCCATCGTGCACCCTCGCTCCCGCAGTAACACTTGGCCCTCACCCTCGTTCACCCTCGCCCTCTTCGTCGAAGCTTTTCCTCGCTCTCGCGCACCCTCACCCTCGCCATCGGAGCTTGTCCTCGCCCTCGCGCACCCTCGCCCTCGTGGCCAAAACTTGTCCTCGCCCTCGCGTCACTGTCGGCGAGGGAACTTGAGGGTGAGGATGCCCTCGAGAGGGCCACCCTCGCGAGGGTGAACATCTCTGCTAACAACTATCACCCGGAACTTATATATTAGTTCCGGAAAGTTAATTTCGTCAAGAGTAGGCATACTTGGTTTAGGTGTGCACGAAACTGTACTTGATATGGTATTCCAGTTGAGAGGAGAAATTGGCATGCTATTAAGATTAGGCGAGTTACTTCTCCACAATAACTTTTTGCGAACTCGAAACAGGCAAGTCGAATATATATATATATATATATATATATATATATATATATATATATATATATATATATATATATATATATATATATATATATATATATATATTATTTTCTGCATCTCATTTGATTTCGAACACATGTATGTGCTTCATTCCACGTAAAATTTATATGTGTCAAAAAAGATGTGTTACACAAAAATTTTGTACTTTGTATAATTGCAAAAGATAGAATAGGGCTTTAAATTTCTCTGCATATTGGCGTACGTCCCGTTTGTATTAGATACACATGATCCATAGAATACAGTTCATTACATTTTATATATGACACATATTCAACAAGAACTTTTTTAATTTCTGAATTTCTAAGTTTCATTAATGTACGTAACAACTTAAAGGTAACAATTTGAACATCAGCCCAAGAAACTGACACTACCTCTTCCCCATAGCTCTTCTATAGTTGTTTTATACGTAATTTCACATAGAGCAAGCTTTTGATAAGCTTAACATATTAACAGAAAGCTTGAAAATGTCACTAAGCCATTGATGCATTTTTAGGGTACACTTTTCATAATTTTAATGCAGTTGTTCATTCAACACACACAATCAGCAAATTAGGAGAAACAATAGTAAGAAGAGAGCAAAATAAATAGAATCTAAACTTGAACATATTAATGTCAATTGCACAGCACAAATATGTTCTTATAAAAATCAATTCAGTGTCCCAAGGATAAGTTCCGTTTATTTCGTTAACCATCTAGTTTAAACTGGAAGTGGTAGAAATTAAGAAGTAACTTCCGATTTCAACTCTGATCAAAATAGAGCAAAAACGATAAGAGAGTGAGAAGCGGTCTTTTGGAATCGTTTCATCATCTAAAGAATTGTTCCCCATTCCTCCATTCACATTCTACTGAAAATGGAATTGGGAAACTGAGAATTTCGGGTTTCAATATTGATACTAATGGGAAAAAAACTGTAATGGACCGCGAATAGAAATTCTTTGCATTTATTAAACATGCTAAGAGTACGTTTCATCTCCGACTCCATTCCTTTATTGCAGTTGGAAGTTATATGAACCGGAATCTTTTCGAGTTTGAATATTTCACTTCATATAGCAGAAAATCGTAAAATGACAGGAATAAAAGTAAATTGCTTTTCGATGTAACTTCAGCGTTTCAAAAATAAGTTTCATCTTTGATCTTATTCCTGTATTCCAACTGGAAGTTATAGATAGATCTACTACGATCAGTTTCAGCATTCAGTTGCCATAAGTCCGAAGCCTATTGTAGTCTCATAAGGCTTGTTTTATCACAAAATTAACAAAAATATCTGTTGAAGTGTTTGATAAATCCATTCAAATTCCAGACCATCTTTAGAATCTTTAACCCTTAACTGGTCAGGTGAAACAAATGCCTTAAAACTCTAGTGGGGTCTGAGAAACACCAATGAATGGAAACAAGATGTAATCACAAATAATTGCATTTACGTGTCAAATAAGATACATATTATTACATCTGAATATGTAATACACGAACTATGTATACATACATAAATTATGTGTGATTACATAATTTAATTGTGCATGTAAAATATGCCATGTTATTTTGCACAGTCTGGGCAAATACAGAAACTGTGTTCCAAACAAAGCAACTTATGACACTTCACACAAGAAAATTTTGTCTTTCTGTCTTTTTCTCGAGGGCACAACTGACAACACCCTTTTCTTACATGTGGCTCTGGACTCCCCACTCCTTCGTCTCCATCTCTATTTTTGCAACAACCTGCTTCAGCTCCTTTGGAACATATCTGGTTTCACGTCTATCCATATGTTCTTTGATAAGTGCAATGCATAATGAAGTAAAAAAATTCCTTCTTGGCATCTTCTGTGCTGTTGAATTAGGCTTGGAGTATGACACAATAGTACTGTTCATCCTAGCAATATCCAACATTGCGAAGAAAATTGTCATAGGCCTTCTCCTTGTGCGTCTCGAAGTAGTATTCGTACCACACAGCTGCTCAAGGGTATCCACCCCACCCTTTGTCTCATTGTAGTTGGTTATCATTTCAGGTTTTCCAGAGTCTGTTATCTTCTTGTCATCATGCATGCTAGACAATAAGATAACTGCTTTTGTTCCTCTCCGGAACATATAAAAAAAAGCGTGAGGTCTGCAGTATGTCCAAAGAGAGTAGATCCAAGTTGTCTAGGCCGGCTAGCTTTGAGTTCTTCTGGTATTTCACGTTTGTTGGCTCTCACTGTTCCCAGGATGGTGAGCTTCTCTGTTTTCAATTTTTCAGCAAGTTCAATGGAGGTGAACTAATTGTCAACAGTCACATTTCGATTTGTCCCTTTGATGGGTTCAATTAGTCGCAGCACTGTTTGTGTTGGCACTGACACGTTTCCACGAACTTTACTTTCTGAACCAATATAAATGAAAACATTATTTATATAGAAGTTCCTTATATGAAATACAAACCATCTCCTGAATAAGGACTTTATTCCTAGACCTTTTGGTAAAAATATATTACTTTTATCGTCTTTCCTGTCTCTTTTTGAATCGTCGGAACCGGGGCGTTTGTCTCGGTGGTAATTTAAGTAACCGTACTAAAATTCAGTTAGTATTGGCCAGGGAATTGAATAGAATTGTTTTAGTTTAGCCTTCCGTTTAACAACGAAGCCATAATTGAGTTGGGATTACAGTTTATATGGAATTTACCGCGTGAGCTCCCTCTGTGAATCTACCCCACGTCTTATAAACCAAAGCTGCGTACGTTTTTTACATAGCCACGACGCAGCTGAGTGTTGCCAATAAGACGAGAGGGGACAAGAGACGAAGAGTTACTATGAATCATGTAGGACTAAAACAGTATTTGAGATCCAAAACTTTTGTAGATTAGTGTTGCTTCCGGGCCTTCAGACATTTCTCATATTCTAAGTTGAAATTTCTTTTCTTTTCTGGAAAAGGAAATGTTTATTCAATCAAAAATTAACATCTGTTTTATACTTTGATACACCTATTTAAATACCATATCATATTCAGGATCAATTATTAACTGAAAGGCTTGGTGGAAGAAGGGCCAATACCACTCCTCCATGAAACATGAGTTCTGTGGCTGAAGTGTAAACTAGTGTCACCTAGTGTTACTCATTGGACTAAATTAGTTGTGGAATATGCAATAGTGTTCTGTATTTACTCCTAGAAATTAAAATACCTATGTTACTTAGATTTTGTCTACATTAAAACTGCATTTGTATCTAAATCACAAAATTATGGGATAGGAACTTCTTCCATTGACCTCTTCAATTGTCATAATAGCAGAAATAGTCTTCAGATTACTCATCACATTTATATTTGTATTTGTTGAAGTAAAGACGAAGTCAACATCGTCAAACAGAGATTCGACCACTGGATCCTAAGGTTATAAACATAACGCTGTACCGACTGAATTGCCGGAATGCGATCAGAGTTGTAACCACATATAAGAGGACTGCGAGGCGCCCAATTCCACAGTTTACATGGCACATCGACTGCACAGGGATCGTATGTTTGTGCGACTGCTATTGCGTTGTATTTCGTTGACAGCCACATATTGGTGGCAGTTGTTCCAACAATATGAAGGTTGATCGAAGAAGACTGAGTTCGGATTCTCTTTTCCGAATTACCTCTCCAAGCACGTTCACTCTGAATAGTAACCCTGGAGGTACATTCATCTCGAAGGAGGTTGGAGCACGAAATGGAATTCGAAATATTGTCGAATATGATTATTTTGTTATCCCGGTGTCTTCATATGGGGAAGCATAGTGTCGCATTGTCATACTAAATTCCAAATGTTTCAACTCTGTGTACTAACCGGTAAACGTTATTGTGACACTGCACTCGTGCTCCACGTGCGTCTTTTCAGAGCTGCAATCGGCCCCAACTTCTTCTTTATGGATAATAACGAGCGACCGCATCGAAAAATACAGCTGGTAAAGCTCTTAAGGCGAGAGAATATTCGGTGAATGGACTGGCCTGCCTATTGTTCCGACTTGAATCCTATCGAGCACATTCAAGAAGCTGTGTGGAGAATTACACGTTCAAATACATCGGACGTGACCAGTATGGAAGCACGTTGGACTGCTTCTATTCCTGTCCGGTGTTAATCACACTCTCTTCTAGTAGCTATTATACTCCTGTGATGTGAGAGATGCATTACGAGTTGCAGTGCTTTTACGTAAGTTATTCGATTTATTTATTTTTTTGTTTGTGCAATCACGTGTTTCTTTCTGTTATTCTTGAATCATATAGTGTAGAACTACATTCTATGAATTGTACAAGTTGCAACAATATATGCCACTTCTGAGTGACAAAGCATACGAAACTTACTTTCGTCCATTAGTTTTTCATCCCATTGTTTATACCATCTTTGAAATGTCATTCAACACAAATTATCTATAACGACAAATATCATCAGCCCGGATAGCTCAGTCGGTAAGTCGTGTTGTAGCAGCGGTGGCGAGCAGACCTGCGGAAAGCGCTGTTGCTTGTTTATACGGCATACCTTCATATTTCAAGTTAGACTTCTTCTGATCGTCTAAATGGTAGTGAAACGAGTTAATACTTTGCGTGTAAACTTTATTAATGTGCCTACTCGCCCAATTACTTATAGAATACATGAATTCATATTTGACAATTCAAGTTAAGCAATGACCAAGTTGTGAGTATTGAATTAGACAATTACCGACGTTGTGTGTTCGTTAAGTTAATATCCCAGCTTTTGTGTGAACAGATAATTCGAGATAATAGTACTGGATTACGATATACTGATGAAAATGGAGTGTATGAAGTGAGTGTGGAAGTTGCAGATAAGCCTATTACTTTAGTTAAATTATCTTTAGTGCCAAGTGAATTGGACGATGAAGAAATACTAAAAGTGTTGACACCATATGGTAGTGTCAAAAATATCAAGGACGAGTTTTATGATAGTAGTCATCGATACCGAGTGCGTACTGGGCGGAAACTGGTGTACATACAGTTAGATAAGGCAATTCCATCGTCTATTGAAATCCAAGGTCAACGATACTTAGTATCTTATTTTGGTCAGGAACGTACCTGTTTTGCTTGTAATAGCCCTCAACATCGATATGACCAATGTGATAGACGTAATGTAAACTCTAAACCTATAGTGCAATCTTCAACCGAAGTTAACCTAGTCCGGACACTTAATTCAGTTACGAGTGTACAACCTGTTGTTTCATTACCTTCGTCTTTTAGTGACAAGGATTTTCCCCCATTAACTAGTGACAGTGATAAAGTTGTGTCACCTTCTTGTGCGGAGATAGTGAATACTGACACTGCTAATGTTCCATCGGTAGCTTCGGCTACTTCTGAATGTAGATCTAATCCAGTACTTGAGCATACTTCGGATAATCAGCCACCTGTCGAGGTTTCTTTGCCTCCCGCAATAGGTTCTGTTTCATCTCCAGTTATAATTAGTGTATCCGACTCGATACCTCCAGCGGTTTCTATTGCTGACGCTGCTGACTGTGTTTCTGACGATATAAGTGATGTGGCAGATGTTCCTATTACTATTGACAGTGGTCCATCTGAGAGTGAGAAATCCATTTCATCTTATAATCATACCTTCGTTTTAGCCTCAGTTCCCTCGCAAAGTAGTTCTAAAGAGCGATCCTCTCAAGATAAGAAGAGACGGAAAACAGTGAAAGACGGTAAAGTTTCTTCATCTGCTAGAAAACCTGATAAACCAGCTAGTGATGCTTTGTACAGGATAACTAGTGCTAATGTTTCCAAACAATTGCAGCTTGTTGCAACAACTTCAGTAGAAGACAGTGCTTCTGGATCTGTAGAGTCTCCACTTTCTGGTGTCACTGTCACCTAGTGATTCTTGTGTGTGTGACATGATATGTTCCTAGTGTGTTTCCGAGTCAGTCCTCCCACTTCGTATCTACGTCATCTCATCATGTACTACCAAGTCTGTCTCCTTCCCTACCTTTTCATGGCAATTGTTCTTACCATTGCTAGTATTAATCTAAATGGAATATCTTTACCCACACAGTATCATGCTCTGTCTGATTTTTTGTTGAAATCTGAAATTGAGGTGGCTTTTTTGCAAGAGGTAGGTCCGGAAGTGGTGAATGTACATGATTCATATAACGTTTATAACAATTCAACGTATAATCGTCTTGGTACTGCGATTTTGGTTAAAGATGGGTTACCGTTTACGAATGTACAATGTCACCCCAGTGGTAGAATTATACGAGGTGATTTGTTTGGTATGACTATGATCAATGTGTATTCCCCATCTGGAAGTCATAATCGTGGTGCGCGCAACACATTTTTTGCGACTGATGTTGCGACATCGTTTAGTTGTGCCTCAGACAATGTCATTTTGGGGGGTGATATGAATTGCGTATTGAATAGAGCAGATATGGACCCAGGGTTTAATTATTGTGCTTCTCTTGATGAACTCATCTCTCATTATCCCTTGTATGATGCGTGGCAACTAAGGAACAGTGATCTGTTGGGGTACACCCTGATTCGCCAGAATAGTGCCTCGAGAATCGATAGATTCTATTTGACGGAATCTCTTAAATCTCAGCTTTTTGATATATACCGTTATCCTGTTTGTTTTAGTGATCATCTGTCTTTAGTGATGAAAGTTAAGATTCCATGTGATAAAACTGTGCGTGGACGTGGTTACTATCATATGAATGAAACACTATTAACAGATGAGGAATTTCTTACATTGTTTCAGAGTAAATGGGACTATTGGAGACAGCAAGCAAAACGGTATCCAAATATCCTCGTATGGTGGACTACCTATTTTAAACCTAACCTAGTACGCTTCTGTAAATGGTACTCTGGTGAACGCTCTCGTGATCGCCTGAAATTGTATAATTTTTATTACGGATGTTTATTAGAGGCTCAACGAGATGCTCTTTCCGACAGAACATTGTTGCCCCTTGTTAAAAAATATAAAGCAAAACTCTTAGAATTTCATAGGATTCAAGTTCAAGGTGTAAAAATTAGGAGTAAGGCTCTTATGTTTGATGTTACTGAACAGTGTTCTCTTACTCACGTTTTGCAAGAAAACCGGCGTGGCAAGCGCCGCCTGATAAAGACGGTTCTTACTCCGGATGGAGAACCCTGCAAGAATGTTTTTGCAATTCAAAAGGTATTTTATGATCATTATTTAAAACTTTTTGGTGAATCACGAGGACTGGATGTTGACAATTTTATTTTTGAAGTTATTCCTAACGTCATAACAGATGATGATAATATGTCTTTTACGGCGCCCTTTACACTTGAAGAAGTAAAGTTGGCAACATTTGCTGCAAAGCCAGGAAAATCGCCCGGACAAGATGGAATATCGGGTATATTGTATCAAAAACTTTGGCCCGTCATAGGTCCGACACTTACTGATGTGGTCAATGCTTGGTTTTTTGCTTCCGAACATATCTGTCGACCCAATCCTGCTGTCACTATTTTTATACCAAAAGTGCCTCAACCAACAATGGTTGAACATTTCAGACCTATTTCCCTTTTAAATACTGATGTTAAAATTATTAGTCGTTGTTTGGCTTCTAGATTAGCTCCATATATGAATAAGTTGCTGGGTGATTTGCAATATGCTGCAGTTAAGGGTAAGACTATATATCAGATTTTAATGAATGTTAGAGATTGTATTACAATATGTCAAGATTGTGAGATTACCACAGCTATTGTTAATTTAGATTTTCAGAATGCATTTGATAACATTGAGCATTCCTATTTGTGGAGAGTTTTGACTGGTTTTGGTTTTAATGCTCGCATTATACAATGGTTTAAATTCTTCTATAAAGACGCTGCGACTAAATTAAATATTAATGATCATCTTACCCTTCCCATCAAAGTAGTTCGTAGTATTCGACAAGGAGATCCTATAAGCTTACAATTATTTACCTTGGTTATTGCACCCTTCTTGTATGATGTAAACCGCAAGATTCATGCTTTTGATGTTATTGCACGTCCTCTACGTGTGTGTGGATATGCTGATGATGTCAATGTTTTCCTGCATTCTGTTCATGACTATAACCTTTTAATGCAAAGTGTTGCTAATTATCAACAAGTGTCTGGAGCTCTCTTGAATAGAAAAAATCAACCGGTCTTATAATATATAATTCTGAGGAGTATAGTAAAATTCAGGACATTGCATTTCAATCGAGGATTAAAATACTAGAAATATCATTTATGAGTAATCTTGTTGAAACAGTAAAATATAATTATGACCTTGTCATTAATAAAATCAGGCATTTAAGTCTCTTGCATAAATGTAGGTCACTATGTTTATTGTCTCGTGCTCGACTTCTCAACGTTTATATTTTGAGTAAACTGTGGTATGTTGCTAACGTCTTTGCCCTGCCTTCTACAGCAGGCAAAAAACTACAAAGTGTTTGTGGTTGGTTTTTGTGGAACAATTGTGTGTTTCGTGTTCGCTATAATGACATCTGTTTATCGGTAGCGAACGGAGGCATTAACATGACTCACGTGCAGTTCAAGGCTGAGAGTTTGTTTATAAGACGTAACTTGACTGCCTTAGTTGAAGATGTACCCTCTCCCACTAGACACTTGCTACGATATTTATTGGATACGATCGATCCAACACTGCCGTTGGCGATCGCTTCCCTCCCCTCCAGTTGCTCTTACTTAACTAATGTCTTGTGTGCCTATATCTATCAATGTCAGCGAACTCCCGATGTTTTGACTTTAACAAGTAAACAATGGTACAGGCACCACCTACAACAGTTATCACCATGCAAATTAATAGAAAGAGAACCAGAACACAATTGGCATATAATATTTCGTGATATACACTCAAAATATTTAACAGCAGAAAATAAATCCTTCTGGTACATAGTAGTGAATGACATTGTAGATACGAAAGTAAAACGAAATAAATGTGGGTTTAGTGCTGATATAATATGTTCTTTCTGCGGTGCTGCTGATTCCTTGAGTCATAGATTAACAACTTGTGTGAACAGCAAACAAATCTGGTACCAATTGCAGCGATTTTTGGGTCTTATTATGCGCCAACCTCGTCGCTCAATCGAGGTCAATCTCCTGTTACGACCGGAATATTCTCTGTATCCCAAAACGAAACACAATACTGTTACCTGGCTTATAGCGCAAACAATTACGTATGTACTCTCAGTGGAAACTGCAGGTAATTCTTCGTTTTATACTGAATATCTTCAAACTAATTATGACAAAATGAGCTCCATTATGAAAACTTGTACTTTTGCTCGTTTTCTCGACAATACCATATATGCGTAATTAATTTGTACTCCTTTGTTATTCCAATGAGTTTTTAGTCATTTGTAAAATTGTGTATATGCTACATACGTTCTTTAAAAAAAAAAAACGCACAAAATGTACAACTTGTATCTATGCTCCATAAGCAGTTTTTTTCTCTTCCCTTGAGTTACATTGTGCATTATTAGCTGTATATATTTATATTTTTCTGCAGTTGTGTTAATGATCGTATGTATCCAACTCTATTAGTTAATAAAAAAGTTGTTTAAAAAAAAGTCGGTAGAGCGTTAGGTTTTTAACCTAACGGTCCAGGGTTCGAGTCCCTATTCGGGCGATAATGTATTCGTTTTTACTTCAAAAGACAAATATTAATGCTTTGAATAATCTGATTAACTGTTTCTGGTATTCAAATAATCATTCTTTATACTGAATATGGTAGGTATTTAAATAGGCTGTACAAAAAGTAAAACAAATATACAATTTCATCGAATAAGTACATTTTTCCCACTTTAAGAAAAGGAAGTCCAACTTCTTTTTAACGAGGCCGGTTAGCTCAGTTGGTTAGAGCGTCGTCCTAATAACGCGAAGGTCGTGGGTTCGATCCCCTCACTGGCCAATATTTTTGTAATTGAGTGGTTTGATACGTTTTGCAATGAGTGTAGTAGGTTCTTTTCTGCATGTTGACTGCGAGTTTGAATATTCGAAGCTTATATACCAAACCAAACAGAAACCCTTAAATTACGAGATGAAACAATGCTAGGTAGAGACCTTCCTCCACGAGAAACGCTTTGGAGTCTCGTGGGTAACACTAGTTTATCTTAGATCTCAAACACTATTTCAGTGTTACACGATAGACAATATTCAAAAGCTATCAACCTGTATAACGATAGACTGTGGTGTGGTTTGATGTATTACGTTTTTATCAGGAAAGTTATGTTGCTCTTGAGAATCAGTGAAATTGCAAATCTGAGTAACACTCTCAATAAAATTAAACATATAAGAAGTAACATATCGCTCACCAGTTATATTCTCCATTCGATTTGTAGAATGAGATGCAAAGATATCCATTGATATTTGCTGTATTGAACAACGACAACTGAGAATAATGATCGCAGTTATCTGTCTTTTAAGTAAAAATACTACTAGATGTATCTATTTGAAGTAACTGATGAAAGATTATTACCACTGTCAACTCTCACACGGAACTTATATATTAGTTCCGGAAAGTTAATTTCGTCAAGAGTATGCATACTTGGTTTAGGTGTGCACGAAACTGTACTTGATATGGTATTCCAGTTGAGAGGAGAAATTGGCATCCTATTCAGCTTAGGGGAGTTACTTGTGCACAATAACTATTTGGGAACTCGAATCGAGCAAGTCAAATACATATATTTTTTCTCCATCTCATTTGATTTCGAATACAGGTATGTGCTTCATTCCACATAAAACTTATATGTGTCAAAAAAGATGTGTTAAACAAGAATTATGTACTTTGTATAATTGCAAAAGATAGAATAGGGCTTTAAATTTCTCTGCATATTAGCGTACGTCCCGTTTGTATTAGATACACATGATCCACAGAATACAGTTCATCACATATTTTAGATATGACACATATTCAACAAGAACTTTTCTAATTTCTGAATTTCTAAGTTTCATTAGTGTACATAAGAACTTAAAGGTAACAATTTGAACATCAGCCCAAGAAACTGACACTGTCTGTTCCCCATAGCTCTTCTATTGTTGTTCCATACGTATTTTTACATAGAGCAAGCTTCTGGTATGCTTAACACAGAAAGTTTGAAAGTGTTACTAGGCCATTGATGCATTTTCAGGGTACACTTTTTCATAATTTTAATGCTGTGGTTCATTCAACAAACATAATCACCAAATTAGGAAAGCAGAGAGCAGAGCAGAATAAATAGAATCTGAACTTGAACACATTGATGTCAATTGCACAGCACAAATTTGTTCTTATAAAAATCAATTCAGTGTCCCAAGGATAAGTTCCGTTTATTTCGTTAACCATCTACTTTAAACTGGAAGTGGTAGAAATTAAGAAGTAACTTCCGATTTTAACGCTGATCAAAATAGAGCAAAAATGATCAGATATAGTGAGAAACGGTCTTTTGGAATTGTTTCAGCGCCTAAAGAATTGTTCCCCATTCCTCCATTCAGATTCTATTCAAAATGGAAGTGGTAGAAGGTAAGAATTTCGGGTTTCAATATTTACCACAATGGAACAAAAACTATAATTTATAGCGAATAGAAATTTTCTGCATTTATTAAACGGCCCAAGAGTACGTTCCATCTCCAACTTCTTCCAGCAGTTGTTTTCTTCATCTGAAATAAATAAAGTGTACGGGTCATTGGACTTACTTACCCCATGCCATAAACGTCGCCAACACGTAATGGCCCACTTGATGGTGAATGTCGATCGTTGCTATACGAACGCGTCGAAGGATTGCCACTAGTGTGCCACTAGCACCAGGGTTTCGTCTAGTCGAAAGAGATATCTAGATTCGGGGTGTTAAAGCTACCACCACGTAGCAGGGAGGACTTCATTTTGGTCTGCGCTGCTTCGATTCGTCGCGGAGAATCGCGGAGTGACCAACACAAACTATCACCTGTCATGTGCATGCGGTTATTTGTATATATTATTTTTTCCTAATGAATTGTTTCTAAAGTGAGCTCCAGGGGTCAAATGTAACCCCTGCCTCTACATCATGAAGTGAAAGATCTTGAGATGAGTGAGTATAATTGTATGAATTTAGATGGGAACTGTCGCCGATCATTTGAAAGTGAATATGGGAGAACTATGAAATAAGTAAATATATGCGCATCGTTTTGCTATATAATTACATGTCAAATGGATTTCATCTGATCCCAAACGGTTATCGTCGAATATACACGGTTACAGGAGCACTCTGATTAGCCAAATTAAAAAGACCTCAGTGATTTATCCCTTTACAAGCGACATTTTCTTTATCGCCTACGTGGGGTAGTCGGAACAGCACGCTCCTAATAATTAAAAAGTTGGTGGTCCGTGCCCAGTCCTGGGTACTTTTTTCGTGTCTTTTAGACTCACCTTAATGTAAAGAAATTACTCATATAGGCAATTTAACATATTTTGGAGGAGTAATTTTGTGGTTCATTGGCGTCTGGTCGCATCTCTGCCGCTGGTGGTATAATTTTCTAAACGAAAGTGAGGCCCCAGCGGTCGTGGTATAATTTTTGGTGAGATATCGCTAGTTGCTCATCAGTGGTCCACCGACGCTTACGGCATGGTGTACTCTCATTTCTTACATTCCTTGAACTTGAGATTGTGCGGTGGTGAGTGTGAGGATTGATTTTGTATCCGCAAATTTGTAACCTCTCATAAATATTGAGGAAAATTAACAAGCCTACGTTAAAAAAAAAAAAAAAAAATCTTCGAAAGAGTAAGGTATAAATAATTTTTAAAAAATCCAGTACAAGATTAATTTTGAGTGGATGTATTTAAATAAATGTATAAAAATAAAACTTGTTGAATGCTAAATAATAATTTTTATTAGTATACCTCTTTTTCGAACTTTAGGATTTAACAAGGACGAATAAAATCTTAAAATCTTCTTCGTCCATTCTGATGAAATTTCTATCTGCATTAATGTTAATTAGTCGAAATTCTTGTTTGGGCTCGTGGTGCCCTCCCTAAAATCCATATTCTTGTACACATACACAGAGAAAAATACGTTCTCGGAACAGCGGTATATTGTACAAATATACGGTACCCTCTTGCTTACTATAGAAATCAGTACGGAGCATACGTTATCCGTATGCCACATAGGCACTGCCCTTAGATGTTACATTATGCCGTTGCAGGATGTCCGACATCTAACAGTTTTCCGTATATCACATGCATATACTTATGTTACCTTCGTCAGCTATATGTTATATACGTCCATTTGTATGTGAGATCCTGACCACCTACATGGTTTCATACAGAAAGTATTATAAAACGCGTTTTCAGTTATACGTCTGCTGTACGTTGTCCAAAAACTACAGTAATTACGCATGTAACCTATCTTTTTAAGTACGCCACTTACAATCTTTTTTCTCAGTGTACGCGTAATTTTTTGCGTCGTTTCTTTATTATTTTTCTCAACAACACAACGTTTAGAGCGCCTCACATAAAAACATTGCTTTATATCCAGGCTTGGCCACCGTACGATAATTGATCGTGATATACGATAATTTAAGCATTAATGCCGTATACGATAATGCCCTTGAGATAGTAGGTGAATAGGCCTATACGATAATTTTAGAACGCAGAGGTTTTTTTTTTTCAGTTTGTGAAAGTGTAAACAATTTGTAGCTGTGCACAAAACACACACGCTCAGTGTTTCTTTCAGAAATAGTGTTCCTGGGGGAACACTTAGTATCTCAGGGGGGCACTGCTGGTACTATTCTATTTACTATTATATTATAGACGTATTATTTTGATCTCCGTAGGACACTCTCGGGGCTTCAATGGGGCAGTGCCTCAAAAATCATGTATGGAAGAAACACTGCACATACTGAGGTTTCTAACAGTCTAAAACAGCGTTTCCCAACCGGTGTGCCGTGAATAGGCCGCTGGTGTGCCGCGAGGAATCGAACAAAATTATTGATTTTATAGCAATAAAATTGCAAAACGTGGGGGAAAATGTATATTTGTATTTCATATTACTATGAATCTACAATTTTAAGTTTCATACCGTGTTACTGTTCTGTGCATTTCTAATGTTGAAAAAAAGTATTTGTTATCATTGTTATGAGCATTATTACTTCTTTATTGTTGCAGACTATTTCGTAACTTGAAAATTTAAAATATCATTCAATCCTTTCGACAAATTACCTACATTTGTGTTTTAAGAATAAAGGAAATTTGTTTGTTCGTTCGTTATTTAGTGATCTCCCTTCTTAGTAAAAAGGTTGGATACAGTTTTTAAAAAGCGTATTTTTAAAAGCCTGAGTCCAATATGTCATTGCAATTATTTTCTATTTTTAAATTAGAATGAAAAATAAGCATAATGATTTACCACGGGGAAAAACAAGTGTTCGAGCTTTCTTCTCTGTGAGAAGATCAATAATCACAGAAAAAATATCACTGTATTTTATATTTACATAATTATATTTACATATAAGCGTGCCACGAGAATTCAAGTAACACCCGTAGTGTGCCACAAGTTGAAAAAGGTTGGGAAACGCTGGTTTAAAATAAATCAATACGATTTGAGAATTTTGGCAAATGGCAACACTGCATCCATTCCTTAAGTTTAATTTCGCTTGCGAGAATTTGGAAATAACAATGTTGTTCGCAGTACTGATTAATAAGGACTTTGAAAATGGTGAGGAGAGCAACGCCGATATGGAGTTCGAAACTGAAGATTACTGGATAAGTTTATTAAGTATTATTGCTATTATTAGTAGTATTATCTTGTTTCTACAATTATCACATGCATAATGAATATACAATAATTTTTGTAATTTACGATAATTTTAAATACGAAAATCGATAATTTTGTTTTCTAAGTTGGCAACTCTGTTTATATCAATCTATTCAGAAAGCAACCGAAAGACTGGAAAGTAGCTGCTTAGTTTGCAGACGTAAATTTACGCACAGTGTATGGGTCGCATTACGCGCGTAACCTAAATATATGTCTACCCAAATGCGTTATGCGCGTAAACTCCCAGTAATAATTGGTTGCCTTTTAAGCTACAGACCCTGCATTATCTGAATTATTAATTGATTGACATTTAGCATTCTTTTCTGTAGCTAAGCTGTATCAGACAGGACCTACTGCTGAAAGGGATATCCGAGTCAGTAGTGAAATTTTACCGAGTCAAATAATTTAACTGGGTGTTGAAATCTGAACCCAAGTATCACCAAGGTGTTACTCTCATTCATCTGATATTTAAAAAGTCATAAGCTAATAATATATGTTATTTTAAAAAATTCTTTTTTTCCTTTTCTAACCCCAATTGAGGTTTTATATCTTTAGGTGCAGAACTATGTCCCATATCAATGAGTTCTGTTATCAATAATTGTCTTGAAATTTAGTAATTTTAATGTAAAATTTAGATGAAAACGATGTAATGGTGATGAAAGATGATGGATAAATCTCGGTCCTCCTCCCAAGGGCGCCGATTTCAGGGGTCCGCCCCCCCCCCAAAGCTCATGTGGGCCCCCACATTGTATTTATGAATATACAATATTTGACATAATTTGAATGCATAATTTGTCGTAAAATCCTCATGTAAAAATCCCCCTCCCAAATTTACAGAGAAATTGGCGCCCTTGCATATGTCAATATGTATCTTCTTTATAAACTTAATAAAAAAAATATGTAATTAAGTTGCCCGAAATCTGCTATATCTAAAGTGGCTCTCTCTAATTTTCACTCTCTCTCTGTAACTTATGCTGAACACTTATCCAAAATGACAACTAACTGGTAGCCAAGGGCAACTGAATTTTAGTGCAGTTTTTCCTTGTGAAAGTTGTGAATGTTGTGTACACGTGCTTAGGGTGGGAAACATAAAACGAATAAGTAATTAGGTAAGTAACCCACTCACTGTAACGTAAGTAGAGTATATTTGTGTTTATATATTCCTCTCCATCTGCACTGTAGCCTTGTTAAATCATGTCACCAGCTATCATCAGTCATCATTCCGTTGAATAGCCGTTGCGTCATACTCTCACACAATGACATTGATAAATCGATTTATCTTTCGTTTCATTTTCTAAGTAATCAATCAATGCCGTGGGTTCACGAGGGCAGCGAGAGTCCATTACATGCCTGGTAAACATTGGTTAATGATTGAATCAATTGAAAACATGAAATTAAATATTTCAGTTTAACATCTCACGTTTATGCCCCTTAAGCTAAGGGAAACAATGATTAAGGCAAGTGAATGATGATGGGAGAATTGGTGAAACGATAATGGGGAGGAAATTGAAGTACCCGAGAATATCCGCCACGAACTTACATGGCCGGAGATCGAACCAGGTACCCCACGGACCAGAGATAACGCTCTACCACTGAGCCATCGTACCATTCTAATCAAGGGCGCCGATCCTGGTGGGGCGAGGGGGCCCGGGCCCCCCAAACTCATGTGGGCTCGATCATTGTATTTGTAGATTTATAATTGGCATAATTTGAATGCAATTTGTGTTAAAAAAAATCCTCATATATGCTTTCTGCATCTGAATGAGCTCCCCAAATTTGCAAAGAAATCGGCGCCTTGCTTGTAATCAATTAAGTAAAACATAATATTGAGTTATATAAGTTGTCGCATAACAAATCAAGTTCCGATGATCTGTGCTGTTGTGTTCAGAGTGGAATCGGTCTTTTCCCCTCACTCAAAAGAATGTTACGTGTTAAGAAGCTTTGCTAGTCTTGACACTATCCGCACATACACGCATGCACACGTAATATCAACCCACACATGCAATCATTTATGTGTTCAGTCTAGTGATGGGTAAATTCCCGGGAAGATATTTTTCGGGAATATTCCCAGGAAATATTCGCGGGAAGATTCAAAAAAATGGAAATTTTCTGGGAATTTATTTACAATCACAAAGAAAATTGCATTCTATTACTATATTATAATTTGAAAGTTAAATTCGTTTTTATATCACAGTATATTACAGTGATGTGCCGTAAACTATAATTTTACGTCTACGCGATTGTCTACTGTAATCTATACATAATCTACATTACACCTTTTCCCGTGTAGACTATGTAGACAACCACTATCAAATGTAAGGAACAATTTCGTTGCTCGTTTGTTCATATTTCCTCATTCAGTTGTTTCGCTTCGGTGCAGCGAGCATTTTTGCCGATCCCAAAAGTTTCAGCATTCTTGCCAAATTGATGTCGAGAACAGAACCCAAACATCCCCTGCAGGGCTTCTAACCAGTTCCTATTACTACTAGTACTACATTTGCTGTGGATCTATATAGTACAAGGGCAAACTTATTTTAATAAAAGAAGTTTAATGAAAATTTTAAAAAAATGATCGTTAAATCACTTTTTGAATATTATTTTTAATCTTATTTTAACGAAAGAAGTGTTATAAAAATTTTTGAAAGTAGTAAAAAAAAAAAAAGCTGTCCGTAGGCAGGATTTGAACCCAAGGCAAAAACATTTCCTTAATTAGTATGTTGCGCTAGCCCACTCAGCTACCAGACCCGACACGATTTATCCTTTACTTTGTGCTATATGTATGTCATGTCTTGTGATATCGTATCTGTATCGACCAATCAGATCAGAGGATATCTGAAACTTTTGGGATCCGCAAATATGCGTGCAGCGAAAGATTAGGGAAACGAGTAACATATAAAAAGTAGAGGGAATTATCTAATCTGTATGTTTACTCTGCTCTGCACATACCACTTCCTTAGATTTTCCACTTCGAGCACTGCTTTTATAATGAAATTTACAAAACTAATTCTCACCTGGGAGCTTTCAGTCTTGATTATGCTGTATTTGCCAATTTTTTCTTGCATATTTTACAAAATGCATAATATTTTTCATTTTCCTTCATCAAGACGAAACTAAGTATTCGAAAGTTACTATTCGCTGCTCTAGGTATTTTATTTTGTATGCAATTTCGCAAGGTAACTACAAAATAAAGCTCCTTTATTGTCCGCGATGCCATATTAAATTACGTGTTGTTGACATATTCTACATAGTCTACGTTGTTTGCATTGTCTACGCATAGTTGACACGTAAACGTAAACTATCGTTTTTTACGCGTAGACGCACATCTCTTACTGTTGTTTCCAGAGGAGTCTTTAAAATGTATATTCTGAACGATGTTATTTTATTAATATTTTATTATATTTAGAGAGTATGCATAAATGGATATTTATTTCCAATATGTTCTATGAAAGTAAATAAGTTTCAAAAATGGTATAGTAAGTACACATACTTTTACACCGCTAAACAGTTTAAATTTATATGTAAGTGGATTTTCTAACTTGACTCTACTACTGATAATACAAACATATTATTTTTTTTAAATATTAAACAAATTAGGTTGGATAACTGCCAGAAGACACATCCTACCATTTTGTCAATATTTGCGCATAAATATGTATGTTCACAATATTTGTAAGATACTTTCCTATCTTTATAATTTTGCATGTAACATTGCCACACATGACCTTTCTTCCTGCCCATTTCTCGAAATTTCATGAGTTAATTCACATGTAAAAGAAGTCTGAGTACCTCTTCAGAAGTTCGAGTCAGAGAGAGGAGACAGACCTACGTCTATTACTAACAGTGCTTCAGGGTTTATTAATAGTAGTTCATCTCTATTTCTACATAATTTTACATTACTTTACAAAATGGATCCTTTTCATCATTTGTAAATTAGTACCGGTACTTTGCTACTTTAGGCTATTGTTTAGCTTTCGGGGTGGGGGAAGATTTTGCACCTACTTTTTTGTGATATTCTATTCCCATGCGGTTGTTTTATGGTTTCATACGTTAAATTAAATTACCATCATTAAATTCAGACAGCATTGCCGAATGAGCGTAAGCGAGTGAAGGTGGGTTAGAGCCCCGCACGGCACGCTGTTTATCTTCGTTACCAACAATTCACTTTCTTTTCTCACATAAATCACTTCCACTCACCTTTACGGTTTGTACAAATTCCCTACTGCCATAAAAAAAAAATTGTGTTCGATACTTTCTTGACTACTTGAACACCACTATCAACTCATTTCTTCCGTAAATCATCCTACTTTTTGCTAGTTTTGACCCCCAATACTAAACAATTACCCTACTTTTAGTGCAAATGGAAATGGAACTTAAAAAATCATATTACTTATATAAAGTAGTCAAAGAATTTTAAATTTTTTAACCTCCAAATTCTTTACAACCTAGAAGTAAATCATAATATATCAAAATAAATTAGTTAGTCATATTCTTATAATTTGGAAGATAAAGTAAAGAAATGGAAATAAATTCCTTCCCGGGAATTTATAGGCCAGGGAAAAAACCCGGGAATATTCCCATTTTTTAAATTCCTTCCCACCGGGAATATTCCCACTGCCCATCACTAGTTTAGTCATGGAGTGGTCGTGAGAAGAAGGACTTGCGTTGATCAATTGTTACGTGTTCCTTGGAAGTGCAGAGATCCTGACAATCGACAATTCTTAATATAATCCGCTTATAAAGTGAAATGTTTTTTGAGATGAACTGTAGATGTGTTAATTTACAAACACTTTCTTCATCCACCGATGCCGTCTTTTCGGCTTTTTTTTTTTTTTTTTTTTTTTTTTTTTTAAGCATGAAATGAATTAAAATGTAGCTAGTAGCAACCAACTCCACAGAGGAAGAAATCGTCTCCTGAGGTCTGTAAATTTGGCCTACCCAAATTAGCTTACCCACTTTTATCTACATGAGCCGTTACTTCCCCGTTAGTTCCTGTTAGTTCCTGTTAGTTCTTACTAAAATTACGTTAGTTCCGCGTTTTTAAACAAATTATACACAAAAACCAATGGGTAGGCCAACTTCACATGTGAAGCTGACGTACCCAACAAGCTTTCCCACATTTTTCGCCATAAATCGTTAGTTCCTCGTTAATTCCTGTTAGTTCTTACAAAAGTTCCGTTAGTTCCGCGATTTCATAATAAATATAGCTATATAAGCTATTAGAATTTGTGTAATTACTTTATTATATTATGTGTTTGAGATTTTCAACCACAATATATTTTGTGATACACAACTTAGCTGAATGTTGTTGTTTGCTTCTGTATTTCTTTCTTTTTCTTTTTTTTTTTTTTTTTAGGACTGATGTTCAATTTAAGAGGATACATCGAGGAGCACTTCTTGTCCGTGGACCATAATTTGAGAAACACTGTGTTAAGCCATACATTGAATGAATACAAGTCTACAGAATTGACTCTGAGGCGCTAAAACAGAGAGATATGCTTTGGAAACAGGACGCACAGGCATTCATTTTATACTATATAGTTTCGAATTTGCATTTAATATGTAGAAGAAATAACTGTAGGATAATATGCAAAAATGTGTAGCAACAAAAACTCTTGCTTGGAAGCAGATGTCCTTTATAGATAGAAGAGAAAGCATAAATGGAAACATGGATTGCCAGCATTTCTCTCCCTTAATATTCAGGTATTACCAGTATGAGTCATGTATCTACTCCACACAATGAAGCAATTGCTAGGTGGGGGACACGGTTCAATGGTTTTCTCCACAGGGGGTACATGCAGGCATGTTCTTATGACGTCTATATATTACATTATCCATTCACTAACGTCATTATGGATTAACAAGAAGAAAAGAATACGTGAACGAAACGATAGCATAAAGCTAGTTCAAATCTTGATAATGATAATAAATGCAATATTAGAAGCGTTTAATAGAAGAAAAAAGTATCCAAATATGAGACATATACTAGCGATAGATCCAGTGACATAACTAGGGGGGGGGGCAAACGGGGCTTGTGTCCCGGGTGCCGGATTGGGGGCCTCAAAACTTGGCAAATATTTTTCACTAAAAGGCAAGCAAAAGAGTTTTAGCAAACTAAAAATCATACAAAATTATCTCAGAAACTTAACAGGACAACAGCGACTCACAAACCTTAGGATCATATCCATAAATCACAAGTTAACTTCAAAATTATCTTTTGAGGACGTAAAACCTTTGCAGTGAGAAGAGGTCACAATGCTAAATTTTAGTTCCAGCTTTTTGTATTTTCATTTAACTTACATCGATTTAAAAGATTTGCAAAATGTCCAAGTATAATACTCGAGACAACAGCTTGACTGTCATAATTTAATATTATATTGTAAAGCAATAGACTGTTGATTCATTCTGCATATATGCACATCCCGAATTCCAAAACATTGAGATTTGGAGTTATTATGATAAGACTATAATATATAGCATGCTACTCTCAGGTTATGTGGCAATCAGATACTAATTAGTTTGATGTCTTATCTTGTACTAAAAATTAAACTATGTACTGCAATTTTGAAATCAAGCTTTACCACTTCAAGAGAAAATGGAATAGGATAATTACTATGTGATGCCAATATCAAGTGTAGTCGGGGAGCGTTTTGGTTTGGTTGGCCAAGAAGGGGGAGGGGAAGGGGTGCTAAGGCGAGTTCTTGCCCGGGCGACAACTAGCTTAGTTGCGTCGATGAATAGATTTCATTGTTCTAATCAAAATGATATGGGTGAATGTAAATACCGACGGATAATTTAAAAAAAAAAAAGTTTTTGTAAATCTAGTAATTGATGTACGACATCCATGCCACAAATTAAGATAAAAACTCATTTTTCAGTATGCTCTCGTCAAGCCTTTTAATACATCATTAGAGGACACACAGTGGTATAGCGTTTATCTCTGGTTTGTGTAGTCCTTGGTTATTATTATTATTATTATTATTATTATTATTATTATTATTATTATTATTATTATTATTATTATTATTATTATTATTATTATTATTATTTATTTATTTATTTATTTAAAATGGCGGAGTTAAGGCATAACCTTTTCTTCCACTTAACCATTTACATTTTTCTTTTACAGTCGGATCTCATAATAGTTTTTTTTTCTTTACAATGAGAATAAAAAGGATATACACTTAGGCACGTTAAAAAGTTACAGACATACAGAACAATACAGAAAATAAAACATGAAGGGTGAAAATGAAACTTATTACATATAAAATAAACACTAAAATAAACAAGTAACAATGTTGAAGACATCTTAAACTATACAAGGAGAGAGAGACAAAGAAATCAATCTTGATTATATAGCCTATAACATATAAAATACTTGATCCTTTGATTGACTATATGGAGATAAAATGATGCACATATTTAAGTAATTGACACATGTATCAGAAAGGAATCTCCGACCAAGTAAATTTGTGTTCCAAGGACAACTTGTGTCCGTGGGTTTTATCGGAGTATTCCTGCTTTCTCATTCCACCTATTTTTCTATCATCATTCACTTCCTTTAATCATTCCTCTCCTATAGTCTAACGGGCATAAATGTGGGACGTCACTAGCAAGAAAAGAAATGAAATCTTTAAGCTTTACGTTTCACGTTTATGCTGTCTAGGCTAGGAGACAGCGATATTCAGAAATGAAGGAAATGGTGGAATGAAGAAAGTGGGAGGAAATGGAAGAACCTCGAGAAAACCCACGCACACGGTGTTTGTCCACCTCAAAGCTCACTTAGCGCGAGCTAGGATCAAATCAAGGACCTCATGCACTAGAGATGAACGTTATACCACTGAGCCACAGTGCAGCAAGAAAAGAGTACACATTACTCTTAATGAGGCACAGCTAAAAACAGTGGTGTAAGTAAGGGCTTGGGAGCCACCCCGCAGACAACGTGGAATGGGGCCCCTTCTCTACGTCCTACATCACGATTTGGGAGCCCCGTGATGGCTTGGCCCCCCGCAATGCGTGGCCTGTGGGGCCCTTATTTACTCCCCTGGCTAAAAATTATAATTAATTCTTAAACTTACTAATATTCTTTGTTTCCCATAATATTGTGTAAGAATGATATATATACGAATCAATAGATAATAATATTAATGTGAACAAAATTTTAGACGGTGAATTAATATAAGTGGTTCCGCTGGTAATTTTAAAAAATTATAGCGCTAAAACGTTTTTAGGGATAAAATACAAGTAATGGATGACAATAACATTTTCAGTTATCGCTACTATGTGTGTCCACGGGTGTCGTAATCCAGGAACCATCATATAGTCCCGTAAAATATCTATATCTATCTATCTATCTATCTATCTATCTATCTATCTATCTATCTATCTATCTATCTATATATATATATATATATATATATATATATATATATATATATATGCAGAGAATTTTATTTGTGGAATTTATTTTAGGGACATACACGATTATTATTTTTTTGGGGGGGGTAGACATTGCAGGTTTGGGACGTTTTCCCAGTAAATCCTATTTTTCAAAATGGCGGACACGGAAAATGAAATTTTAAAAATTGGCTTAAAATGATCATCTTAGTGTGGAAATATATGTTTCCGAGGATGTAGAATACGAAACAAAGATGATTTTTTATCAGTCAGAAAAGTAGTTTTTATAATATTCGACATTTTCCAAAATGGTGGACACGAAACATGAAACTTGAAAATTGGCATAGAATGGCCATCTTGGTGTCGAAATGTATGTTTTTGAGGCTGGGAATTACGAATCAGAGTAGTAGCTTTTAAGATATTTGCCATTTTCCAAAATGGTGGAACCCAAAACTAGAGAAATTACAAATTTACTTATTATACTGATCATAGTCTCTAATTATATATTTACGAGACACACAAATTGAAATACAAAGTTATTCTGTTTATATAAGAGCATTTTTGTCATATTCGCTACTTCAGAATGACGGATAGGATAAATAGAACGTAGAAAATTCACAGACAGTGCTCATCAGTGGCGTATTTAGGGGGGGGGCTTCCGGGCTTAAGCCCCCCCCGAAATCTTACTTACTATAGTAAAGTATATGAAATATCTTGCAGAATTTTCACATTTTCAGGCAAAGCCCTCCCCGAAAGTTAGCAAAGCCCCCCCCGAAAGAAAATCGTAAATACGCCACTGGTGCTCATAATTATTGCGTAAATGTATCTTTTTGGGGGAGATAATTAAAAATTGACTATTTTTTCGTGACAATATTTTTTTGTACTATATTCATTATTTTCGAAATACCCATATAAAAAATTGAACCATATGACTTCACTACAATAGTGATGTTCGTGTCTGAACGGAGTATATCTGAAACGGAAAACATAAAAGGTAATCTTTCAAAGGAATTTACCTAGTGTGTTCAACCCTTTTTCAAGTTCTAGAGGTTCTTTTTAAATAAGATAATATGACTTTAGTTGACAAAATACTTGTAAATTATTCATTGTAGCTTTGGAAAATTCAAATTACTAATAAAACTCCAACTGACCAAAAGCAATATATATATTTTAAAATTATATATTTGTGTTACAGTATGTAACATAACCTTCCTCAGATACATTATCTGTCTGAGGAAGATTATTTTACATAGCCGAAACTGCAAATACTGCTTTGGTCAGTTGGAGTTTTATTAGTAATCTTGACGAAATACTTTAACTTACACAATAATATACGATTGTTTAATAGGATCACTTGTAATTTTTCAATTAATCTTACTCTCACCATTTTCAATAGAATTACATGTGTTACAGATATGATTTTATTTTTTAAAAAAATTGTCTTCAATATACTGGCACGAATATCACTAATAAATTTTTACACTGAATTTTCACATTTTTTGTTGCATTTACAGAACACTGTACAAATACTCTAACTTTTCTGCATTTACATGCCTTAATTTTGCACCCACACACTCTTACAACGTCATCTTGCAAATGATTTAGAAATGTTCAGGGTATTAAATGTCCGTCTGTTTCTTTCCAGCCATGGTCCACAGGATTTAATGATGCCTTATTTTGAGATAATAGTGTCAAGAAGTTTCTTATGCATAGAAACGCTCTTTGTGAATGTGCCCTAGAATTGAGGATAATGTTGATGGAAGTATATCAAGGACTGTCTGATTTTGGGTATGTAAATCAAATGTGAGATCATCAAATCTTTCAACGTTTGCTTTTGGTGACGAAATTTTTTCAAGATAGTTTCGTACTGTAGCGATCTTTTCTTGTGATAAATTATCGTTTTCAGCAAACTGCTCGAGATACTTCACTGGTTCTGCTCTAATAGTTGCTTGTTTTGTACTGATCTTACTTAAGGCATCACTATCGGTTAAAATGTGGAATTTAATAATGACACTACTGTGTACATACAGAGTGGAGGTCCAAGCTTATGTAGGAGTTTATGCAAAGGAATGGTTCTTTTCTTATTTCCACTTCCAAATGTTACCTACATATTCATAAACACATTTGCTACAGAAAGTTATCATGCATCTGGGTAACAATGTTATAACGTCTGTGTCATTGGACAAAATGACGACACGTTTATTACCTTGCTCAATAGACCAATTCATCCGTCTCCTTTAGCCTAGTCGGCATAATCGTGGGACGTAAAACTCAAAAATTTCATTTCATTTCAATAGCCCAATTCGTATGCGTGACAATTCGTTAATGCTATTATTTAGTTCCTTAATCTGGTCGTCATTATTCAGGGTTAGAACAACAGGGTAAACGTAATCATCAACCACACTTCCAAATAGAATTACAGGTAGTTGAGATTCTTTGAATAATGACGGAATGAATTGGCAAGCAAATACTTGAAGTTTTGTTTTGTTTTGAGATGAGGAACAGAATTGTCTAACTGAAGTGGAACTCTTGTATTATAAGAAATGCTTGCTAGTTCAACGGTTCCATAATGCCCAGCTTTCCTAAGTCTTCTCGTTTGACGGATTGTTCAATGTAACTATCGAATGTGAAAAGTATTTTTATCAGCCAATCATACTTTCTTGGAGTTGTATATAGTTGATTTCACTGACACTCCAAATGCTGTGTGAGATATTTTCTGCTTTCGAATTTGAGACATGAAATCCACTAGTACCGCTGTTTTCATTGATTCAGGATGCTGATTAAATTATTGTAATCATCCACTGTTAGATTTTTCTCAAGTTCAGAAATTAAAGTATGTTTGGCAGCTTTAGTTGTATGATCACCTTCAAACAGACGATTAGATGGAAGAACATCATATACTAAAATATCTTTCAGGGCATCTTTCGGAGGGTTAGGCATAGGGCCCCTAATACTTGCGATGGATGAAGAAACAAAACTTAATTTTTACTGTAATGTCTTCCAATTACACTTTCTTTATTACCTCAAATTCTAATGTAAATAAATCCACAATTTTTACAGTAAAGTTTTCCAATGAAAATTTCTTTATTACCACACATTCCAATGTAAATAAATCCACATTTTTTACAGTAATGTCTTCCAATGACAATTTCTTTATTACCAGAAATTCCAATGTAAATAAACCCACTTGCAAATTTGCAATATTATATACTGTAATTTCTTACGCGCCAAAACATGTTGTTCCCGAAAAAAGAAAGAAAAAAGCATCTGTAAAAAGCAAGTGCTTCGAACTTTGTTCTAGAATTTATCATAAGAACTTTTTTCCTCTTTCTCGGAGATTTCCATCCCATTTAGCCTTTAAGATCGCTCATTGACAAAAAGTGCGTACATGATCGCTATATGCAGACATACTCTTAGGCAGAATCAGAGATTTGGAAAGGAAACGAGTTTTCAACAACAACAACAATAATAATAATAATAATAATAATAATAAATGAATTGGGCTCACGACTTGGGTCCCATCTCTTTATTTTGCATGGGAGGCCCGCAAGTTTGCTACGCCAATTGTGTCCCTTAGCTATGTTTGTTTCTCTTTCCGTTTCTTGTGGATGTTTGTTGTGCTGTTAGGCTTTTATATTAAACCTTTACATTATTTAACCTTTCTCTTTTTTACGAGTTTTTTTTTTTTTGAAAAAGGAAAGAAATTGCTTTCCTCTTATATCTATATCTCACCATTCATCTTATTTGTACTGTTTAAGTAAGATCATATTGTAACTTGTTTGTCATTTATTCCCCTCTCAATAATAAACCGTAATTCTTAACAATTTATTTTGTTCTCTAATTTGCAGTTTGCCACACTAATATATTTGTAACAAAATTGAGGTTTGGTCCAACGCCTTTCTAATTCTCAACCAACCCAACGACTCAATTTGTTGTTGTTGCCTATTATTGCAGGAAAAGAAGAATTGCTAGCGGTAATGCACTTTTGGAGTCGTGTATACATGATACTATGAATACACATGCTAGAGATCACGTTGTTCAATGTATATAAAGCAAATTTAAACTTGGAATTTTTATAAAGTTTTTCGGTTAGAGTTTTGAATTTTCTATTCCGAAAAGTAAGGGAAGTCAACTGGAAGATGAAAATCAAAATTTACAGTATTGTCGAAAACGCCTCTAATGATCTTGTTTACATTTCCTAAATCAGTATTCGATTATTAATATTATAATAAAGTGTATAACACACTTTTGTAGGTAAATATAGGTTAAGTGGTTTACTTTTGTGAGTAAATTCCTTTCGGGCGATTCTTTTTCAATATCTTATAAATAAATATTTCATTAACAGGGTGTCTACTAAAATTCCAAAATGAAATTTCGTGACTTTTTCGTGACCTTTTCTTTACCAAATCATAAAATTTTCTAACATTTTGAAGAGCAAATTTGGGTGCGAATTAGGCCGAATTTTCATTCATACGATGGAAACGTACTTTGCTTACGATTTAGCAGCGTCTAAACCCGACCATAGAGATTTTTGGTGGTGAATTTTGACGTTTTATAGAACAAAATTTTCCAATCTGTACTTACATTTGTACAGTTAAAAAAAATCGTGACCCAAAAGCTAAATTTCGTGACTTTTTCGTGACTTTAGTGACCGTTTTCTGATTTCGTGACTTTTTCGTGACATTCGTGACTTTCGTGACTGATAGACACCCTGATTAACAAATCTATAGTATGACATAACTCATTTCTCTTTTTAAAAATATACAGCAGGCAGATAACTCTTAGATGTTAGTCTTCCAAGAACAGAGATTCTTCGATCAACTTTTATCATTATCCGTCATTTTCATTAATTTTTAGATTAAAATTTACTACATACATACTACAAAACAATAAACTTCAATTGATGTTAAGGAAAGAGTTGCGAATATACTAAATGTATGGAGAAAACAAAGACTTTGTTTTCCAGACGGTTTTACTTTCATTATTTTACTTATAAAAAGAGAAGTATATTTGTTTCTTCTTCAGAGAGAAAGTTATGTCTTTGTCTCTCTCTACTTTTGCATTAATTGATTTTTCTTTCCGTCAAAAACAACAAGAAAAACTGCTTTAATGTTTTTCTTTCCTTTTTTTTTTTTTTTTTTTTTTTTTTACTTTTTGTAAACTTTATAAAACAGGTTATTTTATGCTATTTTTATTTCATATAGGAAGACTACATATAGTCAGAATAAGTACCTTTAGCAAATATTTAGCGAGTCAACAAGGATGGATTATACAAGGCAGGCCGGAAAGTAAGGTTACACCGACCGGCTAGTATTCGTTAAAAATAAAAACATGTTTGGCAAAATTTCTGCTACAAAGTAGTGATCAGTGATAATCAATACAGCTAACAAATAGTTTATTCATTAGATTATTTTGCGAGAAACATTTGCAGTCTTTCCGTAAAGCTCTACCTGCTGCCGGTGAATTCCACCCTTGGTTAAATGTTTCCCCCACAGAAATCAAATAACTGAGAGGACTTCTTCGGAGACCAGTTTCCCAAATAAGTCGCCATTTGTATTTATCTACAACTAGCGCCGTTGTTGCTGAAACTCTGCACAGTTGCCAACTCCAAATATTAAAATTACCACACATTCCTCATTCCTAGCTAAGTTGGTATAGCTTCTGTACTACCCCACAGTCAGAATTCTAGCACCTGCTCCTGAAACCACCTTTCAACTTTTTTCTTGATGTCTTCATCGTCGTGGAAGCATTGTCCAGCAAGAAACGGGAACAAGAGCTTTCTGAATGTCCTCTGGACCTTGTGCTTTACGAAGAACCCCACTTCATATTTGGCGGGATTCTAAATAGGTGCAGCCTTTGTAAATACGTGTTACTCGCACTAGAGTTCACGTAGCAATGAGAAACAACCGCGAGAGAGTAGTAAAAGGCCGACAGTAAAAACTAGTGGTATATCCAACCACGTAAGAAAATATTACTTGTCAGCATACAGGATTTCTCTCTTTACTTTACTGATATATCTGTACCTTTTCAGCTAATTTTATGTAACATTTAGTAAACTTTTGATTATTTAAAGTTGTGTTTAGGTTCGTAATAGTTTCCAGGAAACTAATTCACTTAAAAAATACAGAATTGAATTTTTTAAAAAAATATCTATGTACTCGTATCTATCAGTTCATCTTAGAAAATAAATACCGGTAGTTCGTAACTTGGTTGATCTGGAATTTAATTCCTATTCTCAACACTGAGGCTACACAATATGCACTTCTGAAGATAAACATGAAACTCGAACCAAATTAACTCCCTCCAGGAACCAAATGGATGTATAAGAACTCATTTTTCCACGGAATTTTGAAAAAAAATAATATTTGCCCTCTCACTTCAAATAAACTTTAGAACAAGTGATATATTTCCTTTTTAAAATAAAATCACTCATATTGAAAGAATTCCATAGGCTGCTTAAATATTATTGTGCTAGAAATATTCTTTGTTCATTACGTTGTGCAGATGAAAATGGAGGGAAGACGAGATGAAAATTTATATCTTTTACATAGTCCTCTTCTGCAGTTCGTGAAAGCATCTTTTTCATCGGTGTCCCAGTTTCTCAAACCAACTGAAAAATAATCAGCTACATAACAGTCTAGTCCCTGCGGAAATGTTTACTCTTCACATGTGTCTTCATTACAGCAAACAGATGCTAAGTCTTGTGAATAAAAAATATGTTGGATCGATGCAAAGCCGTGGGCTACCAGTTGCTGGAGTGTTTGGCGAGCAGTGTTGCATGTCACATTGTTATAAAGGAAGAGAACACATTATTCCAGCTTGTCAGGGCGTTTCAATTGAATCTGTTGTCATATGAGTGAGTTCGATAAACGAGCCGCGAAGCGCCATCACGATTGACGTGTAGCGTAAGAAAATTTTTAAAACTAAACCCTGCTTTTCCTTGATTTTGATAACTTTCTATTACTTTTCTTCCATTTTATATATCTCTTTTCTTTTTTCCTCCCGAATTTTGGGCCCCCTTACTTCGGCGCCCGGCGCCATCGCCCCGCACGCCCCCTCTTCCCCACGGTACGATATTGGTCTACTATCATTTAGGAAATATGGCGAAAAATTAGAAGTTTCCCCTTTGTCTCTTTTCTCTATTTTGCGTTGGTGCCGAGGTCTCCATAAAAATTCTTGGTGGTGATCGAGGACCGTAGGACCATAAAGTCGGCGCCCTTGGATAATATTTTGTACTAAACTAAACAATAGAAACCTATGAAGTTGTTTTACTTTACATTTATTATAAATTATGTATACATACATATGAGAATGCTTATATTAAAAGCACGAGTATGTGTTATGTTACAATCTGAACTTTCGTGTTGGCTTGGCGATGTAGGTACTGTACACAGTCCATTTTTAGAATAAAATTTATCGCTGGATTCACTACTTATGAGACTATTTTCCTAATTAGCTTATTTTTCGCTTTCCTGATAAGAAATACTTTCGTTATCTTCCTTAACGTCACTCAAATCTAAATATCAATTTCCAGAGGACATTCTGCACTTCCTCTCCATCAAGATATTTGCTGACACCAGAAATAAAAAAATATATATATTCTTTTCCTTTTTCACCAGTTTAATGACCTAGGCTAGAAACATCGTTGTCAGTTATTAAGTGTGTTAAGCGTATAATAAATTAATAAAAATGTTCTACATAATAAAATATTAAAAGTATATAATAGAAAAGTATATGATGAGAGGTGTTACCTCCTCCCATGCCGTGACACAAATTGAGGACACGAAATACACAGCTACATAAGCACGAGATACTAACGCAATCAATTGTTCAATAGTGTAGCCAGATCGCGAACAAATCCAAGTTCAAGACGTTATTAGATTTCCACTAAGAAATACCATTTACCTGTAAAAAAAAAAAAAAAAAAAAAAAAAAAAAAAAAAAAAAAAAAAAAAGATAGGAAAAATAATATAATTTAGATTAGGAATTAATTATTCTTAAGCTAAGAGTAAAACTAACACGAAAGTAAAATAATAATAATAATAATAATAATAATAATAATAATAATAATAATAATAATAATAATAATAGTAATCACGTAAAGAAAAAATATAAACAATTAGAACAATCAAACGTAAGAGAAAACGAAAGACCAAAAATGTAAAAATAATACCAATAGTAATAATATTTTGTATCGGAGTGGAGAACAAGATGGCACTTGAAAGAGTTGGAATTGAAGAAAACAAACATAAAGATACAGAAGAGCATAATATAAGACGCATACAGAATTGAAATAAACTTCCTGCAAGGTTTAGAGTAAACGGAAAACATAGAGATATATGAAATATACTTGGATGCCCGTGTATTACTGCATCACTTGCTCTGATAATAATAATAATAATAATAATAATAATAATAATAATAATAATAATAATAATAATAATAATAATAATAATAATAATAATAATAATTTCTTGATGGTAGTGACCACACACAGCCTATGCCATTAATGGTCACAAATATACAAAGGATATGCAATGGAGGATTACATAAAAAGTAAATGCTAAATAAAACAGAATAAACAAATTAAAAAAGAAATGATAGATCAAAATATTTCAACCAGGTACAAAATTATACGTTATACATGAACTTAATATAAGCTTAGATTACAAAATAAAATTTCAACATTACCTCCATCCATTCAAATATCTATTAAATTGAACACTGTGATGTAATGTAGCTATAACAGAGTAAAATATAATGAACAATGATAAAATTAAATAAAATTTCTAAGAAATATATATAACAAAGAGCATGATTAGATAAAAAATAAACGGCCAACTGGAATTTCATAGACAATATACCAGACGGAACAACGGTGAATTTATATATTTACTTGATAATACATTCTAAATATTGTTTTTTTTTTTAAAGTAGTGCAAAATTTACATTGAGTAGATCAATTCTCAATAGCGGAGAACCAAGTCCCTGGGGGTCGAGGGCGCCGACCCTGGGGGGCCGAGGGTGCCCGGGCCTCCCCAAAGCTCATGTGGGCTCCCATGTATTTTTAAGGATATATATTTTATATGTATTTTTATTGTTATATATATTGTTATTATATATTTTATGAATGCTCCCCCAAAGTTACAGAGAAATCGGCGCCCTTGCTTGGGGTTATGCGAAGAAACTCTAATATATAGATAGAGCTCCTGTGGCTAAGCGGTAAGCGTACGCGCCTTTGGCGTGGGAGACCCGGGTTCGATTCCCGGCGGGAGCTCATGTGGTTCGGATTCCACGTTAATCAGTAGGTCCACGTCTCATATAGCCTTGCTGCTGAAAGGGACGCTAAACTAAAATCAACTCAACAACTCTAATATATAGATATTCAATTAGGTTTACCCTAGAAATTATTACATCGTGAATAAGCCTGAGTTACCTCATAATAATAATAATAATAATAATAATAATAATAATAACAAAAACGAAATAATATCTTTCAGTTTAACGTCCCATGATTATGAGCTTTAAGCTAAGGGAGATGAATGATTAAGACAAATGGATGATGATGATGATGATGATGGAAGAATTTGTGGAATGACAATGTGGGAGGAAACGGGAGTATCTCGAGAAAATCCACGGACACGATGTTATTCAGCACAAAAATATTTGGCTGGGGTCGAACTAGGAACCTCACGCACCAGAGGCGAGCGTTCTACCACTGAGCCACTTTGCCCGCATTAATAATAATAATAATAATAATAATAATAATAATAATAATAATAATGTAAAATCCTCACTTAGTGTAGTTTCAAAAGCATTTTTTTTTATTATCAAGACTCTACATATTTGTTAAAGGAAAACGTTTCCACGACCATTCACAATACATTCATGGTTATTTATAACGACAAGTTGGGACAAATCATTACATAAAACGTTAATCTCCGAGCTTAAATTAATTTGTACCGGACATATTGTTTTTAAATCTTTCTCTGACATACTACTTAATAAATGGAGTCGTTGAAGATTAACTTGGAGCAATTAATCAAGAACCTTGATACAAGTTCGTTAACCGGACGATGGATGTTTTACATACAGAACAGACTTTGAACTTGTTTCTTGTGTGCAAAGGAACGCTTTGCAATTTGCAGAATGCTGAAGTTCATCTGAATTATTTTATCTTACTTCTCCTCGAATGCATCCAAAAGTGTTTATGTGTATCTTAATGCTCTTTCAAGAAATGATCAGCATAAATTCATAGTTGTCGGTCTTAAAAATGGTTAGTAACCTTCGTGTAGTGCAGAAACGTTAAGGTAAACGACTTCTGCGGACATTGCTTCAGACCAGAGTAGCCATTTGCAAATGCCATCATAGCTAAACGATCTTTTTCTCACAACAACCGAGTTCCAGTGTCTCAGAAAGAAAAAATCACAATTTAATGCTATACGTAAGCTATAACTAACGAAATAAGACGGTTGAGAAAATTCACCATCTTTTGGCTTTACAATCCATTCATTTATGGAGGGATTTTTCCTTGCTGTTCATAAGTATAAGAAGCCTTATACAATGGATATGTACGTCCGTCCGTTTGACTGCCAACAGTTATCAGAGGGCGAAAATGATAAGGCATAACGAGTTGAATTCAGTGGATTTTGAGTTTAACGTCAATTTCAGCAGCGAGGCTATATGAGACGGAACCTTTTAATTAACGTGGAATCCAAATTACATGAGCTCCCGCCGGGAAATGGTTTTCTGATATGAATTTAGTATCCCAAATACAGGGTTTTCCAAAATGATTGATGGCTTTTTCATTGTTGAGTTAGATGGCTGATTGAAACAGCTAATGGAAATGCATGCAACTGTAGCGTAACTATACATGTTTCGTAACTTGTTTCGGTACCTCTGTTTCCACATTCTGTCTCTGGGTGGTAGTTCTGCAACTGTGCAGTATCGCTGATATTGTTAGTGAAAGGTTTTTTTTAGTGTCCTTGAATGTCAAGACAAAGACTTAACGAGTTCCCTTACAGTTGTTGTGTAACGATATTTTCGTATGCGTTATGTGGAAGATGCATCGTCTGACAATTCTATTATAAGGTAATACACACAGTTCTAGGTAAGGAGTTGGATTTGGAAGGGCAAAGACAATAGTAGATCTTCATGTTTGAAGATGTGGAGCGAGTTATCGCGACCTACTTAAGAAGTTCGAAGAAATCAATTCCCGTTAAATTCAGGAAACTTCAAATTCGACCCACAACTTTATGACGTATTCCTCGTCTAAGTATCTATCCATGAAACCATAAAGAAATAAGTTTTTCTCAGGTGCTAAGATCCGACAACCGTCGTTGGCTGAGGATGACAATTATTCCCAAAACTTGGTTTTTATACGCGAGATGATATTCCGTATAAGTGAAAGAGTAAACACACAATGTGCATATTTGAGGAAATTATAATCCATGTGTTCTGTTCTTCAGAAACTCCCCTAAAGTCAATCTGTTTATCGCTGTGTAAAGAGACAGTGTTTACAGCACCTTCTTCTTCATTGGGGAGACGTTTACGGGATTCATTTTCCTTTATACAGGGTGGCCCATTTTAATCATTTCCACGGAAATATCTCGAAAACGGTTGAACATAAATGAACCGAACAAAAACTCAAATAGGAAATACTATGAGACAAATCGAATGGTGATGTCACGGTGCCACCCAGGGCCGTCCTTCATAGGGGCCCGGGGCCAAACTTTAAAATTTTAAATGGAAACAAGGGGCGAGTAGTACCTCGTTCGATAGATCTTTGAAAACTAAAAAGCGCTGTGGCAAACGAATTTTCTTATCGGTCACCGTATTCAAAATAGCCACCAAGATATGTTGCCTGTACCAGACAAAACGTTCATTACCACCAATATGAAAACGGTTGAACATAAATGAACCAAACAAAAACTCAAGTAAGAAATGTCATGGGGCACACCGAATGGTGTTGTAGTGAAGCCTGGCCAGTAGGTGAGACTGAACTATTCTACAGTACCGTTATGTTTTATAAATAATATAGAAAGTCATGTCCTTTCATGGGATGTGTTGGCAGACGGTTGGGTTAGGTCATTAGGGTTTGATGACATGCTTACGTGTGTTTGGAAAGTTGTTATGTTTCTTTTTTTAGTTGTGCTGACATGTCTGTATTGTTGTAAAGGTCGTGTCCTCTTTTTCGCGTCTGTATACGTGTGTGTACAGACTCTATACTGGATATTTTTAAAAATAATAATGGAAATTTGAATTTGAATTAAATCTGTTGATATCATGATACGTCATTCTGTATCACTTACTTCCGTAGTAGTGATTAAATTAATAATCCGTAGTAGTGACTACATTAATAATCCGTAGTAGTGATTAAATTAATAATCCGTATTAGTGATTAAATTAATAATAATAATATTGAATATATTACACGAACAATATGTGAGAGAATAAAAGATTTGTCGAACAATATGTGAGAGAATAAAAGATATTCTCCTAATATATTTAACGGTTTCGCTTCTATAAGAAGCTGAGAACACTTGTAGTGTGAACCTACAAATAATTTCGAAAATATTTTAAAATAAGAAGCTGAGAACACTTGTAGTGTGAACCTACAAATAATTTCGAAAATATTTTAAAATAAGAAGCTGAGAACACTTATAATGTGTAAAAGTTTATGTGATACGTACTGGGATCGAACCCAGGACCCTTAGCACCAGAGGTGAACGCTGTATGATGGGAGGGAAATATTTATTCATGCGGGACACATTGTGGATTTTCCGTCTGAAAGACGTCCTGTACGGAATATGTATACTTCGGTACGATACATTATGATGGTACATATACAGAGCGTGGTTTCCGTACGTCTTTTGCTGGTGAACTTAAGACATGAACTGAACTTTTCGCGCGCTTTTGGAAAACCGGTTGGGTAGGAGTGATGATGTGTGCTTGCAGGACGTGCTAAAACTTGAATTTAAATACAAAGGAAGACCGTTGACACGTTTGGTAAACATTACAGAATACCGCCAGACTAATAGAAATAACTTTGGCGCCGCGGTAGGTGAACAAAAGAAAGATTGCGAACGTGGAAGATAAGCATCACAAATTGGGGACAAACTAATAGAAATAACTTTGGTACCGCGGTAGGTGAACAAAAGACATTGTCGGTGAAAACATAAAAGAAAGATTGCACACGTGGAACATCATAAATTGGGGACAAACATAGAAATAACTTTGGCGAGGTGAACAAAAGACATTGTCGGCGAAAACATAAAAGAAAGATTGGGGACGCGGAAGATAAACATTAGAGAATATGAATTTATAACAATAAAAACAAGTTCTATGATAGTTTGTTAATAATAAATACAAAGAAAGTTTTACATTACGAATGGTAGAACATATGAGGTCATTGAACGCGAATGCAAAAGAACATTCACCTATTGAATGATGATCGTGTTGAAACATGAAGGGATGTTAAATACGAATGCAATAGAAGATTGTTATATTAATGTAATAATAATGAATGAATGAATGCAAATACAAAGATAATTTGTGGCATCCGTTATTTTACGTGGACAATATGTTGGTGTATGTAGGGTCGATGTCTTGTTTATATGAATAATAATAGAAGTTGTAAATAACAGATTTTATTTTAAAAGCATGTAAACTATTTATTTACACGTGATTTATCTAGATCTATTCTTTGCACATAGATGACAGATGATTAAATAGTACACCTTATGAATACCGTTGTAAAATGGGGGAATGATTTTACCAAAGTCAAAATACCAAATGTTGATATTTTAAAAATTCCATAGAGAATTGGAAAGTACATGCGAAAATATTTTAATTGGTGTGGTAGAACTGTTTGAAAAATGTTTAAAGTATCACGTGATATGATGTTATCGGTAAAGTTTTCCTTATATATTGGGTATGAAGAGAAGACTGGCATAGTATCATCATGGAGGCGATTCAGAGTCAAGTACAGCGAGAAATTGACTTGTGCGAAGAGTTAAATTGGGATTCTTCGTTTGACTTTGTAGAATCTCCAAGGAAAAAGTTTAAAACTGCGAGAGATTTACCAGATATATTTATTGACGAGGAAAC
The DNA here is from genome assembly GCF_964235325.1 of Thermobia domestica. Classification (NCBI taxonomy): domain Eukaryota; kingdom Metazoa; phylum Arthropoda; class Insecta; order Zygentoma; family Lepismatidae; genus Thermobia; species Thermobia domestica. The sequence continues at coordinate 155,754,377 of NC_137468.1, forward strand.
TCAGTATTTTTCGCCAGTATCCTCAGAGATTATTATAGAGGAAGAAGTCATTGACTTAAGAGAAGACCCAGTATTAATTCCATCATCGCCTGTTGGAGTGAGGACATCTTTATCAGTACTTCCAGCATCCCCTTCATTATTAAAAGTAAGAACATCAAAAAACATTCAACCACCATCTTTAAAGTGGACACTAGATAGTAAAGAAGAAGAAAGAACACCTTCACCTGACTTATTTAGTGAAGGGGAGGAAGAAGAAATTTTGCGCCTATTTGATGAACTGGACGAGTGTAAACCCGACACACCACATGCAAGTGTTACACCTTCACCACCACCACCAACACAAACGGCACCCTTAGACTTATCAATGAAGAAGAAGAACGAAGAAAAGTGTAAGTGTACACAAGTGTTTGTGGATGAAAAGTGCATCAAAAACAGTATTTTAAATTGGAAGCCTAATTGTGTGTTATTGTGTGAGGGTTGTTTTTTGACTGTCCGCAACAAATGTCTCACCGATGCATTTATATGGACATTGAAGCTTTAGAAACCGAGACATGGTTACTTTTTATTAAAGAAAATGTGAGAAAAGAACTTTATAACATATTTCGGAATTCACATAGAATGTATATGAATACAAACATATTTGAAGAAGAATATTTTAAATTAATAAGAAACCCGAAATATTTGAATGAATTAGTAGATATTCTACTATCAAAGAATAAGAAATATTAATTTGTAATGTTCATTGATTCTGTATATATTTGTCTAACTTTTATGTAATATTATTATTTTGCTTGTATATTATTATTTTGCTTGTATATTATTTGCTTGTATATTATTTGCTTGTATATTATTATTATTATTTTGCTTATATATATATAATATTACCGAAATAAATATATATAGAGAAAATATTGTTTTTGATTTTTATTTAATATTAAAATTTTTTCCTGATTAAAGAAAAAAAGGTGATATACTATTATTAGGTATAAGAATATGTATTTACAATAACAACAACCTTTTATAGGAACCGAATTAACTAAAATTTTGTAGAAAAACTGAAGAAACTTATTTTTCACATACACAAATTGTAAATTGTATATATAAAAAACTTATTTTCATATACGTTAATTAGAATTGCAGAATTTTTTATTTTTAAAATTCATTTATGCTTTCTATCGTTTACTTTTTTGGAACCTCGTTTAAAATTAGTATTTGATGACTGTTTTATATTTTTCTTGATTTTTACTAATACTTTGAAGTATTTAAAAGTTTGATGAGTATTTTACATTGAATTATTTACAAGTTTGCGATTTTTGAAAACAGTTCCTCAAAGTTTGTGTAACAAACATAGCTTGAATAAGAAAAGTTTATGTAACGAAAGATTCACATAAATAAATAAGAACGAATTTGTACAACAATTATTTGATGGATTACACTATTTTTAATATTTGCACAGCAAACGATCCACAGACGAGAGAATAAATAATTAATATTTTGGAATGTAATTCATCTCAGCTTCTTATGGAAGCGAATTATTTACAAGAACACAGCGTAGCTGCTCTCAGCTTGCTTAGGAAGCGATCAAATTAAAATTAACAGAGTTTGCACACCAAACGAACGAATAAAATGATCACAGCGTAGCTGCTTTTAGGAGTTTCCATAGGAATTTAAATGTTCGCAGCGTAGCTGCTCTGAGTTTGTGTACCAAGTGATCGGTAAAAGATAAGAAATTTTTGTAAGTTTCGCAGCGTAGCTGCTCTAGTACACCAGAAATTGTGTAGCAAATGAACGAATAAAATATTTACAATCATAGATTGTTCAGAGTTCCACACAAATTTTTAATATATTCAGAAAAAAAATTAACCGACTTTGCAATGGCAAAGGACTATGCAATGCAATGGCAATATATATATAAACAAACTGATTTAATAACGAATATTATAGTATGATTTATATACTTATCTTACAAGATGTAAAAAGTTTTCACATACACATGATATAAATGTCGAAAAGTGTTTTTCAAAAACAAATAATTAACACCAATTTTTAAAACGTTCACAATCTATTTTAACAATGAGTTTGCACAGCAAACGATCCTGATTGAACAAAATTAAAAGTGAAAATGTAACTTGTTAAACGAAAAATTAAAAATGCAAATTGTCAAACGAAAAAAACGCAAGTTGATGAAATAAAAAAATGTAACGTACGAAATTGAAAATGTAATTTTCAAAATGAAAATGCAACTTGTCAAACGAAAAACTGCAAGTTACGAAAATGTAATTTTCAAAATTTTAGAAATGCAAGTTACGAAAATGAAAATGCAAGTTGTCAAAATGAAAATGCAACTTGTCAAAATGCAGACCCGTAAACTAAAAAAAATGCAGAACCGCAAACTAAAAAAAATGTGAAAAGTTTTTTCACATGCATGCAATATAAAATGTACAAACAAATTTTATGTAGGCGAATCATAACATACGGATTTTTTTGTTATATGCACATGTTAAAGTTCTAATTTCATGAAAAAATTTTTAAAAGAATTTTTCCCTACGTATAAATTGTAAATCATATTTGAAACAGTTTACTTTTACACTGTAAGTGTATTGAAATTTTTCGCGTTGAAGTAAAATATATAAGATGTGTAAGGAAATAAATAAAACATGCAATATAAAATGAGAAAAAATTTTATTTACAAATTTCAATAAGGTATATATATATATATATATATATATATATATATATATATATATATATATATATATATATATATATAGTTTACATACAGATACATTCCTTGATATATTGTTTAATACAATCTATATTTATATTAGTATATGCACAATTACATACTGGCCAATTTATTGCTGAAAGTCTTTTATCACGTGCTTTTGTTAATTTATACACATTGTTTTTATTATTATTTTGTAATTGATTAACAGAAGAGTTTTTATTTTCCATTATTGCTATTTCTTATGCATATTATAATGTAAATATTTTTGTAAGAATAACTCTGTAATTAACTGAATGTTATCTTTGTTTAATAAAATGTTATATAATGTACATGTAAATTCCCAATCATCAATTTCAGTATCACAATGCACTCTTGCAAATTCTTCATATAAATCATCAAAAGTTTGTGCGCTTACCATTGTACGCCATGCATTATAGCATAACATATCATAGTCTAAAGTACAATCGTGTTCTTCTATTTTGCTCTTGTTTTGAAAACACCCATAACACAACAGTTCTCGCGGTGGTTTCCAACGGTCAATACACATTAATACACATTGTTCTTTTATAGAAAAAGAAGAACATTGATATTCGCAATTGTCATATCTATTTAGGAAACGACATTGGTATTCACAGTCTGGATTGTTGATACACATCTTTATCGTGCTCAAGATATGCTTCTCTTAAGTCAGAAATATGATTATCATTAAACGTGATTTCTTGATATGAATAATTAAATTTGTTTATAAGATGGGGAATAATGTTTACATCTATATATTTCACATGTATCTTTAGATATTGTTTTAATATTTGATCACGTGTTGATTTCTTAATTAGGAAATTCCACACAATAGTATTTAATTCTTCATCACTTTCACTCACACATTTATGATCAGTTTCTTTCTCACTACGATTCGCACAGCCTTCACAAAGTAGTGGTTCAGAAAGTTTATATTTTTCTCGTAACTGTTTTACACATACTTCACTTACTTCATTAGGAGTACAACCACACTTCACAGCATTAAATATCAGAATAGCATTAGAAATTGTATTTTGATTTATTATTACTACAATTTCCTCTTCAAAGGGTATTTCATTTCGGTATCTGAAATCTCGTCTATACACAGCATCGTTTATGGTAATTTCCTGTGTTGGATAAATAATCCTATATCTTTCAGCGTCTTCTTCAGGAATGTCAGGATCATGTGGATGTACAAGAATAATTTTCTTTTGTTTTTCAAGTTGAAAACGTTTTTCACGTGGTGAAATGTATTTAGATTTTACACATTCACTTTGCAATAAAGAAAGATTGGTTTCAATTTCACCTTTTCGTTTCTTATTATGAGATGAAGAACCAGAATATGTTTTTTGCTTTTTACCTGTGAAAACAGATTGCTTTTGACTGTACATTGTAACAGCGTATCACCCCCCTTTATATGATTTACTACAGCTATACGCATGCGTGCTTTTATATTATATTGTGACATGCGCGAAAAACAAGTACAAGTATACATATACATCTGACATGCGCGAAAATCTAGTACGAGTATGCGCACGCATGGAATTATATTGGAATGTTTAAATATATCGTGAAAAGAAACAGGTGTGATTATATATTTTTTTTCATAGCATTATTATATCATTAGAACATTTATATGTAATAATAGACATGTACGTGATTTGTTAGGGATGAAATTAATAATATTAACAATTTCATACTTTGTAACTCATTTACTAACACTTAGTATTTGCTAAAGCAATCTTGGAACAAACGATATATATATATATATATATATATATATATATATATTGAAAAATAAATACATAAATAAATTATGATATCAGAGAAAACAAGATTGGATTTAAATTCATGTGCTTACAAACTTAGTAATTCAGATAGTTTGTTTAAAGACTATGTGAATTCTTTCCTTCAAATGAAGCAGGAATCTTCAGGATTTCCTGCTTGGTGCAAAACCCAAGGAGACGAAAATAAATACATTAAAGAGTATCATGCCCACGAAGGCATTCAATTAAATCATAGCAATATCAGGAAGAACCCGGGATTGAGGTATATCTCCAAAATATTCCTCAATTCGCTTTATGGGAAATGGGAACAAAGAACGGACTTGTTGCAATTCGTGATTGTTGACACTCCGGAAAGACTTTTGCGCTACCTATGGGCACCACATTACGAGGTACAATCAGTATTGCCCATTGCTGACGAACAACTAATTGTCACATACGTGGACATCAAGAAAAAAATAAAGTGATAAGTTGGAAAGGAGATGCTAAAGACAACAATAATAATAAAGCTTTATATCCTATTGACAATACTAGAACTTTTGCAATATTAGAAGAAGAACAATATATGCATATTTGTGCAAAGATCATACTAATAATTGTGTTTTAGAGTGGAAATACTAAAGTTCTAATATTTCATTAGAAAAATATATTATTTCGATTACAGATGACTTCTACAAGTGAAAACGAACTAACTCAATTGTTAATCATGGCAAAACGCTTCGGATATGAGGCATCCGAAGTTGTTTACTACAGATGAAAATGATAGTAGATAAATTTCATAGCAATGGGTGCATGTACGTAGTCTTGAGTAGAAACGATTTTTGGAAGCGTTTGGTGGATAGTTATCATTCTAAGGGTGTGCGTGTACCCAATGAAAAATATTATCAAATGTTAACAGAGTTATTAAAACAATTTAAAGGAAGACAGGATGTTATTTTGGCAACCTGTGAAACCGCTGCTGATATTTCTGATTTATATCAAACAGGGTTCTTTCGAGTAGGTGAAATAAAAAAAATCAGGATTGTAAAAAGTTCAAGCAACAGGTAAAACAGCTGACTTATTTGTTAAGGACAATGCTAAACTACTACTAGGTAAGCTTATCACGACCAAGTTCTGCTAGTTCTGGGGAACCTAAGAACTTAACTGGGTTTTCAAGAAGTACCTAAGATAATGGATGGTATGGGTGCATCAGAATTTGAAATAGTAAAGAGTATATCACAAACATATGTTTACTTTGGGTTAAAGGGGACAGAAATAACCATTAAGTGTATGGAATCGAAGACCCGGAAAAATATGCACGAGATCTGTTTGATTTCGTAATGGACAACACAATCAAAGATGATAACAAGAACACCTTTGTAAGAATAACTATCGAGAGCACTACCTTAAAGTTAAAACGATGTACATAACATGGAGTCCTAAAAAGGAATTGAACCCCAATATATTGTTTCATACAGTTGAAAAATGTTTTAAATAGTAATGAACATTTTCTTTTTGGGAAAAAAGGTGGATTTTAAAATCCACATTGCTAATCCACGCAAGGGAGGGGGTCGAACCCGTGGATCGGTCAAATATGAGGAATATATAACACTTTTGGAAAAGTGTACCATCCCTATGGAAAGAAATGTCCATTGTCTTCCTAAGGCTATCATCCTCGGGAAGGCTAGGGCTAATCAAAATCGATTTCAAGTATACACGTTAAAAAACAATCCTGAGCGATTGTTGAAGCAGACTAAGGATTTGTGTGATGATGCTAATGTTACTATTGAACATCAAAATGGATGTACTATTAATGATGTGAAAAAATTTCAGCAATACCTGGCACCCAAGTATCAGATCATTGTCTTTGAAAAGAAACTTAATAGTCGTGAATTTCATGTGATATATCCGGAAATAAAGGGTGGTAAGCAGATTTACATTTTATATGAAGATAATCACTACCAATTAATAACTAGTGTACATAAACTTTTGAGACCCGAAGGCTTTTGTGATCATTGTTTGCAAAGAGTACAACAAAAAAAATCTCCGATTTATTATTATTATTAGTATAAAGTCTTCATTTATTCAGCAATATGAAGCTTGTATAAAGTCTTCATTTATTCAGCAATATGAAGCTTGTATAAAGTCTTCATTTATTCAGCAATATGAAACATCTTTCATTAGTTTATATTGGTTTTTACACGATTTTTTTAAAAAAATTGTAGTGTTAATTAGTTTTTTTTGTTTTGCTACATTTTCAACTCATTCACATAAATATTTGAAGAAATGTTTAGTATGATAGCACTGCACTGCACTGCACTACACAGTAACTATTTTCTCTTAGATATTTACTTGAGTAAGATTTAGTTGTAACGTTCACAGAAAAAAAATCATGGCAAATTGTATCTTTTTACAGTTTGTACATGTAATATACCTACAAAAGAGTAACATTTTCATCCATACGTCTATTATTTCTTCATATTTTTCAATCACAAACACTATCACTATCACTTTGGTTTTTATTCCAAATTAAGAATTTCTTAAAATCTTTCTGCAAAAATATTTCTATCAGTTGATTAACAAATGTATCATTATGAATGGCATCATCATATATATGAAAAAACTGTTCTAATTTATTAAAAGTATTGTCATGCATTTTTTTTGAAACGTATACAAAATTTCATCTTGTATATTCATATCCGTAATAATACTTAGTACTTTTGTTTTCAATATATTTTTATGTAGCAGAATACAGTCATGGTTTATTGCGTCTTTCAATCCACGTGCACATCCACTGCAAAGAAGGATACTTCTTCTTTTAGATTCCCACATTTGAAAAGCATTTAATAAGCACTGATTGGTTATGTGAATATTATCGCAGAAACAGACCAATACGTTTTCAGCATTAGACATTTTTCAGTTCGACAAAGTAAACGAATTATATAATAGTTCACAGCGTAGTTTCTTTTACGACTTTCTAATTTTAAAAACGAGTGTTATTTTAAAAAACACGAACGAATAAAATAATCACACTGTAAGTGTTCGAGTAATTTATTACGAGAGGTTAAATTAATAAGAAGTGATCCGTAAAATAAAAAAAACACTAGGCACAAATATCTTCATTGACCACCATACAAAGGAGAAGAAATCTTTTCATCGACTACAACCAGCACAAGAATATTCTTATGTAGCTTTCTTAACCGCGGTATTTATACTTTTCACCGTGGGATGTAATGGCATGTTTGAATTAACCAATGAAAACAGGTTTGAACAAGTTTAAGGTAGACCTGAAACTCATAGTTCCCACCCCCTATTAGTTTTAGATACTATTCTTTTATCCAAATTAACTTGAATATTTCATCTTTGCATCAGTTTTTACAACCGACAAAGTCACCCAGACCGTTTACTGCGCGTGCTTGAATTTCTATGTACTAACATTGAAAGCAATAATTAGAAATCACGATACCTGAACCCCAATAGCTCCTTTGTATTTGCTTGTTTTTAATTAGCCTGTTGGATTCCAACGTATCGATAAATAATGCTTTTAAATCCTTTTAAATATACTTTTGGTTATTTTACATTTAAGACATGTTGGATTACTTCCTTTTGTGACAACTTTTAGCAACGAGTTGGACCATCTTATCTACAGAATACTCCACACTTGAAAAATTTATTACAGTTGTTATCATAAGACAATAGTTATTGAACTTTCGCTAAATATGTTTACAGATAAAGTATTGCGTGCAATAGGGAGGAACAAAATGCTATCGAAAACTCGCCAAATGTTAAGGATTCTTGTAGACAATCCATATAGTAGTAATTTGTGAATGTATGTTAAAACTGAAGCCTACATCATGTATTTGATCAGTGCTAGAAATTCCTGTGAATTTTCATTAGGTAGGCTATATGTTAAAAGCTTAGGAAAGAAAAAACTAACACCAACTTTGCAATGGCAAAGGAGAATAAACTGTTTCACAAACTTCTTCTTATGTCTGAAGTTTCATGAAACTAAAATATATTTGTACAAGTAATCATTGATTTATTTCCTATTTATCTGTATTCTTTTTTTCATGTCTATATGACATATATTCAAAGATCATTTACTTATTCAAACAGGTTTTTTTTATGTCGATGCGTTAGGTTATACATCTCTATTGTATTGAATTAGATTCAATCTCTCACATGCCCTCCTCCTATTTGCTAAGCGGATAGCGTACATGCTAACGGGGGTGGTAGACCATAATCCTGTAGTAGATCATCATTTTATTTACACTTTTCTTCACGAACAATAACTTTGTGAGATTATATATATAAAAATACCCCATTGCTGTTCAAAGGGGAGGTCAACTAAACTTAATCTACCACCTTTTCCTATCATTTCATTTAACCACTTGTTTTTAAAAAGAAGGCCAGTAGAAACAATTTTCAGTTCAAGTTCTTGAAAACAACCATCTTTTAGTATGTATTAATCTTACTTATTTGACACACAGTTGTTCGTTAATTATACTTATGTACTGTTCAAAACAGAAAAGATTTGTTCAAAGTTTTTTGAAAGATTTGATGATAAATCTATAAGTACGTTAGCCATAGTTCACTATTGTTTTCTTATCGAGACCAAACTTTTATTCTTTCATAACAGGTCAGTCCCATGATTCACATTCAATTTTAACACTTTTGAAATACAATTTCCTTGAGCATCCAATAAAATAAAATTATAAGAATTACTATGCTGACAAAGTTTCAATGTTTAGTTTTTCGGTGCTAGTTGGTTCCTACAGTTAGACTGCTTTCTACAGTTAGACTTTTCTTCATTAGGTATTCATTTGTTATTATAGGATCATAATGGCTCAATGGTAAAACGCCCATTTTCACTGCTTAGGATCCCTGGTTCGATTACCGTTTGCATCAATTATTTCATTTGTCATAGCGGGCCATAAGGGCTCAGTGGTAAAGCGTTCATTTCCACTGCTTAGGGTCCATGGTTCGATTACCGTTTGCATCAATTATTTCAACATTTTTTATGACAAACATTAAGTTTGGATTTATTTCTTATAAATTGTGCTGGACAAACACCGTGTCCTCCCACTTCTTCTTCATTCCACCAATTTCATAACCTTTCTAAAGTGATCCGTTAGCGTAACCAACATAATCGTGGAACTCACAGATTTCATTTATTATTCAAAATAATTTCATAATTAAGCGTACACAGATACCATAGTAAGTAAGTAAGTAATTTTTATTTCTAAGAGACAATTTGCTATTTAATCTTTACATTTATTCAGAGTTCGATTCCATGCTGCACAAAGAAAATATTCTGATGCTAGCATTAAGTATCTAAACTGAAGTAAAGTTCTTTTTCTTTGGGGCTTGCGGTGGCTTAGTGGTAAAGCGCTCACCTTTAGTGCTTGGGGGTCGATCCTAGGATGCTCCAATTATTTGAACATTTTCATCACAAGTATCAAGTTTTGAATTATGTAATGGGTAAACACTCTGTATCTGTGTTTCTCAGGATCGCTTTTTATAAAGTGTCTAAGAGTTTTTATACAACAAATCTTCATGACCTAAGTGTAGGGGACTCCATTTCATTTTTCTTTAATCCAAATAGATAATACCATGCCAATTAACATACAGGTTATAGTTTGTCATTCTACACTGAACCCCTTTATCTATATTTACCTTAGATAGTTGGACATTATCGTGTTTTTGCACAAATTTTATATAAAATGCCGTGGCTCGCAAATCCACAGCTTCAAACCCAAAAGAAATACCTAGTTAATTATTCAAGGAATAAAAACTGATTTCATTGTATGTTCCCTGCTACCAACTACATTTTAGTGTTCACAGAAGAAAAAAGTATTCAAATTCTCTATTTTGTTTGCATAAAATTTCTCAAAATTCACCCGTTTTTTTCCCGCTCTCATCATATGCTTTTTTCAAGAGCTTTTATAAAACGAAACAATGTAAATTCATTCACTCATCTTAAACGGATTTAATCAAAAAGTAAAATTCAGACTTTTCTTTCAGTATACTATCATTTAATAGCAACAACTAATTAGTAAACGAAAATGTTGTTGATTTAATTCTTATTTATGGACACCAGCAAATATCTCATTAAACTTGTTTCACCCTACAACTATGTATATTGATTTAAAAAAATAAAAGGAAAACAAACTAATTATCCTGAAAACTCAAGTACAATTTGATACTAGAGGGAAATCAAATTAGTTATGATAGCATAATTAAAATCTTTTCAATTGAAACTGCTAACTGAATAGTGCCGCGTACTGAAAAGCATAAAGATTTTTTCCTGCTTTTTTTAAATTCTAACAACAATTCTTATTCTGAAAATATCTTTTTTCTATGCTTCGAAACGTTACTGTTAATAAAAGGTATCTATAAGTTCAATATGACCCGGAAAGAAAAAAAGTTAGACATTTTATGACCTTTGTTAGGCAGGTTTAAAATTCAAAGCAAAGGAAATTCAAATTTTCCCAATCACCCAGAAAACTTGATTTATTTACATTTTTTTTCTATTTACAAGTATTTACAAAAAAATTTTTAGAGCCCCAAAATTTATCCCCTCCCTCCCATTCCTCTTCCTGTTCCATTTCTTCTTCCTCCTTCTCCATCATGTCCTTGTCTTTGTCTTGCTTTTCTTCTTTTTCCCTCACCCGTCCCTCCAAGTCCCATGGTATCCCGATTATTTCCCCATCATCACACTATCTGTCTTTTTTTTCTGTATAAATGTTTAAAAGTTCAATGTTCACACATTTTTCACATGAATGCCATCTTTTTTTTATTTGACGAACATGTCGTTGACAAAAAGTATGACCTTCTCTACCCTCTATTTTAAATTTTGTCCATACAATATTCATTTGTGGTAAATGGTCTTCCATAAGGGTGGGGTATCATTTTTTGAAAAACACATTTTTCCCCTCACCCGCTAACAATAAGTTATCCATTTTGTTAAACCAATGGATCTGGTTCGAGAATGCGGAAGGGGAGGCGCCGGAAGTACTTGGCTGCGGTTCCATCTTTCTAAAGTAAAATAAAGAAAAGTATTATTAGTACAAATAATTTTCACCAAAATGAAATCAATTATAATCTACACTAATAAAATTCTATTATTCTAATCACAAACTCAATTACATTGTTTAACTTGAACAACAACTTATATATAATTTTAAAGGGGTTAACTTCACAAAAATTTCACCGACATGTAAGAAGTTATATTTGATTTCCGGAGTGGATTTTATGGTTCCAATTAGCGCTAAAAAATTTTTTCCAGGAGCAAAGTTTAAAGTTGTGTTTGTGTTTAATTTTCAGTATTTTTAAAATAACACACTTAAATCATGTCTAGTGTTCCTGTGTTGCCTAACATTGTCCTTAACGCTAATAATCATGCTATTGGTACAAACTGTTCCGGCTTCAATTTCCGGTTGTGGTAAAATACTGGTTTCATATAGCCATGCTACTGAACAAAACAGCAAACTTAAAATCAATTCACTTTATGTAGATATACGTCTCATATACCCATACTACTGAAGGAAATAACAAACTTAAAATCAATTTAACTTAAGCGATAGCCTACGTCCCAAAGTTTTCAAATTCATTTTCCAATAATTGTTAGTTAATAGGGTCATGTCTCATATATCAATGCTGCTGAACGCCTTGGTTAACTGAAATTAACCTACCGATAATAAATCTCACAGTATGTTCGTATGTTTTAATAAACGGTGCTAACGAACACGAAATCAATTTCCGGTTGTATCCTAAAAGTTTCACGTTAAGGCTGGCGCATTTTGTTAAAGTGAATCACAATTTAATTTCCAATGGTTCGACATGTTCTAACCCCTAATGCTTTTGCCTTTGGTGCAAACAAAACCATGGTACCGTATTCACTAAAGCTATCATCTTTACTCCAAACATGTTTGACATCTCATCTACAAATTTTGCATGTCATAATTTTTAATGTTATTGCCTTTCGTGCTAAGACGTACAATTTTAATTCCCGGGTAAGCCTACCCGCATAAACAAACACACCTTAACACCGGGGTGCGGATTTAATTCCCGCGCAGACCTAACACTGGCGTGCAGGTTCAAATCCCGGGCAAGCCTACGCGCATAAACAAACTCATCTTAACACTGAAATGCGGATTTAATTCCCGCGTGAACCTAACAATGGTGCGTGGGTTCAAATCCCGGGCGGGCCTACGCGTATAAACAAAGTTACCTTAACAGCGGCGTGCGGGTTTAATTTCCGCGTGAACCTAACACTAGTGTGCAGGTTCAAATTCCGGGCAAGCCTGCGCGTATAAACAAAGTTACCTTAACAGCGGCGTTCGGGTTCAAATCCCGGGTGCGCTTACGCGTATAAGCAACCAGCCTTAAATGCTCTACACCAACAACGCTGCAAAGGGTCGGAAATTAATTTTCAATAATAAGCATTATATTTAATCTCGGGTTTTATTTAATGTCAATCCAATCCAATTAGCTATAAAATATTCCCCCACATTCAAATGTATTCTGCAATATTTGAATATATCTTTCACGCCATTTCCCTCAAAATCTGACGGACTAAACAAATTAAGTTATTTTTTCACTGTATATAAATCAAATTTCTACCCGGACAAACTCAAACAAAGTGATTTATTAAAAATAAAATACGTTCGCTTCATATGAGTAGTGTCTTTAGTTCAAACCTTGAGTCGGTCATAAATAAACAAACGAAATGTATATCAGTTTTCTTATGCATCTCTATATCAATTTTATACTTATAAATATTCTTTCAACAAGAAACAAAAATAAGATTATGTATTTGTTTTCAATAACCATATTAAAACAGTAAAATTACATTTCTTCTTCTATACTTATTTTTTTCTTTCTTTCTTTCATCGAATAACCCCGTACTAATCATATAATTCTCTTCAATCATTTGTTTTCATTACTTTAATACAAAATCAACTATAATAGGAATTATTGTTCTATGCCATCTGTCAGAGAAATTTTAAATTAACTTTAGTTTAGTTTACCTCCGTGTGCCGTGTTGACATATTTTGTTATTATTCCCGAATATATATTTATATTTTAAAGGTAAAGTATGACATATATTTCTTTTTATCCGTAAAATACTACTAATAGCATTAAATAAAAGGCATAAACCCTTCTCGCAATTGTGTTCTGTTAATAAAACACAGTTTGTGAGGGCATAGTTGCTTCTTCTTCTTCTATCAGTAAACCACCAAACGCTCATTATATTACAAATCCCTAAGGGGGACCCACCAACACATATGTCCCTTCAGTTAAACATAATTATCATAATGTTATTACCTATTCAGAAAAACCCGCAATTGTAGGGACTAACTAATGGGGAACATGCCCTCACCCGGTAAAAACATGGTAGAAATAGCCGAACATAATTTCCTTTTGCTATAATACAATACTATTAAAATCTATGGTGGTCTATCTGAGAGGCAAAAGCCGCACAATTGTAAAAACATATTAGGAATACCCATACATCATTTCAATTCGCTTCCTTGTAATACAATACTGTTTAAATTAGGGTCGCCCATAACTAAGGGGGAAGGGCCCCCGTTACTTGTAGAAATATATTACAATAGTCGTACATAATTCTCTTTTTGCTATAATATAATACTGTTTAAATCTAGGGTCGCCCATAACTAAGGGGAAGGGCCCCCGCCAGTTATACCTACGTGTTACAATAGGAGTACATAATTTCCTTTTGCTATAATACTGCTAAAATCTAGGCAATCTGAGAGGCAAAAGCCACTTAGTTGGAGGGATATAGTACGAATAGGACTACATAATTTCCTTTTGCTATAATACTGTTTAAATCTAGTCAATCTATCTGACATGCAAAAGCCCCTTCATTGAGGAACATGCTACAAATAGGACTACATCATTTCATTTTGCTTCGAGGATACACAACAAGTTTTCAAATCAAAAGACAGTGTTCAATAACCAATGTATTTAGGGGGTCCGTCCTTTCTCTCTCTCTTTCTTAACATTAAAGCTATTGTATGCGTTATATGGCTACCAAACCCCACAATAACTAACATTCAGTAATATTTACTATCAAAACACGATAATGTTGGGGAAAAGCGCTCCCTCCCCTCCCCAAGACTAAAACATTTCTTTCTGCAAATACTAGTCTTAGTTCAAACATTTGCGTTCCTAAAAGATTATCAGCTATGTTGCCAAAGCGTAGTAGTATGCCATCTATTGGCAAATGATCTTACTTAAACAGTTCAAGTCCCCTCTGTACATCGTACATATATATTAGGTATAACTGATTTTAAAGTGATCATGTTTCAGTACACAATCGGTATAACAGTTAAAAAATCGTAACAAATGAATCAAACATTGTAATTAAGCGTACTATAATTAAGCAAATAAAACTCTACAAGTAAATGATCCGTCTTTAGCCCTTGGTAAATCATAATGGCGGTTCTTAAGGGAAACATAGCCGTATATTCATTTTTTAATATGATCGCAATTTTTTAAAATATTTTCGAAATTATTTGTAGGTTCACACTGCAAGTGTTCGAGTAATTTATTACGAGTGGTTAAATTAATAGAAATCGATCCATAAAATAAGTTGCTCCGAGTAATTTATTAGGAGAGTATCTTTTATTCTCTCACACATATTATTCGAACATGATATTTTTTACAATGAGCTTCTAATGAAGCGAAAGAATGAAATAATAATAATAATAATAATAATAATAATAATAATAATAATAATAATAATAACTCTTGTCATAATTACAAAATGGTCGTAGGTTTATTTCCCCATAATATAATTAGTCCCAAGTTCAATTTCTCAAAAGCAACTCGTGTAGTTTACCAATAATTATTCAAAAAACTTCCATTATAATTAAGTGAATAATACAAGTCAATTTAGCATTTAAAAAGTTCTCACCTTAAAAATCAGAGTTCGTTCTGTTAGAATCAGCAACGAAAAAAAAACTTCAATAAACACAACAACAAATAAAGTTTTCAACACGCACTATATCACTGTGTAAAAAACAATAATAATAAACTTTATTTCAATAGTATATATATATATATATATATATATATATATAAGGATTTCAATGTGTCCCTCCCCAAGCATCATGTTTTCATCAGGTTTTCAACCCGATTTCATTAATTATAAATAAAGTCATCATGTCCGCTAACATCGTTTATTCATTGCTACACCAAGAAATCTAAAAATTTCTTATTTACAAGTTCATCAACCGCTGGAGAAATCTCATTCAGGACAGGGTATTCACATTGGGCCATGTACCTATGTACGGGTTCTCATCTAATTAAGGAAAATGCTTACATGTAAAACTTTCACATTGCCAAAATCAGATATTGCCACAAAAATACATTTACGTGTTTGTCCAAAACATCTTGTAAAATGGAAGAAACATTAAATTTCTATCTGTCTTCTTCATCACTGCTGATAAGTATCGCTGTGACAACCATAGTTAATGGAAAAATATTTCAGTATGTCGCCAGACAGTTTTCTCACGGTCAAGGGGAAAGCGTCTAAGGTTATTTCAGTACATATTGACAAGCGGAAATAAAATTAAAAAGTGCATTGACACTCTATATCTGTGTCACCACTCAATGTTCTAACGTAAGCAAAGGGAAAACGCGTATACCCGGAAGTAAACCCATTTACAAAAATAAAATTGTGTTCATTCTAAGCTAGCCTTCTCTGGGAGACGGAAGAACAATTCAGTCACTCCGTATTTCAAACTTGGCTGTAAACACGGAGTTAACTATAAGGAATAAACAAATCAATAAAACGATGAATATTAACAAAATAAATAAATAAACTATTCAAATCATACACACACACACACACACTTCCTATATCCCAATATGTTTTTTTTCTCACCAATTTACATGTAAGGATTGCGATAATTCTCTCATACAGCGTTCACCTCTGGTGTTAAGGGTCCTGGGTTCATTCTCATTACAATACAGCTTTCACCCCTGGTGTTAAGGGTCCTGGGTTCATTCTCATTACAATACATCGTTCACCTCTGGTGCTAAGGGTCCCGGGTTTATTCTCAGTACAATACAGCGTTCACCTCTGGTGCTAAGGGTCCCGGGTTCGATCCCAGTGCGTATCACATAAACTTTTACACACTGTAAGTGTTCTCAGCTTCTTATTTTAAAAACGAGTGTTATTTTAAATAACACAAACGAATAAAATAATCACACTACAAGTGTTCTCAGCTTCTTATAGAAGCGAACCGTTAAATATATTAGGAGAATATATTTTATTCTCTCACATATTGTTCGACAAATCTTTTATTCTCTCACATATTGTTCGTGTAATATATTCAATATTATTATTATTAATTTAATCACTACTACGGATTATTAATTTAATCACTACTACGGATTATTAATTTAATCACTACTACGGATTATTAATTTAATCACTACTACGGAAGTAAGTGATACAGAATGACGTATCATCATATCAAAAGATTTAATTAAAATTCAAATTTCCATTATTATTTTTAAAAATATCCAGTATAGAGTCTGTACACACACGTATACAGACGCGAAAAAGAGGTCACGACCTTTACAACAATACAGACATGTCAGCACAACTAAAAAAAGAAACATAACAACTTTCCAAACACACGTAAGCATGTCATCAAACCCTAATGACCTAACCCAACCGTCTGCCAACACATCCCATGAAAGGACATGACTTTCTATATTATTTATAAAACATAACGGTACCTGTAGAATAGTTCAGTCTCACCTACTCTGGCCCAACTTTAAAATTTTAAAAGGAAACATGGGGCGAGTGATACCTCGTTCCATAGATTTTTAAAAACTACATATAAAGCGTTTGGCAAAAAATTTTCATATCGGTCATCGTATTCAAGATGGCCGCCAAGACATGTTGTCTGTATTAATAAAACTTCCAGTACCATATGGAAACAGTTAGATATAAATGAACAGAATAAAACTCGTATAGGAAATCACAAAGGGTATTTATCATTCCACGGCTCGAGAATAACGCAACAGAAAAAAGGTTATTAAAGTATAATTGATATAATGCAAAAGAGAAAATGCAATTCTTAGAAAATTATTTTTCCGATCTCCCTCCGTAAGTCCATGAAGCAGGGATGAATGATAAAATCTCAAATGAGAACCCCAATTTTACATGCAATAGGTATGGATTTTCTGAAACACTTGTGTGTACAAGTGACTGGTACTGTAATGAATAAAAATAAGGCGAGATTCAAGTTTAAGTTAACACCCATTTGCATTGCGAAGTGTGATTGAATAGGGAAAAAGAGCAACTGAAATGAAAAGCAAAGTACATTTTTGGACCTTGCAAACATTTTGCCCGCCCCTTCGCCCCTGATAATTTAACGCAATATGTGCAAGATGTTTGGGAGGCATCTGAATCAGTAGGTACCGTTTCGTTACTGAGGATCACAACTGAGATATCGCTGAAAATTATTCGGAATGTAACTGTGGACAACATTTCAGTCAAGCTCATATTCTATCACCTGCAAGAAGACATACGGTAGAAGAGAAATAATCGAACAAACATTGTGCACGTGTCTGTTGAACAAAATCAACGTTTGTACACATTGTTCCACAAATTTGTTTTGCATTTCAGTTGATTCATTTTTGCATCAAATCATTGCCTGCAACCAAAATGGAAGGTGCCATTTAACAAAAAATTTACATACTCTATCCCATTACAGAGACATGTATCTCTTATACAAACACATTTCAGATAACTTTGTTTCGTAGATACAATTTGCAAAAACTAAGGTTCTCATTTGCAATTTCACCGTTCCTTCCCGCTTTACCCACTTACGGAGGGACGTTGGAGCGATATTTTTTTAGGAATTAGATTTCCTCTTTTGTATTATGGCACTTTCACTATAATAATATTTTCCTCTGTTGCAACCTTCTCGAGCCGTGGAATGATAAATACCCTCTATTCGAATTTTTGTTCTCGCATTTTCATATTAGTGGTACTGGACGTTTTATCTGATACAGGTCATTTTGAAGACGGTGATCTATATGAACAATCTTTTGCCACAATGCTTTTTAGGTTTTAAAGATCTATCAAACGAGATATCACTCGCCACATGGATATTTCCATTTAAAATTTTAAAGCTAGGCCCTCGGCCCTCATGAAGTGCGGCCCTGGGTATCACCATGACATCACCATTCGATTTGTCCCATTGTATTTCCTATTTGAGTTTTTGTTCGGTTCATTTATGTTCAACCGTTTTAGAGATATTTCCGTGGAAAGATTAAAATGGGCCACCCTGTACATTGACCTGGATAAAAATAGTAGTAATACCTATTACATGCAGTTGGATGGAGTTCAACATTTCCACAGCTAGATGAGATCATTCTTGAAGAGAAAACTACCATATCGTTGAATTGGGCGTGGAAATGCCACGCCCAATGACAAAATTCTAGCATAGCCGCCATGTTCCCCAGATCTTTCCTCTTGCGATTTTTTCCCTCTGGAGCTACGTTAAAGGTATAACGGTGCTATTCTCTTTTATCGCATATAATTAACAAATTATAGGCGCGTGTAATTCAATAACGAATCAAGAAAGGTCGTTTGGAGAGGCGGATGGCCTTCTGGACTATTAGTGTAGAATTGAAATACCGAGTTTTACATCAAATCAGGATGAAGTAGTGCAATAATTTATACGTAGGTCTATAAAAAGTAGCCTTTGGGAGGGTGGTCGCCCACTCCACACTCCCAGTGGATCCATCAGAGATGTAACCAATGTCATTCACATTATTACATGTGACATGCTAGGTCGTGTATGGCAGGGATGGAGACTATCTAAATATCTAAACGGTTGTCAAAGGAGAGCATATTGAACACTTGTAATCATTCAAAACCAAACTTGACGAGTTTTATGGTATTTTGCATATATTTTTATACATGTAGCTTCCTTATATAAAATGTAGTTCTTGTTCGTAACCCTGACAAGTATTTTTTTTTAATCTCTATAGTTTCCTCATTCGTTGTTATCTCCATACTCCTAGCGGAAGTGATAGGAATTTTACCATTTCCGGTTTCAATGTTAATTGCAATAGTAGCAGAAATGGTAAAATATAAAATAAAACATTTTTTAAATATGTATTCAACGTCCGAAAGACGTTCTCCATCGTGTCGCTACGTTTCAGCTAATCCTCGTTTTGACGAACCAATTATCTGATGATTTTATGACAGAAAAATAATAAGATTTGTGTCCGCCATTTTAGGCGAGAAATGATTGTCGTTTAGCCTAATCCTCGTTATGTCTAAAATCGCGGACAATAAAAAATCGTGGAAATTCAATTAGAGAGAAATTACAAGAGAAAATTTATATATGAAGAATTAAGAGTGCAAAAAGAAATATATTTTTTTAATATTATTATTATATTAGCCCGTGGTTATTATTTTGAAAGAGTAAAGATTACCAAAACTCCTTTATGTATTTACCATGTCCATATATGTATGCGATGCAAACGAAAATCGTATCGCAAAATGCGATGCATCTATGATCATAATTTACTACCAAAGTGGACTACTAATGCAAGAAAAAACAGTATATCACTGTCTTTTCTTCATGACAGAACGGTTTTCTTTCGATCTCACACTATGCGCCAAAATATAGATACAGTACTGAAACGAAAAGATGAACAAAATTGCATTATTGTCATCTGTGAGTTCTCCTCAAAAGAAAATAACATACACAGAATATACATACATTCATACACTAGGATGTATATATATATATATATATATATATATATATATATATATATATATATATATATATATATATATATATGGTGTCCAAGGAGGAAGGGGTAGATTTTGGGAAATTGAGTATGGGTGATTCTAACCAAAAAAAGTTCATGTAAATATAGGTCCTAATCTCAATGATTTGAGACCTACATGCCGTCAACCATTTTCTACTTTATGTTGCACATTGCTCAACCTGTATTTACTATATATAGGTGAGACATAGCGAATTTGAAACGTGATGGAATAGCTTTTCGAACGGTATGGAACACATGGCAGTGGTATCTATGGAAGGGGAGCTAATGAGGGAAATTTGGGAAAGTGAAGGTTATTTAAAGAAATTGGATGGCAACACTGATTCCCAAATATCCCTCACTAACTTCTCGTCCAAATACACCACTGCCACACTTTGCATACCGTTGGTAAGGACATATCATCATGTTTTAAATCCGCTATGTCTTGCCTCTGTAGAATAACTACAAGGTGAACAATATTGAATATAACGTCTAAAATGGTTCGCAACCTGAACCTCTCAAACCGTTGAGATTGGAACCTATGTTCATATGAACTTTTTTTGCTTAGAATCATCCATACTACCATTTCCCAGGAGGAAGGGACACCCTATATATATATATATATATATATATATATATATATATATACTGTATATATATCTCTACTATTCCTTTTAGATTCACTATTACACACATCAGTTAAATTTGATTGTAAGACGCATGCGTTCAACAACTGGTAGGATATAAGATTGTTCTTCACTACAGCAATTAGAATTTGTTCAAATTTTACATAATCTCCGAGATGTAGCAGCCTTAATCAGAGACTTATGCTATGGACGTTTCCGGTAGTATAATGAAACGAGTGGAAATTAAACTCAAAAGCTGTAATTTCACCAAAGAAATTAAAAACTTGTTGATTAAGTGCTTCGATTAAAAAAAAAAAAAAAAAAAAAAAAAAAAAAATGAGACGTATGGAAGACTGCTACGGTATGAAAAATACTTGTTTATCTTAAGCTTCTTTCAGATGTATTTTTGCAAATCTGACTTTAATGTAAATGTACTTCAGAACATCTTGCAATAAAATATACAAATGCTGAAAATAGTAAAAGAGCTTTGAAGTCATTTACTACACTCGAATTTCTGAATATGAAGAGACCTGCGGAACACACTCACAAACTTCCCTGCATTCATGACCGCCCAGTTTTATCACCAGGGTATTGTACAGTTGCAGGAACTTTGGCTAAAGGTGTTATGTTGGTCGCTGATGAAAATTACTTTGTAACCTAACGGTACGTACCGTCTACTGTCTTGCTCTAGAACGGCAAGAACATTTCTGGTTACCATAAATTATTATTATCATTATAACAAAAATATCCTGAACAAAACTCTTATGCACTTTTATAAAAATCAACAAAGTACATTTTTCCGCAATACGGAAACTCACTAATTAATACATATAATATGTAACACTACTAAATGCATCAAATTATTCTGTTTTCAGTTTTCTCTTTCACGCATTCGTGTGTATTAATCATTGAATTCGTGCGTTAATCATTGAATTCGTGCAAGTGAATTCATTGAAGCAACCCCAACCATGCCCCTAATGGATATCTGCTAATTTTACATGTAATCCTGCTAGGTAAATTAGGTAACAGTGTTTTCCTCTGAGCTAACGCTCCGTTCCCCATGAGTAAATGAAGTTTTACTTTTACACAGGAATCTATAGTATTCACGTTCGAATCATTTTTTTCTCTCTCTTTCATTGTCTACTGGATTTTTTTTAAAAAAAGCTCTCCTTTGAGAAAAGAGCATATTTCAACACTGGTTCTCCAATATTTTGCGGAGTTTCCTTAATTATAATGGTACACTTACATAGTTTAACTTTATTCATAGAGTTATTGGACAACTTTCGCAGGTGATCAATTACAAGCAAGAAGAAAAAAATCATATAACTAAATATTTCCACTAGAGACTTAATAAATGAAGCCATTTCATGTCAGAGATTAGATAGAACTTTTATATTTTATAGAATGTTATTTGAAACCAAATAACATTTTAGGACTAGTTTCTAGATATAAATTACCATACATGAGAGAGAGAAAAGAGAGGGACTTGTTGCAATATCGATCAGAGATGGCGTGAGTTAATGAAAACTTGACCCATGACCTACTGTCCCACCACCTACCGTGATCCTTGACCCACCGTTACCTACTGATCTACCACCTACCGTGATCCACTGACCCACCACCCACGATGACCCACCACGCATCAAAATCCACCGTCATCAACTCTAACCCATGATTAACGTCCTCCTCACAACTGTAATAAAGCAAGGCTGTGAAATAATCACTAATCAGAGTTTGAATTTCTACGGTCAATCACTCAAGCACCGCTCTGTTGCAATAACGGCGGATCTGACCTTCACCATATAAAATGGTAAAGTGTTTGTCATGGACCTATTATTTCCTGGTTGAATTACATATACTTTTCAATGGGAAATAGGACGAAATTTGAAAGTCTCCAATCAAGGTAAAGTAGACCAACGGAAAGGAAACAAAATAGTGTAAAATTCGACTGTGTCTTGAAAGTCAAGTAGTAAGTCCTATTGCCACTATTACAATTACAAATATCAATATCCAACAAGGGGGGGAGGGTATTCAAAGAGCTTGCATTACTTATCTACGGTTAAAATTTAAACACAAATATAAGGGTCATTTATAGAAAAGTGAAAGGAGAGTTAACGGTACTAGAATACATGATAGACACGCCTGAAAATATAAACACATGCCTGTTTCTGATTGGTCAAAACTGGAAAATGTAAACAAATCTTTACCTGTGATTGGTAAAATACCTGTACACAATATTTGAAGAAAATGTCTAGAAATATTATATATATATATATATATATATATATATATATATATATATATATATATATATATATATATATATATATATATATATATATATATATATATATATATAATTTTATTTCCTTAACAGTTTTTTAATAACTATTTGCTATTTGCTAATGGTTACACAGAATTGAAACATATTTTTACCTTTCTTCGTTACTAACGCATTGAGATGCTAGGATTGTGGAATTATCCAAAGAGCAATTTACGAGCGAAGCGATTTTTCACAAATCACTCATTTCGATCTCAGTTTGTCCATTGTTATGAGTAGAGTTTTTGTCATATGTAGCTCGAAATGTTTACAAATTCCATATGAATTAAAATTATATAGAATCACAAGACTACTTGTAGTGCATTGACATTTTTTTTAAGTATTGAAACAGGAATGACATCCTTTGAAAGATCAGCAAAACCGGCAATAAAATAACTTCTGCATCCACACAAGAACATTCGTAACAAACAGAAATGTGCCATAAAATCCAAGTGATATTTCCGTTTATACTCACACAAACTATATTTAATTTAAGATACTGATTAACAGTACCATTAGACAATGTTAGATATTTGGAAACAAACTGCAATCTAAAAATTAGTTTTGAAAAACCTTAAACGAAACGTTAGTTTTGAAAACGTTAGGTAAACTACGTGTAACTTGTTTTTCTGTCATCTTGAATAAAAGCCACTATACACGCTGTGAGGGCATTAAGTTTAAATGAAAAGTATATCTAATGTTAATGTTCTCAAAATGAAAAGGAAAAAATAACCGTAACACAACTGTCGAAACATTTTTCCAAAATCAAATACTGGTATTACAAATTAGTTATGAGGGAATAAAATATTTCTCAGTTTTTCACATAGTAAGGAATATTCTTTCAAGATTTTCCTCCAGTTTTATTTCTGTGGTATATTTTAATGTATAGTCCGCCATTTTAGACAAAACGAGGATCCTTATTTCACCTAAAATGGCGGACACAAATGTTATCATTTATTTGTCATAAAAGTATCGGATAATTGGTTAGACGAAATGAGGATTAGGCCAAATGATGCAAGATCATTCCCACCCTTATTGCTCTCTTAAAACTGGAAGTGGCTTAACTCTAGTGCAAATTTTAGTTTCAGTATTGTCCCTCATAAAGCAAAAAACGTAATAGATAGCGAAAGATACGAGCTCTTAGATGTGAATTTAGTGTCCAAAGAATAAATTAATTCATTCTTATCTTCAATCCCTTTTTTAAGACCGGAAGTTGTATAAATTGACCACTTCCGATTTCAACGTTCATCGCAATAGATCAAAAATAGTGAGAGTGGGAAACTGTTTTTGATATGGATTCAGTATCAAGGGTAGATAACATTTCCACCCTTAACTCTCTACTAAAACCGGAAGTAGTAGAAATTTGATGCAACTCTCGGTTTCAATATTGATCCCAATAGAGCAAATATAGTGATACATGGCGTGGAACTGTTTATCCAATATCAATGTACTGTCCCAAGAATAGGTTCGAACTCAGCTCTAATCCTTATATTGAAATCGAAAATAATAGAAACCTACTACAACTTCCGGTTTCAGTTTATATCCTCATAGAGCAAAAATTGGTAATAGATAGCGAGAAATGGTTTCTTTCACATAAATTTAGTGTCTAAATGAAGAAATTTAATTGTGGCTTCAGCATTCCAATAAAAGGTTCCATATATCTTTTCCTCTATCCACCTATTAAAACTGAAACTCATAAATGTACGTGTCACTTCTTGTTAGAGTATTGGATCCTTATAGTTTGGAAGTTTCTCGTATTTTCACAACGTGAAACGTAACTTGTTTGTTTTATAGTAAAATTATACTTCGTTACGTGGCGTAGGCAAAGAAAAATGACCCGTCTAAAGTTCCTCTCCCTAAGATTGATCTAATATTGAAACTGGATTCTGCTTACGTGCAATATGTTCCATTTGTAATTCCTGGTGTGATAACGTTTCTTAAAAGCTATCACCAAGAAAAGGAAGTATTGTAAAGCTATGTTCAAAAAGAATTTGCTTCTCATAATCCCCAAGTTTAGCCCCACGTAAGATTCCTGCAAATTTGTTATGTATCATATATATAATCTTCTAAAGCTCTTTTTCTTAGCGTATATATCATGATTTACCACGCACGATAGAAAAACCACGTTGAGTTAAAAATACTTTAAAATAGTTTAAAAAAACATGTACTTAAAAAATGCAAATAGCTGTATTAATGAGTTGAATAACGTGAAGACTATTTCTGCTATTATGACAGTTAATGATTGACTGTGAAAATGATATAATATTTAAAAAGACGCATCAAAGCGTAAAACAAATGTTAATTTTGATCGACGAAGATTTTTTTCCTTTAAGGAAAGAAATTTCACCTTCCTACAATGAGGCCAGTTAGCTCAGTTGGTTAGAGCGTCGTGTTAATAATGCGAAAGTCATGGGTTCGATCCCCTACTGGCCATGATTTTTGCAATCGAGTGGTTTGATAGTATACGTTTTGCCGTGAGCGTGCCTTAGCTTTGTGCATGCTGGTTGCGAGTGGGAATATTGGACGCCTATATACCAAACCAAACAGGAACACATTGACTGCCCAAGCCGAATTTCTACTTATATCTAGGGCGCCTACAAATATGATCACCGGAGCCCACTAGTAAGTTGTGTACTAATTGTTGTCTGCTGGTCCCAACGATAGTTAAAAAAAAAGTATTTAAAATATTTTTATTACATTCTGTCGCCAGAAAGTGGTGGCTCATGGCGCCCATCATTTACCTCTAAATATACATATTCCAACAAAAGGTTAATTGATCCGTAAAGAACATGCAAACATCAAATCACCTTGCACAGAAATACATTAACAAAGAATATTCTGCTGAATGACAGCAAATTGAGTGTCGTTTTCCCGCTCTGCGATTTTACAACCCGCTCGGGAGTGTAATGCTCCCGAAAGTACGTTTTTTCGCGCGCTACTCTAGCCAGCTGTTTTACGCGCTATCCTAGCCAGTTGTTTTAAGTTGGTCACAAAATTTATATCATGGAATACAAGGGGAACAAAACGAGCCCTATATCATGGAGTACAAGGGGAACAAAACGAGCCCTGTGGGGCTTCTAACCCGTTCCTACTACTACTCCTACTACTACTTATGTGCACAAAAATAAGTAAATCACTTTTTTGAGTATTATTTTCATATTATTTTAATTTAAAAAGTGTTATAAAATGTAAAGAAAAATGTGAAAAAAAAACTTTCCTCGGGCCGGGTTTGAACTTACGCCAAAAGAGATTTTTATTTCTGCTATTTGAGTGCAACGTGGCAGCCAAGTACTGAATTCTGTATTGATTCTACTTTGGGGGAAGAATTGTGGATTCTGTCATAACTTCACTAATGCATGGATGAAAAAGTATGTGAAAGGACGAAATATTCCTTCATACCAAGATTTCCTCGTAAAATCGCATCTCTCGTCCCTCTTATATATAAACATGTAAAATTTAGATTTATAAAGTATCCTATATACCCACTTAGGATCGATCCGGGTAACTTGTGCGTTGTATGTCAATCACCCAATCCAGCTGTCAATGGGGGCGGCTTGCAGCATTGTGCTTATTTTGTAATGTACCATTACAGTTGAAAGTAATGGCAATTTTTTTTTACGCACCCTGTACCTAGTAATTTTTTTTTTTTCAATTTCGGTTTAGTTACACAATTTATTTACTCTCTTTACTTCGAATTAACTATAATGAATCCAAAGGTTTCATTAGTAACCATATTCCCACTGAATAATATATTTTATTTATATTTTGATTAAGTGTAAATCCCATTTTCGGATATATAAGTTGAATAGTTACAAGGTTTACCATTCTGACGTCATACCGAAACATAGTTCCGTCATTGGATATAAATTTTCTTAATTTCAGACCAATGTAGATTTTGGCCAGGTACCTAATCTTTCCCTCACCCCCTCTCATTAGTCCATAGTCACTTTCATATCCGGTTATATCTGGATTTGCCAAATTTCTATTTGCTTTGTAATTTCCGCGGCTAAAGTTTTCGTTCTGATTGGAGGAATTCTCCTACCTCTGGCGTTTTCGGCGCAATGTTATCATAATAATCGAAGACACCTTACGAGGCGCAGCTTATAATTTCGCCTACATATCTGCGGTAAAAGGACTAGGATTTTAATAGAATTCAGGTAAAAATCTGATTTAATTTCATAGTTGAACATTGAAGGCTGTGTAGGAGCCCCAAAAAAAGGGAAAAAATCTGCATTTTTCGTAAAGAAACAATAAGTTAGTGAAACATCCAGTTCTGTTTACTAGGAAGCCATGTTTGCTGCCCAGCTATAATAGACAGAGTGAAATAGTGACTTTACTTTCTTTTTCTTTCAAACCATAGATTCAGTTAGGGATTAGGGAAATTACGACCTGGTTTTGTGTATTTTGTTCGTGTATACAGTAAATGTGATTTTTTATTATTTATTTAGTAATTGCATGTACGTAGTAGGTTTGATAGTTGTAATGTAAATAATCATAATGGCAGCTTAAGCTAGCGTAAAAGGGCTCCTATCCCCTTTTCCAAATTGAACCAGTTCTAGCGGGGGAATGGGTTAGTTATAGTTTGTTTTAGGGCCTTTTCCCCTTTCAGGGGAAGGGTCCCTCAATAAATCTCGTTAAGGTGCCCCCAGGGCATCAATCTTTAGCAATCATTATGTAAACAATTGGTCAGGTCAATTGGACCTAGGGTTACCTTTCTCATTTTGCCCCCCTTTAAGTTTAATAGAGCCGACTGTATATACCAACAAGGGAGTATTTTTCGTCAACATGCATGTAACTAAATGGTGCATGTTTGGTTTAGTTAGTTGTCTTTATGTATAGTACTAACAGTGGTGTATGTAGTTAGTAGTTTTGTGTGAGTGTGTGAATTTTCGGTTAGGACAGTGTATAAATATGCGTTAATTTAGTACCATTTGTCTAACTCGAAGTATACTAAACCGGAGTAAATATTAAATTTCTGATTAATGAGTACAAGTATATATTTCAGTACACGGTAAATTATGCCTCCACCACAGCGCCGTTGCGTCCGGTTTCGCTAATCAATTGTTTGTTGACATTACGACATCGCATGACTTAGTGATCTAGATTGTTTGATTTTGGCCATTTATTTCTAAATTACTTCCCGTGGACATGGTTTTCGGTTCAGATGAGTATACATTCATATAAGATAGCATGAGATCTTACTGTACTGAAAATTTCAGCTTGCTAGGTCCAGTAGTAACTGAAATATCTACTGAAATAAAGAATACCTATTTTCTTAATAGAAGTAAAGCCCATATGCTGTTACTGTTTGTTTCAAAATGTAGTATTAAATTCTCTTTTCCCGTGGCTGTAGAAAATTCCATTGTTGCTTTAGTTTTATCAGCAAATTGGAAATAGATTAATCATTGACAATTTAACTTTCAGTGAATACACGTATGATTTTTTTAAACCTGCGAAGTAAATACAATTTGGGTGCTTCGAAACAAAGAGTACGTGGTTCGATGAATGTTATCGTGTGGTGGTTTGAGCGTGATAGATTGTGATAGTTATATATATTTATTACTGTGTAATGTAAATATGTGTATGGCCTGCGTGTAAAATGTATGAAATAGGGTGTCTTTAAAATATTACTTCGCGCGAAAATTAGTAGATAATGAATGAATGTAATGATATATTAATAATATGATATAAAATACGAATGAGATGATGACACCTATATTTAAATGGATAGGCCTAGTGTATGTTATGTAGTGAAAATATGAATATGTTTACTACAAAAAAAAAATCTCTCGCGTTTTGACTTCTACACCAGTACATTCATCCAACCGAGTTTGCTACTTGGATAGTAAATTGTAGTTGGGAATTGTGTGTTACTTCGCATTTATGTACCTCATAATAACAGCCCCAGATCTTAAGCCTTTCAATAGATAGGGTAGCATCATGTGGGAATTACTTCTAAAGGTTGACAGAAATGATAATTAAGAAAACCAACTGCTATTTCCTGTGATCATCGAAAAGTACAGGTTTCGGTCATTTGTACCTTTAACATTCATTGCCTCTCCGAGATTTTTTTTTTCGTTGCTTACCTTATTTATTTATTGTGCAGTGTTCATATAACTCAGTTCGGACTATCCGATTAAATCAACTGCTACTAAATTAATATTCATGTCATTAGCGTACCCGGACGTCGACCCCTAGTCCCCTTAAGTATTTTCATGTCTTTTCTTAGTTTAATTAGATGAGGGAAATTAACGACGTCCCAGACTGTGGCATGTCTGCGCGGGGTAGCCATCGGTGATGTTTGGTTATTGAAATCACCGATCCAAAATTCAGTTTATTTAATTTTTTTTTATTTTGGCAACCTCTAATTAGGGATATCTTAGCTATTACTCTAATTTCATTACTATTCTGGAATCTTCTAGTTTCCAAGAGGTCGGATGATTTTTTTTTTCTTTTGAAATTCTAAATTAACGCCGTCTCTAACCTTCCGGAGGATTTTCGGGACCCTGCTGGTTTGGGCCGGATACGGGGATCGGATTTCAATCTTACAACCAAACTCTTGTGGGATTGGGATCTGATGGACACAGAACTTGCATCCTTGGCAGCAGGGCGCTCCTTGAGTCTACGTATTTGAGTAGACCACCCTTTTGGCATGTTAAGAATATTTTGGCTATGGATTTTGTTGAGAGCGAAATTCGACTTCTATCTTTGTAGCGTTAGTTATTTCTCACTTAAGTCTTTGGCGCCCCTATTCTTCGTCTTCCTTCTTCTCTATCTCTCTCTCTGTCTTCATTACTTCGAGATTTTTTTTTTTCAAATTTTTCAACCTCCCCCCCCCCGGTTTCTGAAACTCATGAAAACGTACAATATTCATATCACTTATTTCGATCGTATGTACTAACTGAGACATCGAGGGATGCAATTCGTGGAGGTATTGCAGCACATCTCAGGACCATTTTCGCGATATTTAATCCACCACGGGAGAAACTGACGAGAAGGTACACTATGCTTTCAGATTCCTGGAAACATTTGTTATTCATTGATCGTACAAATTATACCCATTGACGACTGATTTCTGGTTTTTCTTTCTATTGATTGGTCATATAGTGTGTATGTATTAGTAGTTTGGGCCCACTAGTTTCGAATAACATTGATTTTTTTTCTGTATATACATCTATATATACTTACATAGTTTTAAAAGTTACGTGCCTGCTCTATTCGTTGTATTTCCACCTCTTATGTCAACTTACTAAATAACACCAACTATTTCTTTATACGCGGATCTTTAGTGAATTGAGAATGATTATTGATTATCGGGTTTATATATATAAAGTACAATGTTGCAACCTTATGAGAAAAAAAAAGTGAATTTTTATAATCAGGGTTTTTGTTTTTGAGCCAATAAAATATGAATACTTGTCGAATATAAAAGGGTTATGTAGATATTAAATGTCGACGAAATACTACGATGGATATTAAAGTGAAATTTATTATATTGAGTAATATGAATATATATATATGTGAGTATGTATGTAGAGGGCTCGGTATTTACCCTGGTTGTTTTAGGTTGCCATAGATTTTTGACACCCGATATTAACCAACTATTTGTGATATACAGTATTACCGCGTAAATTGTAATACATGACATTTTGTTGAGTTGTTATTGATGTTTGTAACTATTAAAGTTGAATATCATGTTAAATACTGCATGTAAATAAAACAAGTAGCAGGTCGTAAGAAAAGTAAAAATAACCCTAATCCTTAGCCAAATTTATTTTGCGAGATCATAGTGAAATCAGTAAGCTACGAAACAGTGTGCCCCACCAACGAATCCTTCTATCAGTAAACTATGAAACAAATCCTTCCCCTACGATCGGAAACCTAACTATTCAGTGACTAGAATCTTCGACTACACGATCTATACAGGAAAAAAAAAATAGTGATCTTAAATTCAACGAACTGAAATTAGGTTAATAATTTAGTAATGTGAATACAGGAATATGGAAATATGTTCCCAATGTTTGGGACTAGACTCGATATTTTAAATCTTGATAAACTTTGAAATTTTATATCAAGTGCGTCAAGTGACGAAATGAGAAATATAAATATATATGTGATATGAAGCAACTATTTGTCTATAGTTAAAGCAAAAACGATTAAATACTCTCATGGACACAAATCACAGTGCGAAAAGAGAGTTGAAAAAGGAGTTATTATCGACGTGAGAACAAAGACTCATAAAATTGTCGAAATGTCTCCTCTTGGGACAGAGACTCAATAAAATGCTACTAAAGTGTTTTTTTTTTTAAGAATGATTAACCAATTATATTTTTTTTCTTTCTTTGCCGCAATGATATGTATTCATTGCACTGAATCTTAAATATATTGACCTTTGAATTTTTTTTTCCTTTATTTTTGTCTTTCGTCTTTTGTCGAATTTTTTCTTATGTAATCCAACTTCTAATATATCTAGAAAGAGAAATGTGTTATTTGATCTTGTTGAAAGTAGCGGATTTCTGTGCAATGCTTATGAAACATTCTTTTCATGTATAAAATTTTTTCCTGTTATGTCAAACTAAGTTTTCTTTTATTGAAATGTAATAAATGTCTATAGAAATGTAGTTAGGTTAGTTTAATTCAACTAAGTACAACCTGAAGTATACATTGTCCTGTATGAATGTGTGTGTGAGTGAAATGTAGGTTTAGTATTAAGTGCACAAATTATTTTGACATATATGTGTGACTTATTATAATTAATGGTATTTAGCAATTAAACTCATTGAATGTTAATACTAACTTAATTTAAGTTGGCTCTATGAAGGAAGTAAAAAGGACCGAAGTAGCCTGAACGAATGATCATCATGAGAGAACTGTGAAAGTCAAAATCTTCGACAAATATGTGATACTCTGATTTTTTTTTTCCTCTGTGGTCGATTCTAACATGCCATCAACTTCGTCGTTCATTTTTCAAATATTGGATATTAGTCTAGAACTTCTGGAAATATTGAATAAACGGTAAAATTAAACTTTCTCATCTATCTCAGAGCTAGATTGGGATAATTCGGTAGTTCGGGTTAAATGGATCTAGGTCGGGGATGTATGGGTTAACATGTGTCTACCTTTGATTACCTTAATACCAAATATTCACCCAATAGCTATTGGAAATGATCCCAATTCGATATTTATTCACTTTTCCTTTACCATATTTCTTAAAATATCCAGTAACAGTTTCCTCTTTATCACCTTCTTACTTTACCACCTTTCCTCTTCTATCTTCCTTTTCCTTTCTTCATCTTCTTCTTCTATTTTTTAAATAAAACTGAAAAGGGGGTCGTGACTGGGAATTCTATATGTAATAAACACGGTCATGTATTTATTTATTTTATTTTATTTTCTTTAGAAGTCCGATAAAAAGTTTTTCTCGTTTCGATCGAACCTAGTATGTTCGAAATTAAGAAATGGGTAATATATTCCAATATAATTAGACATAAGCTGATAGCTTCATGAATATCCCCACCAGGGGTGAAGGGTTCCCACTCACGACTTATTCCGTGCATTACATTTGTTGCAGATTCTTTTTCCCTCAATCAGTTTTAGATTGACGAGCCGTGACGGGATTCGTTGTTATGGAAACGGTGGTTTCTATGGCAACGGGCTCTTCCCTTTTTCAGTTTTAGAGTGGCGACACGTGACAAGACTGTTGCCATGGTAACGCATGTTTGCTGTGGTAACGGATCTGAAAATGCTTATTGAATAATACCAGTTATCATGCCAATCAGTTTTTGATTGGTGAACCGCGACAAAAATGGTTGTCATGGCAACGTTTGTTCCCATGGCAACGGATCTCAGTTTAAATGGCGACCGATAGATCTGAAATTTTTTTAAGAATGTCAAAGAGTGAGGTTGAAGGCATGTTGAATTGATTACAACATTGAAATTAATAAGAGAAATTTTATAGTCAAGTGAAACAAGTAGAGTCGTTGGCTACTTTGTCATTTTTGTTTCCTTTTCTAAGGGGGAAAAATAGAAGGAGTGTCAAAATTTTCTCTAAATTAGAACTAAACGCTAGAAGGGTTTCAAGGAAGGAAAGAGAATGGGAGTCCTTTAATTCATGAATAATACTTATCTTGATAGCGAATAAGTATTTTATAGTATATGTGTATTTTTGATATATATCTTGTCTTTTGTAAAGTGTATAGTGTGTCAAAGCTATGGCAACAAATAAAAAAGTTGTTTTGTCACAGGACGAATGTGAAGTCACGTGCACTCAATGCACGTTAGATGAAAAAGAGAAAAGATCTCGCGCCCCGCGGAGATTAATAAGATGCACCGGTTGTGGACTAAAATGGATCCACTTTGCTTGCACCAATTTGGATGATACTGCTGAAAATGCAGAAAAAGTTCAAACCGGCGAAATAATAAAATATTGTGAGGATTGTGAAAAGGACCGAGGCCAAATATCTCCAGCGGAGATATCTGACCTCGATGATGAGGAAAAGAATGGAGATCACAGTGATTCTCGGGATCAGACGGCAAACCCGAAGGAAGGAATGTCATCTGGAGGGTCTGACACGTCTGCATTAATTCGCCAAATGATGCAAATGATGAACAACAAATTTGATGAATTGAAACAGAACGGTGCAGATATGAGGCGTGAGATAAATGAGATAAATGAGAAGTTAGATCAAAATAGTGCAGATCTGAGGCGTGAGAATGCAGAAATGAGACGTGAAATAAATGAAAAGTTTGATACCTCGAAACGAGAGACCGACGCTCGATTCGAGGTACTAAACAATAAATTTGACCAGATCTGTTTAGACTTTGCTTCTTCGATTAGCAAATTGAAAGAGCAAACGTCTACTGAGCTAGAGCAGGTTAGATACCGGGCCCAACATTCTACCGAGCAGCTCAGAGACGAAACAAATGAAAAATTAAACGAAATAGATGTAAGGTTTGAGAGCACAAACAAAAGATTTTGTGACATCGAACAAAAAGTTGAACAGCAGCAGGCTGAAATAAGTAAATTAAATGTTGTAATATCTAACCTATCAATAGAAACCAAACTAGAGTCGGTTGATCAAAGAATTAGTCAAATTCAAACCGAAGTAGACAGTCTTAAGGGGAATATTACTAAATTGGAACTCGTCAAGTCTGATATCTCCTATCCTTTTCCTGATGGCGATTCTCCAGGGAAAATTTTCCCAGAAACAAGTAACGTCCTCCCGGGAAAATGTCAAGTGTTGCCTGATGCACGGGACACAACAATGTATTGTCCCCCGCATCAGCCAACCTCGAAATCATGGTTGAGTAATTTTGATGTACCGATGCAGTCGAGTGTTGTGACTACAACAGTCACTAGCGTAAATGCTCACTCTACCTTTGGAATGGTACAATCTTACAGCGTGCTGCCAGGAGGGGAAAGGAGATGTGCCGGACCGTCGGTTACTGCCGTGGTGGGTTCTAAGTTCGAACCTCACATGGTCAACACTAATTATAAAACCTCTCTTGGTCATATGGGAGCGTTCAGTTCGGTGACCACTCCGTCGGTGGCAAATCCGGTGACAACCCCAACCGCTCAGGATAACGCGTTGATTCCAATAGATTCTTTTCCTGCCCCGTATAGTATGAGCTCTAAAGTTTCCCTCCGGGATATTGAACGTTTTCCCACTTTCGATGGGAACATTGCTAACGGGTTACCTCGAGTTTTCCTGCGAAGATTGCAGCAATATCTAGATATGTACAAACTTACTGATGGGGAACGCCTACAAATAGTCGAAAAATGTTTGATCGCCGCTTCGGGCGCATGGTTTGCCTCGGTTAAATACCAAATCCGGACGTTCAGTGATTTTTTGATTCTTTTCAAAGAAGAGTATTGTAATGAGCACATCGAGCGGCTCCAAAAGAGAAACTTACAATCACTCCGGTATGATCGCTCCAAGTATGGGTCCCTCTTGGACTATGCTTGGAAAATCATTGAACTATATTATCAGATAGCTGAACATCCCTCTCAGGCCGAACTGGTAGATATTATAGTTAACGCTCTTCCACCCGATGAGTCCCGGGCCATAGCGTCCCACTTGTGCCAAACGGTGCGAGAAGTCACCTCACGTTTAGCTGCCTTGTGCGGCAAGGAAGTTGGTGGTCCACCAAAACGATACTTCGCCCGACAGGCAAAGATTCTAAAACCGACGAAGACGAAGGTAACGGCAAGTTGCCAGACAGATTTCCTGAGTTATACCCAAGCTGGATCTCGTTATCCTAGTGGGTATGGCTCAGAAAACAACACTAATGGCCGGCGACTATTTAGGAATCGGCCCATGTTCAACAATCGCCGGAGTTATCGTCCCTATGACCGTACCAACATGGAATCGAACCCGGATAGGGGCGATAACACCAGGAGGAATTTTAACAGGACGTACGGAAGAAGGGAGAACGGTAATAGTCAGGGCAATAATAATAACAATAATAGTAACAATAATGTAAATCGACCCCAGAATTCAGTCCCTTCGCAAGTGCGTGGTAACGGTGAGCCTAGAACAATATTAAATGGCAGTGATAGACGGGAAACTGCGGCCTAATGTCATCAGATATACTAGTCGACGGCTGAAGCCTTACGAATTGTCTCTGTCGATTTCTCAGTTATAACTTCTGTCCGTTCTATTGCTATATGAACACTACTGAAAAAAAAAGTATCGGAACTCACAATTTTCGAAATTTAAAGATTTTCAATTGTACAGAAGATAAACGTAGTGAATTACTCGCGCAATACCCCAAGTAGATATAATATACTGTCCTAGTGAGACTGGTAACGTTTGAATGGGATGAATGAGTGTGTTAATTTAACAAACATCAGTAGTTAGTATTCCCAATTAGCAAAATTTTGTTATTCTAACAAAATTTTGTTAATGGGCCGGGGAAAACTGTAATGTACCATTACAGTTGAAAGTAATGGCAATTTTTTTTTACGCACCCTGTACCTAGTAATTTTTTTTTCAATTTCGGTTTAGTTACACAATTTATTTACTCTCTTTACTTCGAATTAACTATAATGAATCCAAAGGTTTCATTAGTAACCATATTCCCACTGAATAATATATTTTATTTATATTTTGATTAAGTGTAAATCCCATTTTCGGATATATAAGTTGAATAGTTACAAGGTTTACCATTCTGACGTCATACCGAAACATAGTTCCGTCATTGGATATAAATTTTCTTAATTTCAGACCAATGTAGATTTTGGCCAGGTACCTAATCTTTCCCTCACCCCCTCTCATTAGTCCATAGTCACTTTCATATCCGGTTATATCTGGATTTGCCAAATTTCTATTTGCTTTGTAATTTCCGCGGCTAAAGTTTTCGTTCTGATTGGAGGAATTCTCCTACCTCTGGCGTTTTCGGCGCAATGTTATCATAATAATCGAAGACACCTTACGAGGCGCAGCTTATAATTTCGCCTACATATCTGCGGTAAAAGGACTAGGATTTTAATAGAATTCAGGTAAAAATCTGATTTAATTTCATAGTTGAACATTGAAGGCTGTGTAGGAGCCCCAAAAAAAGGGAAAAAATCTGCATTTTTCGTAAAGAAACAATAAGTTAGTGAAACATCCAGTTCTGTTTACTAGGAAGCCATGTTTGCTGCCCAGCTATAATAGACAGAGTGAAATAGTGACTTTACTTTCTTTTTCTTTCAAACCATAGATTCAGTTAGGGATTAGGGAAATTACGACCTGGTTTTGTGTATTTTGTTCGTGTATACAGTAAATGTGATTTTTTATTATTTATTTAGTAATTGCATGTACGTAGTAGGTTTGATAGTTGTAATGTAAATAATCATAATGGCAGCTTAAGCTAGCGTAAAAGGGCTCCTATCCCCTTTTCCAAATTGAACCAGTTCTAGCGGGGGAATGGGTTAGTTATAGTTTGTTTTAGGGCCTTTTCCCCTTTCAGGGGAAGGGTCCCTCAATAAATCTCGTTAAGGTGCCCCCAGGGCATCAATCTTTAGCAATCATTATGTAAACAATTGGTCAGGTCAATTGGACCTAGGGTTACCTTTCTCATTTTGCCCCCCTTTAAGTTTAATAGAGCCGACTGTATATACCAACAAGGGAGTATTTTTCGTCAACATGCATGTAACTAAATGGTGCATGTTTGGTTTAGTTAGTTGTCTTTATGTATAGTACTAACAGTGGTGTATGTAGTTAGTAGTTTTGTGTGAGTATGTGAATTTTCGGTTAGGACAGTGTATAAATATGCGTTAATTTAGTACCATTTGTCTAACTCGAAGTATACTAAACCGGAGTAAATATTAAATTTCTGATTAATGAGTACAAGTATATATTTCAGTACACGGTAAATTATGCCTCCACCACAGCGCCGTTGCGTCCGGTTTCGCTAATCAATTGTTTGTTGACATTACGACATCGCATGACTTAGTGATCTAGATTGTTTGATTTTGGCCATTTATTTCTAAATTACTTCCCGTGGACATGGTTTTCGGTTCAGATGAGTATACATTCATATAAGATAGCATGAGATCTTACTGTACTGAAAATTTCAGCTTGCTAGGTCCAGTAGTAACTGAAATATCTACTGAAATAAAGAATACCTATTTTCTTAATAGAAGTAAAGCCCATATGCTGTTACTGTTTGTTTCAAAATGTAGTATTAAATTCTCTTTTCCCGTGGCTGTAGAAAATTCCATTGTTGCTTTAGTTTTATCAGCAAATTGGAAATAGATTAATCATTGACAATTTAACTTTCAGTGAATACACGTATGATTTTTTTTAAACCTGCGAAGTAAATACAATTTGGGTGCTTCGAAACAAAGAGTACGTGGTTCGATGAATGTTATCGTGTGGTGGTTTGAGCGTGATAGATTGTGATAGTTATATATATTTATTACTGTGTAATGTAAATATGTGTATGGCCTGCGTGTAAAATGTATGAAATAGGGTGTCTTTAAAATATTACTTCGCGCGAAAATTAGTAGATAATGAATGAATGTAATGATATATTAATAATATGATATAAAATACGAATGAGATGATGACACCTATATTTAAATGGATAGGCCTAGTGTATGTTATGTAGTGAAAATATGAATATGTTTACTACAAAAAAAAAATCTCTCGCGTTTTGACTTCTACACCAGTACATTCATCCAACCGAGTTTGCTACTTGGATAGTAAATTGTAGTTGGGAATTGTGTGTTACTTCGCATTTATGTACCTCATAATAACAGCCCCAGATCTTAAGCCTTTCAATAGATAGGGTAGCATCATGTGGGAATTACTTCTAAAGGTTGACAGAAATGATAATTAAGAAAACCAACTGCTATTTCCTGTGATCATCGAAAAGTACAGGTTTCGGTCATTTGTACCTTTAACATTCATTGCCTCTCCGAGATTTTTTTTTTCGTTGCTTACCTTATTTATTTATTGTGCAGTGTTCATATAACTCAGTTCGGACTATCCGATTAAATCAACTGCTACTAAATTAATATTCATGTCATTAGCGTACCCGGACGTCGACCCCTAGTCCCCTTAAGTATTTTCATGTCTTTTCTTAGTTTAATTAGATGAGGGAAATTAACGACGTCCCAGACTGTGGCATGTCTGCGCGGGGTAGCCATCGGTGATGTTTGGTTATTGAAATCACCGATCCAAAATTCAGTTTATTTATTTTTTTTTTATTTTGGCAACCTCTAATTAGGGATATCTTAGCTATTACTCTAATTTCATTACTATTCTGGAATCTTCTAGTTTCCAAGAGGTCGGATGATTTTTTTTTCTTTTGAAATTCTAAATTAACGCCGTCTCTAACCTTCCGGAGGATTTTCGGGACCCTGCTGGTTTGGGCCGGATACGGGGATCGGATTTCAATCTTACAACCAAACTCTTGTGGGATTGGGATCTGATGGACACAGAACTTGCATCCTTGGCAGCAGGGCGCTCCTTGAGTCTACGTATTTGAGTAGACCACCCTTTTGGCATGTTAAGAATATTTTGGCTATGGATTTTGTTGAGAGCGAAATTCGACTTCTATCTTTGTAGCGTTAGTTATTTCTCACTTAAGTCTTTGGCGCCCCTATTCTTCGTCTTCCTTCTTCTCTATCTCTCTCTCTGTCTTCATTACTTCGAGATTTTTTTTTTCAAATTTTTCAACCTCCCCCCCCCCGGTTTCTGAAACTCATGAAAACGTACAATATTCATATCACTTATTTCGATCGTATGTACTAACTGAGACATCGAGGGATGCAATTCGTGGAGGTATTGCAGCACATCTCAGGACCATTTTCGCGATATTTAATCCACCACGGGAGAAACTGACGAGAAGGTACACTATGCTTTCAGATTCCTGGAAACATTTGTTATTCATTGATCGTACAAATTATACCCATTGACGACTGATTTCTGGTTTTTCTTTCTATTGATTGGTCATATAGTGTGTATGTATTAGTAGTTTGGGCCCACTAGTTTCGAATAACATTGATTTTTTTTTCTGTATATACATCTATATATGTACTTACATAGTTTTAAAAGTTACGTGCCTGCTCTATTCGTTGTATTTCCACCTCTTATGTCAACTTACTAAATAACACCAACTATTTCTTTATACGCGGATCTTTAGTGAATTGAGAATGATTATTGATTATCGGGTTTATATATATAAAGTACAATGTTGCAACCTTATGAGAAAAAAAAAGTGAATTTTTATAATCAGGGTTTTTGTTTTTGAGCCAATAAAATATGAATACTTGTCGAATATAAAAGGGTTATGTAGATATTAAATGTCGACGAAATACTACGATGGATATTAAAGTGAAATTTATTATATTGAGTAATATGAATATATATATATGTGAGTATGTATGTAGAGGGCTCGGTATTTACCCTGGTTGTTTTAGGTTGCCATAGATTTTTGACACCCGATATTAACCAACTATTTGTGATATACAGTATTACCGCGTAAATTGTAATACATGACATTTTTTTGAGTTGTTATTGATGTTTGTAACTATTAAAGTTGAATATCATGTTAAATACTGCATGTAAATAAAACAAGTAGCAGGTCGTAAGAAAAGTAAAAATAACCCTAATCCTTAGCCAAATTTATTTTGCGAGATCATAGTGAAATCAGTAAGCTACGAAACAGTGTGCCCCACCAACGAATCCTTCTATCAGTAAACTATGAAACAAATCCTTCCCCTACGATCGGAAACCTAACTATTCAGTGACTAGAATCTTCGACTACACGATCTATACAGGAAAAAAAAAATAGTGATCTTAAATTCAACGAACTGAAATTAGGTTAATAATTTAGTAATGTGAATACAGGAATATGGAAATATGTTCCCAATGTTTGGGACTAGACTCGATATTTTAAATCTTGATAAACTTTGAAATTTTATATCAAGTGCGTCAAGTGACGAAATGAGAAATATAAATATATATGTGATATGAAGCAACTATTTGTCTATAGTTAAAGCAAAAACGATTAAATACTCTCATGGACACAAATCACAGTGCGAAAAGAGAGTTGAAAAAGGAGTTATTATCGACGTGAGAACAAAGACTCATAAAATTGTCGAAATGTCTCCTCTTGGGACAGAGACTCAATAAAATGCTACTAAAGTGTTTTTTTTTTTTAAGAATGATTAACCAATTATATTTTTTTTCTTTCTTTGCCGCAATGATATGTATTCATTGCACTGAATCTTAAATATATTGACCTTTGAATTTTTTTTCCCTTTATTTTTGTCTTTCGTCTTTTGTCGAATTTTTTCTTATGTAATCCAACTTCTAATATATCTAGAAAGAGAAATGTGTTATTTGATCTTGTTGAAAGTAGCGGATTTCTGTGCAATGCTTATGAAACATTCTTTTCATGTATAAAATTTTTTCCTGTTATGTCAAACTAAGTTTTCTTTTATTGAAATGTAATAAATGTCTATAGAAATGTAGTTAGGTTAGTTTAATTCAACTAAGTACAACCTGAAGTATACATTGTCCTGTATGAATGTGTGTGTGAGTGAAATGTAGGTTTAGTATTAAGTGCACAAATTATTTTGACATATATGTGTGACTTATTATAATTAATGGTATTTAGCAATTAAACTCATTGAATGTTAATACTAACTTAATTTAAGTTGGCTCTATGAAGGAAGTAAAAAGGACCGAAGTAGCCTGAACGAATGATCATCATGAGAGAACTGTGAAAGTCAAAATCTTCGACAAATATGTGATACTCTGATTTTTTTTTTTCCTCTGTGGTCGATTCTAACATGCCATCAACTTCGTCGTTCATTTTTCAAATATTGGATATTAGTCTAGAACTTCTGGAAATATTGAATAAACGGTAAAATTAAACTTTCTCATCTATCTCAGAGCTAGATTGGGATAATTCGGTAGTTCGGGTTAAATGGATCTAGGTCGGGGATGTATGGGTTAACATGTGTCTACCTTTGATTACCTTAATACCAAATATTCACCCAATAGCTATTGGAAATGATCCCAATTCGATATTTATTCACTTTTCCTTTACCATATTTCTTAAAATATCCAGTAACAGTTTCCTCTTTATCACCTTCTTACTTTACCACCTTTCCTCTTCTATCTTCCTTTTCCTTTCTTCATCTTCTTCTTCTATTTTTTAAATAAAACTGAAAAGGGAGTCGTGACTGGGAATTCTATATGTAATAAACACGGTCATGTATTTATTTATTTTATTTTATTTTCTTTAGAAGTCCGATAAAAAGTTTTTCTCGTTTCGATCGAACCTAGTATGTTCGAAATTAAGAAATGGGTAATATATTCCAATATAATTAGACATAAGCTGATAGCTTCATGAATATCCCCACCAGGGGTGAAGGGTTCCCACTCACGACTTATTCCGTGCATTACATTTGTTGCAGATTCTTTTTCCCTCAATCAGTTTTAGATTGACGAGCCGTGACGGGATTCGTTGTTATGGAAACGGTGGTTTCTATGGCAACGGCCCTCCCTTTTTTCAGTTTTAATTTCAGTGTAATATATCTCCCAATTCTTCCTCCAAATTCGAATAAGTGCAAAATTCATCCTAGAAAACTAAGCAATTGATTTTCGCTTTTCAACTGTCCTCAGTGTAGCTAAGTACGGATTTTTGGAAAGCTAAGCAACAAGCATTAACAATCAAACACTCACAATTTAATTCATCTCCCATGCACAAAACTGCATACATGAATCACAGGGCTTTTATATATATATATATATATATATATATATATATATATATATATATATATATATATATATATATATATATATATAAACAATTCAACGCGTGAGCCACAGATGGCTTATAGGGCTTCTTTACCAAATTCCCGTGAGCCACATAAGGCTCACGTGGCCTAAAGGGCCATTTCATTGTAAGTCATAGATATGTGGCTTACGTGGCGGTCAATCTGTTAAATTACGAGGTGAAATAGCAATTAGGGATCCAGGTCTGGAACCGGTTCCTAAGATCCGGTTCTGGAAACGGGTTTTCGGATCCAGGTCTGGAATCGGTTCCTAAGATACGGTTCTGGAACCGGTTCTGAAAACCGGATCTTCAAGAACTGGTTCCGCCGCCGGAACCGGAATTTTGTGGTCATCCCTAATAGCAATAGGTAAAGTCTTTTCTCCACGAGAAATCATACGACCGTCATTAAAACATAAGAAGCACATTTTCAAATTCTAAACGAGAAATGCAACAATGCTCATAGTGTTTACTCGGCGAGAAATGTCTCGAGTCTCGTTGGCAATACTATTTTACCCAGATGTTAAACACTGTTTTACTGTTATATAGTTCACAATATTATTAAAAAGTCTATAAGTTAATAGCGAAATTATACGAATACAATTAAAAACATTTATTAGTGCTTAATTATACGGAACACATTACACAATATACTCCGATTATAAGTAAGGTTTAAATGTAGTTTTATCACACCCTTCGTGGCTCCTGGGCATCTTGTGACAGGGAAGAGTTCTGATCACTTCTAGATGAAATGAAATTTTAAAAAATAATTTTAAAAAAAGTAGACGATAAACGCTTTCAGAGAATAGGCATGAGATGAGAGTTCAAAATAAAATTACGAGTCTAGAAACCACATCTCTTCTCTCGTATCGAAAGCAACACTGAGCTCCCTCGTAGCTACGTAAAAAGCTTACGCGCATTTGGCTTGGGTTCGATTTCCGGCAGGAGCTGAAGCAGTTTGGATTCCACGTTTAAGCTGTAATCCACATCTCTTATAGCCTCACTGTTGAACGGATTTAATTTTGTGGCCAACATTACTTGAATGAAAGAGAGAAGTAATAAGATTACTTAAAAGATAACGGAGACAAGTGTCCTAGGTGGGACAATTAAAAAAGTAAAAGGAAAGTAATCATACGTTTTAACCTAACGGTTAAAAGATTCGACTACCAATTCGGTCCATGGTACATATAAATGTTAGTTTTCCTGGTTGTTTCTAAAATTTTTATGACGAAAGGTTGTATAACTAATAGGATACTATCTTTTTCAATTAAAATACCGTATATCGTATTTCATATTTTTTAAAGTAAATTGACAAGAGCAACGCAAGTAGATATTAGTCCTTTGTACTCTTAAACAACGAAAGTGTAAGAAGAGATTTGATTCCTAGCTCATAAACATCTTAAAATTGTCTGGAAAACTGTGTGATGAGATTATTGAATAACATTTGCAAAACAAATAAATAGAAAGGACAGTATTAATCATAGTAATGAATAATTATGCTTGTTTTGAAAAACAGGGATTAATGGACAACTTAATTTTTAATTCCACACATGTATTAAATATATGTTATTACTCTCAGAAAATGAAAGACAGTAACAGTGGTGCCCACCCCCCTTATGTCCATGACGCACCCCCCCCAAT
This sequence comes from Thermobia domestica, assembly GCF_964235325.1. Lineage (NCBI taxonomy): Eukaryota > Metazoa > Arthropoda > Insecta > Zygentoma > Lepismatidae > Thermobia > Thermobia domestica. The sequence continues at coordinate 155,798,591 of NC_137468.1, forward strand.
TGTCTATCCGTAGGTGTTCTTCCATGAAAAAATCTTCTTTTCGATAAATTTTTACACCTCCTCAAACATATTTATATAGATTTTTACCCCCCCAAATATTTCAATGACGCACTTTTCGTCATAGCCCCCCCCCCCTCTGTGGGCACCCCTGGACAGTAAATACTACAAGCATATGCTACGACATTTAAAGAAATATTTACTTTTGCAACTTCCCGAAACATGTTCGTTGCCAATAGGTGCAGTTTTCACTTTTTGGGGCACATCAAAACACAACAATACTTAGAATCACTCCATACTCCAGTTATACAAAATAATCCCAAAATCTAGAATTATGTTGAATTCACTAAATTTAATTATATATACACTCGTACACCCCTAACACACCACTTCACTCGTATATTACACTACAAAACAATTGAAGAGGTAGAAGAAGTTTCTTATTACGCTTTTGTTTTCTTTATTTTAGAAGGAAGAAAAGACATTTTAGGAACTGTCAATTTTTGTGCAATTGAAGAATAACTTGTGAAAGATTTTTTTTTTCGAAATGTTTTCTGAATTAGTTTCAAAGCGGCTGACTAATATATCGAGCCCTTGTAAGAAGTGAAAGTATGCTGAAATTGTTGTGCTCCAATAGGTAAATTTTGGGTTATTTTCAGTGGCAACTAAAACTCAATTCCTGTAGTTTTCTTTACACCACGGGAAGACAATCAATACGTACTCACGGAACGGGAAATATATGGCACCATTTTTTTTTCTATGAACCAGTAATACAAACAAAAACTTTGGATTTCTAAATGAAACTGTATACATTAGTGGGTTACTTCAAAACACTGCGGGGGCAACTGCCCCCTTTGCCTCCCCCTAATCGCCGCCCATGGATGTAAGGAATATTTATGCTAATATGACAATTGAGGAGTTTGATGTCATAAGGGCGTGAGCGACTTTATTCCCTTTTTTGCATAAAACGCATTTGTGGCTTTTGCCATGCTTGTTAAGCCTCCTGGTAACGTTTCAATTCAATATCAGAATAAAATGCTGCATATTACGTTGTTTTCTGTAAGGAAACAATACTACTTAAATTTTCAACATCGTTTTTCTCCAACTGCATGTTTCAGACTTGCGCCCTTATTGCATCCAACTCGTCAATTAATGATCGTAAAAATGGTTGGAATTTAAGTGGAACCATCAAAGCCAAGAACAGATATTTTCCTTAATTTTGTTATCGAAAAAGCGTTAGAAGACTACAGTAGACATCAGACTTATGCAAACTCACTTCTGAAACTGATCGTAGTAGATCTATTTATAACTTCCAGTTATAATACAGGAATATAATCAGATATGAAACTTATTTTGGAACGCTGCAGCCTTGTGGTCTATCTCCGATCATCTTTCATGTGCCATTTTTGTAGTACTACTTTCACCCATACTGTGTATATTTCGAGTCTTTCGAGCACGAAATCTTCTAAAACCATCATTGATTATGGTGGTTCGGATTATACGTTAAAATCATAGGTCCACCTCTCATAGCTTCGATGTTGGAAAGCGACGTGAGACTTCAACAATCAATCACATCTAATTTTACGATAGCATGACTTCCTGCAAGCATAAATATTTCTTTATCACCATTATTTGTAGCACACTGCCACTTTAACATAGTCGGTAAGGGCAACTTTGCGGTCAAACTTAGATTCCTTCGACCAAGGAATTTTTCGCGTTCTATTTTCGTTGCAATGTGCTTAAGAGTTCACTCCGCATTTTCTTCCTAGGATTCAACATAGAAGTAAAAAGTCTAAAATGTGGTTGTGACTACATCACTTCCGTGAGTTACAAAGTCAAGAAAATGTGCAGTATTTGTCTTCACAGTACGAAACTGTTTTCTTAAAACTTAATAAACGCAGTGCTGCCCACCCCCCCCTCATGTCCATGACGCACCCCCCCTCAATTGTCTATCCGTAGGTGTTCTTCCATGAAAAAAATCTTTTCGATTAATATTTACACCCCCTCAAACATATTTATATAGATTTTACCCCCCCCCCCAAATATTTCAATGACGCAGTTTTCGTCATAGCCCCTCCTTGTGGACACCCCTGATAAACGGAGTAAAAAGCAGTTTCGACTTTCCAACAGAAACTCTTTGCTTCTTAACTTGTGTGGAAATTAGTACTACAAGAACAAGAAAGGATACCGGTGCCGTGAAAATCACACGAGTTTCACAAAAATTTCAAAACAATTGGAAAAAATTTAAAACGATTTTTTATTTCACTTTGCAGTCTCACGATTATACTTTTTAGGCTAAACGAGGGGGATGATTAAGTTCTTCGTGCTGTGAAATTAAATTCTTTGTGCACCTCCTACTGAGAATCGAACATGAGATCACGTGCCTCAAAATGAACAAACATTACCCATAAGACAAGCTGCGAGGGCTAAAAGTGAAAATCGATTTTGGCGAATGGACTTCGACTTGAATACCATCGAGCACGTTTAAGTAGTTATGGTGAGTCGTAGCACGTTCACATACAACAATGGCCATGCAATAGTTGTCAATAGTGTTTGGTGGAGGATTGGAACTCCATGCCTCTTTCTGATCAGCAGTAACTTAAAAAGGAATGTTTTTTCGCTCTCACACCTTAAATACAAACGCCAAGTACTAGCAGCACCATCTTGCCAGGACAATGAAGTGAGTTACATTTCTCTCACACATGGACAAAAACAAAAGCCAAACTTCGACAAACAGCATCTACCAGAAGCTTTCTTCCCTCTCACTACTCGAGCCTTGCTGCGAGACGGCTTAACCCTTATCCGGGCAACCGGGGCCTCCCAGGCCAGTAGCTTCATTTTTCTAAAATTTCTCAATAACCATACATATTTCGAAGACATAAAATACTGAATTCTTCTATCTTTCGTCGAAGTTAAAATCATGAACATATCGAGTTGGTAAAGCTAATGTTTTTTTTTTTTTTTTTTTTTTTTTAATTTGAAAATCTTTTCCTGACGTAACCGGGCAACCTAGGAGGCCCCGTATAACTTTAGTGAAATTCCTGTCAAATATTAGATCAAATTGTCACATAATTATATATTGAACACGTGACTATTGTAACCTTTAGTCGGAACAGTATGCGGCAACAGACATTGAATTTTGAGTGTTCTGCACTTAAAATATATACTGGGCCTGACAGGCCCCGGTTGCCCGTTTACGTTACAGAAATGTCTGGACCGGATTTGCTATTCTGCTTGGCTTACAAAAGCGTGACACGAAGTTTCGCTACTTGACAAAAATATATACCGGTACACTCTAGACTAGTCTAAACAGTAAGTGACAATAGGCATTGATTTTGTGTAATCTGCACTTAAAATATATACTGGGCCTCACAGGCCCCGGTTGCCCGTTTACGTTACAAAAATGTCTTGCCCGGATAAGGGTTAAATCCTGAAGGGTGACCAATCGGGTTTACACAGCTACAAAGAAAGAGCTGTTTGGATCGAGTAGATGAGCTCAAATTACCATGACTAGTTTTCAAATAATTAGTAACTAAAAATCTACTGAACGCTTTTGTACCGTGTGATGTATCAAACAACTCGTCTAGATGAGCAGTTGACGAATATATTATAAACGTACGGATCTGATAATGTACACTCATGTTCAAAATTATTGTCGCATGTCTATAAATATGTTGTTGTAGGAATATAATTTGATAATTCGAATTCGCCCGGTATTTCTTATAATGTTAGCATGTATATAATCAGCAAAGACATGTATGTGGCAAATTTCATGTCAAAAGAGCAGTAAATAAGAACAATAAAACGAAAATAAAACTTTCTTGTCCATTTAGCAACATTTTGTTTTACTCATTCTAATTTTCGAGCTCCTTCCTGGCTAAGTGGTAAGCGTACGCACCTTTGACATGGGATGCCTGGGTTCGATTCCCGGCGGGAGCTCATCTGGTTCGGATTCCAGGTTAATCAGTAGGTCCACGTCTCATATAGCCTCGCTGCTGAACAGGACGTTAAACTCAAAATCAACTCATTCTCACTTTCGTATTTATAATTCTTTCCCTATGAAATTTACCACAAATATATATATTTCCCGATTATACACATAGTATCAGTATTAATAGTATCCTGCTAAATCATTACCAAATTATATTTTTACAAGAAGGCAGTTATAGAAGCAGTGTCATGTTTCCGTTTGGGATTAAAACAAAGGGAAGTTTTGCAAAATCGATAGTTTAAGTCAATTTTCTAAAAGTTGAAAGAGAAGTATTCACCGAGAACAGACACTTAACATTTCCTCATTACACCACAAATGCCTAAAGGTATTTAAAAAATTCAAATTCAATTCAAATGTACTGGTAGTTATTGGTGCACCCTCTCAGAAAATCCTGGATCCGATCCTGGATATTTAGTGAAATAATTAATTTTTAGGTTTTATTACCTCGATATAGGATATAATTGTTAGTGCACAATATATTCTTAATCTACTAGTCATGTGGAGCACTTTGATATATAGGATATACTATATATGTCAAGCTAGGCAGGGTCACTCCCAAGCAAGGAATTGAAACCTGTTTTGGAACTTCCTCGACGAAATGTATAGATAGTCTCCAGATTCAAGGTTCAACTTTGGAAGTATCTTTGGTTAGACCTAAATTTGGCATCTAATTAGCGGAGACCAGGGTATTCACGAACACTTAAGCTTTGATTATAAATAACTCTTTTGTTTTCAAAGATAAAATTAAGATTTCTTGTGTACAGAAAGCTTGGAATTTTTCCTATTTACTAACCCCATCAGGAAGTCGAGGTCGGAAAGAGGGATTGCCGTTGTCGACGGTGGCGGGTCGCTGGAAGTAGCCGGCACCCGTCCGCTGTGGCACGACGATCTACTTGTTCAAAGTTGCCGACCTTTTGCCGAGGCGGCGAACGGTCGAAAATCGTAAAATAAAATGCCCTTTGCCGACTCTTTGCCGACTGTTCCCGACCGTCAGAGTCGGCAAAACAGTCGGAAAGGCCTCTTTCCGACCCTTTGCCGACTGCTTATGCCGGCCTCTTTTAGACGGCTTAATTTCTGCGCCTTTACAGCTGTTTGCCGACTGGTCGGCAAGGCAACTTTACGACGGTGGCACCGGCGCATTTAATGCTCATTTCCGGCTCGGCAAGGCAACTATTTATCACGGTCGAAAATCGCGCGGAAAGACGCTGGTGTCCGGCGCCGACAAGTCGACCACGGCATCTGGTCGGCATGGACAAATTGTCCGACTATAGGCGGCAGATTCCTGATGGGGAAAGTGCAGAGCAAAGTCGAAAGTAAGATTTTCCAACAAATCAGTGAGAAGTTTTAAAAATGTACGTATGTTCGGGATTGCCCCCTGTGATCGGGGTAATCCCGAACATAATGTTTTCTTTACGGGGTAATCCCGAACATACTGCTTACTTTAAACTTTTCCTTATGAAAGAAGAAAAATGCATTAAAATACATTAAAAATATACCGTAATATAGTATTTAAATCTTTAGTAAGAATTATAATTACAAACATAACACAAGTTAATGAGAAACATGACCAGACCTCATCATCTTTGAAACTATTACAAATGAAAGCTAATAGGTAATAGGCTAAACAAAATGAAACAAATTCAGAAATAACGATGGATTAAGTAAATTATACATTAAAATGAAAATATTATTTGAAATTGTAGAAATCACAGATATACGTATTAATGTTTTGCTTCCAAGGACAGTATTCTTAATTAGTTAAATGTTTAAATGCGGTTAATAATCTGAACAAAATTCACTAACTGCTAATGGACGCTAGTAAGCTAAATAAGTTTGTAAAACACTCTGTGAATCACACACACAAAAAAAATTGCAACCTATAATGATAGATCAGATATTTAAAGTAGGGTTACGGACTATAGAATAATGAAGTAGGATACTAATGGCCTAAAATAATAAATATAGCAAACTATCCTAATTAATAAATATAATAAGGCTTATTACCAAGATATGAGCTATTTCCAAAAAACAATTTCATTAACTTATTACTTACTTTTCAATTAAAAAAAACTATTTAGAAATTTCTGATAATTTATGACAGCATGGGACAGTCGCGAATACTCTCGGGTAATGACAAACATTCTGTCCGGCATTTCCCCACGAGACACCATTTTGTTAAAGTTGAAACTAATTGTTGACTGTGTACAGGCTAGTAAGATTACGAAGAACTAATGCTTAAATATAGGGGAATATATAGCCTTTATATGTAAGATAAGAGCCAATTTACCCTTCCCAAGACTGTTGAATCAACGTTATAAGTGAATCGACAAAAACAACAAAACTTCTTTTTCCTGGCAATCCACTCAATTGACTCTGACCAAATTTATGATACACTTTTCCAGATCTCTTCGTTGGGCGTCGGCATTACCTCAGTGTTCACGAATACCCCGGCTTCCCCTATACGTACTACCGAAAAATGTCCTTAGCACAGAAATTATCTATCCAAAGTACATACCATTAGCCCGGATAGCTCAGTCGATAGAGCGTTAGGCTTTTAACCTAACGGTCCAGGGTTCAAGTCCCTGTTCGGGCGATATAGAATGCTTTTTGTAGTTTGAAAAATATAGATATTAATGCGTTGAATAATGTGAAGAATATTGCTGCCATTATGACAATCAATAATTGACTCTGAAATTGATATAAATAGACGCAACAAAGCGTAAAACAAATGTTAATTTTGATCTACGAAGCATTTTTAATTTCCTGAAGAAGAGAAAGTTTACAAGTCACTGAGGCGGCCGGTTAGCTCAGTTGGTTAGAGCGTCGTGCTAATAACGCGAAGGTCGTGGGTTCGATCCCCTCACTGGCCATGACTTTTTGTAATCGAACTGTTTCTTACGTTTTATCGTTAGTCTGTCTTAGCTTTGTGCATGCTGCGTGTGAGTGTGAATGTTGGACGCCTGTATACCAAACCAAAACTTTAAATTAGGGAGTGAAATAGCAATAAGTAATGTCATTACTCCACGAGAAATAGTCTCGTCATTAAAACATAACAAGAAGCACATTTTCAAATTAGAAACGAGAAACATAAGATTTCTCGTATTGTTTACTCGACGAGATATGTCTCGAATCTCGTTGGGAATCCCAAGTCTTATATGTCAAAAACTGTATTAGTGTTATATGCTTCATAGTACTAAAAAGAACTATAAATTGATAGTGAGATTATACGAACACAATTAAGAGCATATATTAGTGCTTAAAGTTACATAAGACATTACACAATATACTCTATATATAATTATGGTTTAAATGTTTTGTATCACACTCTTCATGGATATCTCATAACGGGAAAGTGTTCTGATTACTTCTGAATGAAATTAAGTAAAAATAAAGGTAAAAACATTACAAAACGACAGGAGAAAAGCTCTGCGAGAATAGAGACGAGACGAGAGTTCTAAATAGGATTATGAATCGAGAAAATACGTCTCGTCTCCTCTTGTATTGTAAGCAACACTGAGCTCCAGTGTTGTCACAGTCTTAGCTCTGGAGGGGGCTGAAAAATAATACCAAATTGAAACAAAAAGGGCTGAATTTATTATATTATACCAGTGTAATACATAGTTCTATAACACGAAACTAAAAGAGATACATTTCTAGATCACTGCCCTCCCTCTACCAAGTGTCCAAATTAAGAAAGTGCTGTTTTCAAAAATTACTTTTTAAAAACATACGAATGTATTTATTTATTTAGGATTTAGAGGAATGTATCTTTTCGTGGTATTATCGTTTTGGTGTAGAATCTTTGCAACGACACATAAATTATAGACTTACTTTAGCATACACTGTTCTTTTTCAGAATATTCAGTACTTGATTCAACATGTGTGTGTTTGCTTTTTTATATTAAGATTTCAAGCTAAAATTTTCATCACACTACTTCTTTCTCGTCTCCTTCATACGCGGCGCGGATGCGCCCATCTAGCATCTTTTGTTTCTAGGTATAGTTCGAATTATGAATTTTCCACACAAAGTTAGTAACGTTATGCGGTGCAACGTCACAGAATGAATGTTCAAGAGCATTTTTAAGAGTCCCACACCCAGTATGAGTAACGTGAGATGTAGGAAAAGTCTTACTGACACTTTTGTAAATGTCACAAGTATTTGTTAAATGGTACTGAATTGGGTAGATTTGTATCAACTTTTTCACAAGAGTGGCTGAAAATACCAGCGTGGTACCAACGGGCCGATGAATGACAAAAAGGGCTGGATTTGGTACAATTGTACCACGTGTGGTTCCTCTGCTGAGCTCTCTCACGGCTGTATGAATAGCTTACGCGCCTTTGAGTACGAGACTTGGGATCAATTTATGGCGGGAGCTCATGCGGTCCGGATTCCACGTTAAGCTGTAGGTCTACATGTCTTATAGCCTCGTTGTTGAACAGGTCGCTGAACTCCAATCAATTTAATTTAATTTGTGGGCAACACTAATTGAATAAAACAAAGTTAGTAAGATTACTCAAAAGATAACGCACACAAGTGTCCCGGTTTGAACGATATAAATAGAAAAAGGAATGTAGTCATAGTTTAAACCTAACAGTCTAAGAGTCCTTATTCAGTCCATCCTTTTTAAATATTTTAAAAGAAAGTAATTATGTATTGAACGATCTAGAGAATATTATGACAGTTAATGGTCCTAATGATGGTATGGAAGTAAGTGGATCAAAGCCTTGAGCAGATATTTTTGTTACTTTTGTGATCCGTGAAGCATTATGGGACTACAATAGACTTTATACTTACGCGAACTCACTGCTGAAACTCATGGAATTAGTAGTGTTGTCACGAGACGAGACGACAGGCTGTCTCGTCTCGTCTCGTGCAAAGCATGTCTCGTCTCGGAAAAATGTGCTCGTCCCGTCTCCAGAGGTCCTGTTCCGTCTCGTCTCGTCTCGTTTCGTTTGTCTCGTTTTCTCTCGTCTTGTCTCGTAAAAAATATAGCAGCATATCATGGGAAGGAAAGTAAAATGTAGCAGGCTGCACCATGCTAAGTATTACCCAGAGTTACAAGTATTACCCAGAAGTTACAAGTATTACCCAGAACACACAAGACAAGAAATGTCACGGTAGCTACACCGTGAAGCCTTCACCTCTGGTGTATGTGGTAGTCGGTTCGATCTCGGTTAGTGCCATGTCAGCTTTGTGGTGGACAAAGATTGAATCTGTGTGGGGACCGCGGTGGCTCAGTGGTAGAGCGTTCACCTCTGGTGCTTGGGGTCTCGGGTTCGATCCCAGCCCCCGCCAAATGAACTTTGTGGTGGACAAACACCGTGTGCATGGGTTTTCTCGGAGTTCTTCCGTTTCCTCCCACTTTCTTCATTCCACCGTTTCATTCATTACTCATCATCACTGTCTCCTTTAACCTAACCAGCATAATCGTGGGACGTAAAACTCAAAGATTACATTTCATTTTTCGAATGTGTGTGTTTTCTCGAAGTTGTCTGAGGTTGTAATAGTTTACAAGATAATATATCTCTGCTCTTAGTTTTCTGAGGCTTCTCGACCCTGGCTTCTTTTTTTTACATTCTGAAACATTGAAATTTGTTTCACTAGTTTCAATACACGAATATACAGTAAATTGCTCATAGGTACGTCGAAGATGAATACACTAATGTCAAATAATGTTTACACGACAAGCAAAGTTCGATGTAAAGGTGTCACCATCCCCGACACCATCGTATACTATCAGCCCACTTGCTTTATAGTGTCTGTATATATATATATATATATATATATATATATATATATATATATATATATATATATATATATATATACAGAGAGAGAGAGAGAGAGAGATGGAAAGATATATATAGATAAATATGTGTTTACACTTTGATTTAATATATTCCAGCCTTTAGGTTTAACAGTGTTAACCCATACCAATCCAAAAACTACTTTCCATTTTAGCATGATTAGATTTGTTGCAATTATTTTTCTTTTATTTTAAAAACAAGCTCGGAATCAAATAATTTTATTGAGTAATGGAAAGTATTTGATTGAAATTTTATATGTTACTGCACAGTAAGCTCTACTTAAAGTGCCATAGTAATGTGAGCTGAACGACACATCGGACGAAAGAATGCTTGGAGCCAGTCTTCACTTCCATGGTTCAAATCTGTTCCCATAACCGCGGGGTGTGTGCTACTATGTGGTGGTTGCAGTGTTGGGCAAATTTCAATTGAATTAACAATTAACAATTAATCTGTAAATTTAATTGTTAATTGCAATTAACAATTGAAATAAGTAATGGTTAATTGTTAATTGCAGTTGGCCATTAAAAAAGGAGAATCAATTGCAATTGATCAATTGATTGAAAGTAATTGCAGTGGAAAGTAATTGCAATTGAATTCTGTAATTCAATTGCAATTGAAATTAATTGGCAATTGATTCAATTGCAATTGATTTCCACAGCAATTACTTTCAATTGATTGATCAATTGCAATTGATTTTCACTGATTAATTTTCAACACTGTAGTTCAGAGAGGGCGTGGGGCAATGAAAACTTTAGCCACGACCAATTGACTCACCACCCGTCGTGACCCACGACCCACCGTGACCCACTCTGACCCACCACCCACCATAAATCACTCTTACCCACTGTGTCCCACAGACCCGCCAAAACCCATTGTCATCAACTCTGACCCATGATTCACGCCCTCTTCTCTACTGACTAAAGAGTTTAAACTTGTAATAAAACAAGCCTATAAAATTATCACTCATAGGAGTTTGAATTTCTACGAGCAATCGCTCAAGCATCGCACTAATACAATAACGGCGGATCTGACCTTTCTAATATAAATAAAATAGTTTGTTCGTGTGTCTGTGTGTCTATCTTTGTGCGGCCTGTGGACGAGACGAGTGGACCGAAACTTTTCAAAATTTGGTCACGGGTAGCTTGGTCTAGGCCCCAGACCAAGACGAAGAGTTTTTTTTTAATTCCTTACTAGGGGGTCTCCAGGAGACGTTTACCGGGACCGGCCTGGGGACCAGACAAGTCGACCGAGAGTTACCAAATTTTGGTCAAAGATACCTTGGTTCAGGTCCCACACCAAGGCAAAACTTTTTCGAAAAAATTCGAACCAGGGGGTCTCAGGGGGGCGTTTACCGGGACATGTAAAAGTAGTAGAAAATTACCGATATCAGTGTCGATTTCATAGTTTTCGCGGTCGCTGAGATCAATGGTGAAACTCCGATCGCATTAACTTCCAAATTCACCGTATTCTGCTACGGGCCGTGGGTCAATGGGGGGGGGGGATACCGAAACGTACAAGTAATCCAAAATGACCGATATTAGTGTCAAATCCATAGTTTTCGCGGTTGCTGATATCAATGGTGACACTACCATTAGCGATGACTTTCAAATTCATCCATCGTTGTATGCGGGCCTTGGGTCACCAGAGGGGGGAATTCCGAGACATGTAAAAAAATAATCGAAAATGACCGATATTAATGTCAAATTCATAGTTTTCGGGGTAGCTGAGCTCATTGGTGAAACTCAAGACCGCGTTTACTTTCACATTTAGCCCCCATCAGATAAGAAACGGGGGCATTATGAAGGGGATCACGAGACATGTAAAAATAATCCACAATGACCGATGTCAAATCCGTAGTTTTCGCGGTGGCTGAGATCAATGGTGATACTTTCATAAGCGATGATTTTCAAATTTAGCCACCATTGTATGCGGGCCGGGAGTCACCGGGGGTGGGGAATTGCGAGACATGTAAAACTAATGGAAAGTGACCGATATTATTGTCAAATCCATAGTTTTCGCTGTCGCTGAGATGAATGGTGATACTTCCACAGGCGTTGACTTCCAAATACAGCCCCCATCGGCTGCGGACCAGAGGCATTGTTTTTTTCAAAATTGGAACCAGAGGATTATAGGGATTTTTACCGGCATATGTAAAAAGTAGTAGAAAATGGCAGATGTTAGTGTCACATTCATAGTTTTCGTGGTATTAGTTGGGGGTTGGTGGGGGCCAGAGGAGATTGTTTCACAACACGAACCAAGGGGGTCTGAGGGGGCGTTCACCGGGACATGTAAAAGTAGTAGGATTTGTGTCGAATCCATATTTATCGGGGTTGCTCAGACGTATAGTGACACCCCCGATAGTGTTTACGTTCAAATTCAGCCCCATCGGCCTTCCCAATGAAAACACATGTACGTTGTTGGATATATATTCACACAAAATATATCCAATGTTAAAAATGTTTCTTAATTGTTCTCCCGTTGTTCAGTTTGTTTACATTGATATTTTATCTGATCCGTGCGAAGAACGGGCATAACAGTTAGTACGAAATGGTAAAGTGTTTGTTATGGACCAAATTACAATGAATTCAATTATATAGATAATTATTATAATTATAACTAATAAATATTTCCTTGTTGAATCATAGAGCTCCTCCGTGGCTAAGCGGTTAGCGTACGCGCCTTTGGCGTGGGAAACCCGGGTTCGATTCCCGGCGGGAGCTCATGTGGTTCGGATTCCACGTTAATCAGTAGGTCCATGTCTCATATAGCCTCGCTGCTGACCGGGGCGTTAAACCCCAAAAGCAACTCAAAATCAAATCAACTTGTTGAATTATACATATTTTTCAGTGGAAAAATGAATACAATTTAAAAGTCCCAAATCAACGTAAAGTAGACCAACGTAAAGGAAAAATGAATATAATTTTCCATATAATTAAGTTTACAAACTTAAAATTTCCATGTAATTAAGCTAAATTTCCATTTTTGTGTCGTTTCGTGCGCCTATTTCCTCGTTTTCTGCGTCACCGGAAATGGGTCAATGTTATCCTACAAACATGGCGGAACAAGTTAATGCTGTTCCGTCAGGAACGATTTCGAGGTCGTTTCCTTCACATCGTTTTCTACCGTTTTGTAAGCATATTTCCATGTTTTGTAAATCAATGGTAGTGGGTCAAAATGGGCATTCAATGTGGGAAGAAAACTGATCCACTCTCCCACCAGTATCGAATTTCAAGGTCGCTTTTTTCGCATTGTTTAGTGCATATTTATACCGTTTCTGCGCATACTTTCACTTTTGTAGGCCAACGAAAGTGGGTCAAAGGTGACCTACAAATATGGCAGAGAAAGACATATTCATTCCACTTTCAAGATCCATTTTGACCCTCTTCCACTGATGCACAAAGCGACACAAATCATGTATAAAAAGTGTGAAAGAAACGACCTCATTTGATGGTGACGGAACAGCATTAAGTTATTCCGCTATACTTGTAGGCCATTTTGACCCATTTTTGTTGTCGCACTAAAGTGGAAATAGAAGCACTAAAGTGGAAATAGGAGCACAAAACGGTACAAAGCAGGCACTATACGATGCAAAAGAAACGAACCCCCAAATTCGATAGTGGCGGAACAATGGCTCTATTTTCTCACACATTGATGGACCATTTTGACGCATTTCTGGTGATGCTCAAAACGTGGAAGTAGGCGAACAGAACGGTACAAAATACACACTGAACGATGCGAAAGAACCAACCCCGAAATTCGATAGTGGCGGAATAGTGAGCCATTTAACTCCCACTTTAAAGGCCCGTTTAACTCACTTCCGGTGACGCACAAGACGAGGAAGTAGGCACAGAAAACTTTTTAAAAAATAATCACTAAACGATGCGAAAGAAACGACCTAGAAATTCGATAGTGTCGGAACAATGGGTCATTTTGGTCACACTTTGGACGTCCATTTTCACATACATCTGGTGACGCGCAAAACGTGAAAATAAGAGCACGAAACGGCACGAAACATTCACTACTCGACGCGAAAGGAAGGACCACGAAATTCGGTAGGTATAGTGGTGGTGCAGTGGGTCATTTTCGTCCCACCTTCGAGGTCCATTTTGACCGTCTTCCAGTGACGCACAAAACGTCGAAATACGCGTACAAAAGGGTATGCAATGTGAAATTAACGACCTCGAAATTCGATAGTAGCGGAACTCTCGGTCATCTTCGTCCCATCTTGGAAGCCCATTTTGACCCACTTCCGGTGACGCACTAAACGTGGAAATAAGGGCACGAAACGGCACGAAAATCCACTAGTCGATGGAAAGGGAAGGATATCGAAATTTGGTAGTGGCGGAGCAGTGGGTCATTTTCGTCCCACCTTTGAGGTCCATTTTGACCGTCTTCCAGTGACGCACAAAACGTCGAAATAGACGTACAAAAGGGTACGCGATGTGAAATTAACGACCTCGAGATTTAATAGTGGCGGAACAGTGTGTCATTTTCGTCCTACCTTGGAAGCCCATTTTGACCCATTTCTGTGACGCACGAAACGTGGAAATAAGGGTACGAAAAGGCACGAAAATCCACTAGTCGATTCGAAAGGAAGGATATCGAAATTCGGTAGTGGCGGAGCAGTGGGTCATTTTCGTCCCACCTTCGAGGCCCATTTTGACCGTCTTCCAGTGACGCACAAAACGTCGAAATAGGCGCACAAAAGGGTACGCGATGTGAAATTAACGGCCTCGAAATTCGATAGTAGCAGAACTCTCGGTCATTTTCGTCCCATCTTGGAAGCCCATTTTGACCCACTTCCAGTGACGCACAAAACGTCGAAATAGACGTACAAAAGGGTACGCGATGTGAAATTAACGACCTCGAAATTTAATAGTGGCGGAACTCTTGTTCGTTTTCGTCCCACCTTGGGGACTCATTTTAACCCACTTCCCACGACGTACAAAACGGAAGTAGACGCACAAAACGATGTGAAGGAAACAATCTCGAAATTCATTGGTGGCGGAAGAGCAATAACTTGTTCCGCCATATTTGTAGGCCCATTTTGACCCACTTCCGGTGATGCACAAAATGTGGGAATAGGCGCATAAAGCGACACAAAACACGCACAAAAGATGCGTTGGCGCGGTGGGTCAGTGGTAGAGCGTTCACCTCCGGTGCTTGAGGTCCCTGGTTCGATCCCAGCTCGCGCAGTTTGTACTTTGTGGTGGACAAACACCGTGCTCGTGGATTTTCTCGGGGTTCTCCCGTTTCCTCCCACTTTCTTCATTTCATTCATTTCCTATCATCACCGTCTCCTTTAGCCTATCCGGCATAAGCGTGAGACGTAAAACTAAAGATTTCTTATCATTTTTTGTAGTTCTTACCATCAAGGCTGAGAACTGCACGGTCCAATTTTTTAGCCAAAGTAGAAGCCCAACCGGAATAGTGATGTCAACCGACTCGGCTTGGTTCAACTGAGCGTACAGCTTGAGCTGGCTTGGTTGGGATTACCCATCGACTGGGCTCAATTGAGCCAATGGCTTGAACCGGCTCGGTAAAGACAAGTCATCGGCTCGGCTCGATTGGAGCCAATGGCTCGAATCAGCTCCGTTGAAACGAATCCATAGGCTGGGTTCGAGTCAGCTCAACTGAGCCGATGGCTCGAACGGGCTCGGTTGAGGTAAGCAATCAGCTCAATTCGGCTCGGCTCGTGTGAGCCATCGGCTGAAGCTGGCTCGGTTGGATGAGCTGTTGGCTCGGCTCACTTCTCGGTTCGGCTCGATAAGTGAATAAGCTGTGAGCGAGCCGCTTGAGCTGTTGACAACCCTAAACCCGGGTCGAGCAGTTTTGAACATGTTTGGCTGGAGTCCCATAACTTCTAACAATTTTTGGCCCGAATACTTGCTCCTCCTGAACTCAAACCAAGAACCTCGTGACCGATGTCCTTGCCTCCTGAAGATTTCTTGACGACCGAGATCGACAGTCAACTAATTTTTAGTATTCCGATACAACCGCCTATATTCCATGTTTATACAGGTACACGGTGTTATAATGATAATTAATTATAGTAGTAGTAGTAGTATCATTGATTATTATATTGTCTATGTAGGATACTTGAAGATAGTAGTACTTGGAACTACACAAAGGATTTAGCTCGAATTGGCTCGACTCGACTGGAAACTCGATCCGAATTCGAGTCGAGTTGGGGGAAATTTTTCGAGCCGAGATCTCAAGTCGAGCTCAAAGATGTCTGCTTCGAGTCGAGTCGAGTTTTAAAGAAAACTCGCTCGAACTCGCTGGTGCCCATTCCTATTGTATGCATGACGGGCATATAGAGTTCTTTCGAGGGGGATAGAACCATAAACATATTTTAAAAAATACTTAGTTTCCTGGCTTTTTTCCCAGGGGGGGGAGGGATGGTAGGTATCCAGCATTTCTTATAAGTACCTTATTTGAAATATGTAAAACAGTAACAAGTGGACAACACAATACACACACATCTTCTTATCTTCAGTTTTAATTGCTGATTTCAATTGCAATTAACAATTACAATTAACAATTACAAGTTTCAATTGTCAATTGCAATTAACAATTAAATGTTTCAATTGCACCCTTTGCAATTGACAATTAACAATTAAAAGTTTCAATTGCCTGGTGACCAATTAACAATTAACAATTGACGAAAATTTAATTGCAAATTTTATGATTGAATTCAATTGCAATTGAAATTAATTGTCAATTACAAATTGAAATCAATTGCAATTGAAATCAATTGCAATTGATTTTCAGAGCAATTACTTTCAATTGATTGATCAATTGCAATTGATTTCAATTGATTTTGCCCAACACTGGGTGGTTGCCCCGTTTGTGTAACAAACTCATGACAGTACACCCAGATTAGCTAATGGTCTAAAAAAAGAAGTTGATTTTTGGGTGGCCATTTTGGATTAAAGTTTCTTATATTGTGATGTATTCGCAATCATACAACGTACATCTTCATACCAAGCCGAGCGGTCTGTGGCGATAAACCATCGGCTTGAAGGCCCCGTGTTGAGTTCCGGAAGGGTCATGTGTATGGATTTTAACAGCATTTGCTTTTTCGTATTGTGTCAGGGGGGGGATCGTACGGGATAAAAGTATTTCAGTCTGAAAAAAATGGAGAGAATATCCTCCCCAGTAAGGGAGTAAGGGATTAGTAAAAATATAGGATATACATTTTATAGCAGGTTTAAAAATATGGTTTGGGTATCCTATTTCTTTTCTGTTAATTATGTTCTTCAATGTTCGAATTTTGATCATTCTCATGATATTTTCTGCTTTCAACGGAGTTCCATGAATATTATACCAAATGTCCTTTACACTCTGCAAGAAACCATTTCTGAAGATAATTCAGGTTCTAATGAATATTATTCACTAGGAAAGGGAAGTATTCCTCTCCTCTCAACATGGAAGCAGATGGCAATTTCGCACTCTGGTCAGATCAATCATTTCCACGTAACAAAACGAAGGTCCCCCTTTAAAACTTCTTTACCTAAAATGTTATTATTAGTATCATAAATTTGCTGAAAGCAAACAATTTGAAGGGTTCATCGATAATATCTTTGCTTTCTTTGTCCTTCGCTCGCCTTCCAAACCAAGAGGTGAATTTTACAACATGACTGCTGTATAATAAGCGAGCAATTGGTAAAATGGTAAAAGTGTGTTTCTATGTGTATGTGTGTGTGAGAGAGAGAAAGAGAGAGAGAGAGAGAAGACAAAATTTTAGTTGCACGATGACATACTTCAATTGCCGTTTTCGGTTCATATAGCAAAAAGAATACCGCCACCAGAGAATAAAGACAAGGGTAGTCTGTTCTGTTCTTTTCTGCCATCTCAGACAGAACTTTCAACTACAGCCTGTAATGGGTGTAGACCTTACCCAGTTTTCAAATTGAATAGATGGTGGTGGTAGTTCGGTTTCTTGACCTTGTAAAAATCTTCCCTGTCTTTGATTTTGTTTGTCATCATTCCAGCCAGAAATAAAAAAAAAATGAGAATTCCTCAGTTTACAGCAAGGGGAATTGGGGACAAGACATTAAGGATGATATTCCTGGACGCTCATGTATCACGATTGCTTCATTCAATAGCAGAGGACACTTCTCTATGAAGGCTTTTCAACATGTTTTCTCACCAAGGGGATTTTCCTTTTGCAACCTATATGACGACTGGTAATTTCAATCTTGGCCATTCCCGCCAGCGTTTTCATTTTCGAGACTCGAGACGAGACGAGACATTTCACGAGACGTCCCGTCTCTTTTTCGAGACGGGACAAGCGGTCTGCCTCGTCTCGTGTATCGTCCAAAAGGGTTCTGTCTCGTCTCGTTTACGAGACGAGACGAGACAAGACACGAGAAATGTCCCGTCTCGTGGCAACACTAGGTATTAGATCTGTCTATAACTTCCAGTTGGAATACAGGAATAACATTAGAGATGAAATTTATTCTTGGGACTCTGAAACCCTTGGCTC
Organism: Thermobia domestica; assembly: GCF_964235325.1. NCBI lineage: Eukaryota > Metazoa > Arthropoda > Insecta > Zygentoma > Lepismatidae > Thermobia > Thermobia domestica. Next base: position 155,816,878 of record NC_137468.1, read on the forward strand.
TATCTCGGATCATCTTTCACGTGAGTTACCGGAATTTTCATAGTACTAATGTCTAAAGTCTCTCCCGGGCGAAATCTAAAATCATCATTGATTACGGTGATTCGGATTCCACCTTAAAATTGCAGGTCCACGTCTCGTAGTATCGATGTTGGAAAGGGACGCGAAGCTTCGACCAGAGATGGGAGTGGGTAGTGGGTCAACAGCATGTGACCGACTGCAACCCACCACTCACCATGACCCACCGACTCAGTCTGACCTACCGACTCTGCTCACTGCATTGTAGACAGTATCTTCTGAAGACTGGTAATTTTGCCTGTTTTTTACTTTCAAGACCTTCATTTCCCTTCCTTTTCCATTTGTTTATGTCTATTTACCTGAGGCGAGTAGGCTATATCTAAGTGAAAAAAGAATTTCAGGCACTTTTGGACATTGATATTTGTAATTGTAATAATAGCAATAGGACTTATACCACTACTTGGCTTTCGAGGGCTATGAGTTTCTAGAGCAGCTAACTACTGGAAAAATACATTTTGAATCACTAATATATAAATTATTATATAAAAAATTGAATGTAACTATGTGTGCCTGATCATCACGGCCAAATTGCAAAGTCGAATGAAATGACTTTTGGTATATAGTTAGGTCGTATTATATTGCTTTCACTATAATACATATCCTAAGGAGGCAGTGAGGATCCGAAATTTTGCAGGAAAAAAATTGAGTCTCTCGCAAGCCGTTAGACTTACGGAGCTGAAATTCAGTGTATTAACTAAAAAACTAACTAACTCTATGGCCTATTGAACCCGGAGGTTCAGTGCCGCGTTCACTAAAGCTCTCCACTGACTTCTATCCTTAGCTAATTGCATCCACTTTCTACTTTGTATTCCTATCTCTGCGAGATCCATCTTAATATTATCCTCCCAAATGCGCCGAGGTCTTCCTAATGGTCGTTTTCCTATGGGTCTACCAGTCAGGACTTTGAAAGCGTTTCTACTTTCTTCCATTCTAGCTACATGACCTGCCCACCTAAGCCTCCTAGACTTGACGACCCTAACAATGTTGGGTAAACCGTATAAACTATGTAGTTCCTCGTTATGAAGCTTCCGCCATTCCCCATTCTCGTTCCTCTTAGGTCCGAATATTCTTCTTAGGATCCTGTTCTCAAATACTTTCAGTCTATGTTCTTCCCTCAGAGTAAGCGACCATGTTTCGCAACCATACAGAACAACAGGCATGATTATCGTTTTATATATTTTAAGCTTCAAATTCCTCGACAGAATTCGCGACGACAAGAGATTTTGAACCGAATAGTAACACGAATTCCCTGCTTTTAGTCGACATTTAATTTCTTCGTGAATATGATTTTCGTCTGTTAATATTGATCCTAAATATTTGAAAGTATCCACTTTATCAAAAGTATTATTTAATATTTTAACGCCTGCACAATTTGCCGTATTACGGTCATGACGCACTTCCATGTATTTAGTGTATTAACTCTTTATTGAAAATAAACAGAATGTGTCTTAACATTTTTTTTAAATTCTCCTTTATGGGGAGGAGATCTTTCTTTATGTGGAAAATTGGTAGTGAATTGGTTTGTAAAAATGATCGAAAACGATCGATATTAGTTAAGATAAAAATTCAGAAACAAAAAATACAGTGCTTCGCTTCATATATCCATTGCTTTCTACTATAATAATTGCTGAAGCTTATGTTTATTATATGGAGCGCTTACAGCACAGGGCAATCAACTCAAAGTTATGAGAAAAATAGACATAAAATTTGTACTGTAAGCTTAATTACACGGAAATTTTAAGTTTGGATTGTATGCATAATTATATGGAAAAATTTTACACTTTTTTCCTTTACGTTGGTCTACTTCCTTGACTTGGGACTTTCAAATTTCATCCCTTTTTCCGCTGAAAAGTATCGATAGTTCAACAAGGAAATAATTATACTATGATAATTTAATTGAAATTCATCGTAATTTGGCCCATGACAAACAGCAGTGTGGTAATTGAAGGGGAAGAAGGGGGTGTTCCCAGGCACCTCTGAACACTTCCCTAAAACCTCGTTCCCCTTTGCCTTCTAGGGGGGGGGGAAGTTAATGACACCAAACCTTCATGTCTAATTACAAAAAATAAATTTATAAATAAATAAGAAATCATCAGTTCATCAGGCTTTAATTGATAATTTATGCACAAGATTCCCTATCGAAGATGTGGTAGATTAAGTTTGTGTTCTCCACGAGTCAACATTGCCAACTGACATGGTCGATATGGAAAAGATATTGTATGGTAATAGAGAGGTGATACTTCTTGCTGAGTATTTCAAAACTGACCAAGAAAAAACGTTATCAGACGTAAGTCTAACAAGCAGATTGTCGATTAGGAGATGCAGAAATTTCTACGTCAGGTAGAATTATTATCAATTTCCGCGACAGAGAGCGAACGGGGATTTCCCTTATGAATTTAAAGAGAACTGATATTAGAAATAAACTAAGTGCTCATACATTGTCTAACTTGTTCATCAATGTTAAAGGCCTACTGGTAGTCAAGCTCAAAGTAGACGAGCTAGTTATTTCTTGACTGAAGGATAGACATCATTCCGTTGCGGATGATTTACCACGAAAAAGTTCTGGAGGTCAACAGGAAATAAACTCAATTTCAGATTTGTTTTAAGGTGGCAAATTATGAATTATGGAAAATGTATACTTGTATTACTAATGTAGTTTATACGGTTTACCCAACATTGTTAGGGTCGTCAAGTCTAGGAGGCTTAGGTGGGCAGGTCATGTAGCTAGAATGGAAGAAAGTAGAAACGCTTTCAAAGTCTTGACTGGTAGACCCATAGGAAAACGACCATTAGGAAGACCTAGGCGCAGATGGGAGGACAATATTAAGATGGATCTCGCAGAGATAGGAATACAAAGTAGAAACTGGATGCAATTAGCTAAGGATAGAAGTCAGTGGAGAGCTTTTGTGAACGCGGCACTGAACCTCCGGGTTCCATAGGCCATAGAGTTAGTTAGTTAGTTAGTTGTATTACTAATGGCTTATTTGTGTTATTCAACTTTGTACCGAATTTTTAGGCACACGCTACTTTTCCCCCACCTCAAAGTGCTTAAATTTCCTCACTGACAAGCACTTTACCACTTTATATCGTAAAAGTTAGATCCATCGTTATTGTAACAGAGTGGTGTTTGAGCGATTGACCGTAGAAACTGTTTAGTCAGTAGTGTCAGAGTTAATGACGATGGATTTTGGTGAGTTAAAGTAGGTCACAGTGGATGAGAGTGGTTCATGGCGGGTGGTGGTTCATGGTGGGTCAGAGTGGGTCACGGTGGGTGGTGGGTTAGAGTGGGTCCTGGGTCAAGTTTTCATTGACCCACGCCAACTCTGGCTTCGACAATGAATAACAGCTTACTTTACGATAGCACGATGTATTGCAACTATAAATATATTTTATTTTTAATCACCGCTATGTGTAGCACACAGCTCCTCGGTAACGTAGTCCAAGGATCACTTGGGGTCCCGGGTTTGATTCCCGGTGAAGCAAGAAATTTTTAGCGTTCTATTTTTTTTTCTGATGCGCCTAAGAGTTCACCTGGGCCTTCCTTCCTGTGGCAACCGGGGGGAAAATATAGAGTCCAAAACGTGGTTGTGACTATATCACTTCCGTGAGTCACGAAGTCAAGAAAATGTGCCACTTTTACCTTCACCCTACTGCTAGGCACAAAAACTGCCTTTTCGGGTTTTAGGAAAATCGAAACTGTATTTTGAAAAGTTTTTAAAAAAAAAAACGAAATGAAAACAAGTTTCGGTTTTCTAGCAAACAGTTTTAGTTTTGAACCCACTTCGCCTTCTTACAGAAACAATTTGCTTCTTCCTTAACTTTTTAGGAAATTAGTACTAGACCTACAAGAACAAGAAAGGATACCAGTTTTGCGAAAATTACACTGGTTTCACAAAAATTCCAAACCAGTTGGGGATAAGTAAAAACGATTTTTCATTTTAGTTTGACGTCTCACGGTTGTGCCCTTTATGCTAAAGGAGAGGGTTTATTATTGATTCTGAAATGAAATTATTTGTGCAGCTCTCACTGAAAAATTGAATCCGAGACCATCCGCGCTAAATGAAACGCATTTGCCACTTGACTAGCTGAGAGGGCTAAAAGTAAAAAATGGTTTCGGACTGGCCTGTCTGTTGTTCCGACTTAAATCACATTGACCACGTTTAAGACAGTATGGGCAGGCATAACAAGTTCACATACACCAATTTCTATTCGGGGGGCCACGGTGGCTCAGTGGTAGAGCGTTCACCTCTGGTGCTAGGGGTCTCGGGTTCAAACCCTGCTCCCGCCAAGTAAACTTTGTGGTGGACAAACACCGTGTGCGTGGGTTTTCTCGGGGTTCTCCCGTTTCCTCCCACTTTCTTCATTTCACCATTTCATTCATCTCTCATCATCACCGTCTCCTTTAGCCTAACCGGCATAACAGTGGGACGTAAAACTCAAAAATTTCATTTCATTTTTTCTATCCGATGGTTGTCAATAGCGCTGGTGGAGGAATGAAACTCATACTAGTTTAATTTTCATGGAATAAGCATGTTTTTTCTGCCTATTTAAGAATATAAATTAATTTTTCGACTTGGGTTGGTTAGTCCAGTTGGTTGGAGGGTCGTGCTAATAAGGCGAAGGTCGTGGGTTAGATCGCCTCACTGGCTATGAGTTTTGTAATCGAGCGTTTGGTACGTTTTGCCGTAAGTCTGACTTCCTTTTCTGCATGCTGCCTGCTAATTGGACTATTGCGCTCTTATATACCAAATCAAAACCATAAATTACGAGGGGAAACAGCAATAGGTAAAGTCCTTCCTCCGCGAGAAATCGTCTCGTCATTAAAACATGATAACAAGTGTATTTTGAAATTCGAAACGTGAGTATAACAATTCTTATATCGTAACTCGACTTAAGTCATATTAAGCACATTGTGTAATTACCTGCGTATCTGTAAACAGTAACATTTTTTTCATTGTATTTACAATTGCTTTATCATTTTATAGCTTGTATACTATGAATTACGTAACCTTGAAAGAGTGTTTGAAATCTAAGACCAGAGTGAACTAAAATTCTTAAAATTCTCGTCTCCCTTCGATTCTTGTCTAGAAAACGAATACGATAGTTGTTCCGTTTTTTCTCGTCTCAATTTGAATTTAGAAATGTGCTTCTCATTTCATGGAATACACTAGAAACTGAAATTAACTGCATTTTATAAGCTAAAGTGTCATTGCATTGCAATCTACAATAGTTTATCGAGAACAGTGGTTCCCAACCAGAGGCTGTCCTTCCTCTGGCGAGTCATCAGAAGCGAGCAAGGGGGCGGAAGCTACTAACAGAAATACACTACATTCGTAATTACTACAGGGTTACCAAAATGTCTTGATCCGTGGGGAAAAATGCGAACTATACTCATATCCTTGACTCACCCACACGTTAAGCCAATAAGAGTTCAGCTGTTGCTAAGCGAGAGAGCCTTGTAGTCATGGGAGTGGAATTCCTTCAGCCCATAGCAGCGCTTGGAATGGAAGACTGTGTCAAGGCAATGTAGTATATCTTATAATATTACGAATGTTCTAACAAGAAGTCGTCAAATAAAATACCGTACGTATAAACACAAAGTAAGTATTGAGTAAGAACTGTGGTTTCCATCGAAAAACTTGTAAAACATAATATATGGATATGCACTGTAAGCATACGCAGAAGGCTTGTAGAAATAAAAATAAATTGGTGAGAATATTATTATTATTACTATTATCATTATTTTACAAGTCTTATAGATTGTCTGTTGTATAGATTAATGAATAAATTAAATTTATGGCAAAGAGTTATTTACCAATATTTAATAAACTTGTTATATTTATCGTCAGTATATTTTAAACAATAGTTTGACAGCAATATATATATATATATATATATATATATATATATATATATATATATATAGAGAGAGAGAGAGAGAGAGAGAGAGAGAGAGAGAGGGTGTCTCAAAAGTCTCCTGACATAGGGTAACTCTGTTAGTATCATAGTTACAACCAAATGTAAGAAGAAAAAACATCTCCAAATATGATGTTTTCAATCTAAAGTGAAAGAAGATTTTTTTTTTTTCAAATAGGATGAGCCGTTTGGGCTGTACACTCTTTATGCGACCAATGTTAAATGAAAAAGCAATGTTGCCATTTACCTGGACCCGTAACATAAGTGAATGAAGTTGCTGACTTTTACGGTAACGTGCCGAAGGCCAGTCCCCATTTCAAACATGTCCCCATTCACTTGATGTTGTGGGTCCAAGTAAATGGCAACGTTCCATTTTCATTTAATATTGGACGAATAAAGAGTATACCGCCCAAACGGCTCGTCCGACTTAAAAGTTCCTTTACATTAGATTGAAAACATCATATTTGGAGGCGGCTTCCCCCTCTGAAATTTTGTTGTAACTATAATAATAACAGAGTTATCCTATCAGGGAACTTTTGAGACACCCTGTATATTTTAGCTTGATGGGCGTGAAAATTTCGAAAATTATACTTATTTATTTTAAGTAAACTAACCACAATATTTAGAAAAATGTTCTTTTTAGCGCATTATAACTCTGCCCGGGTTTGTATGTAAAAACATATTTCTTTTCCAAACACGTACAAGTTCCAAACAAAGTATGTTATCCCAATTAGGAATCTGCGAGTGTAAACTACAAATTTTATTTCACATAAAAATACATATTTTCTGAAAAAAAAGTTATGTAAATAAATATTTTGGACATTTTTGTAATAAATACATATTTTTAATAATTTTCCATTATTTTATTCTAAATTTCACAACGAATTGTTTTTATTCCTTCTCCAAAAAAAAAAAAAAAAAAAAAAAAATAACACCACGAAAAGAATAGGCTACATATATCTAGCCATCATATTTACAAGCGATTTCCCACCTGCAGAAACAAGAGTCGTCATAAATTCTGCTTATCAGCGTTGGGGTATCTGGTACCAAACAAGGAGCTTCTAAAGGGGTGCTTCGTATTTTTGAAGCCAAAAGTGAGAAGACGAGTGACCGTAGTAGGTGAAGGGGAAGTAATCGTAGGCACAATACTATATTTTAAACAGTATTACTAAAGAAGCAGAAGGGTTTCATTGCAGTACGTTATCATTGCCTTCACCACCACGTGATTTGTCAGTTATGGTGATGCTAGAGCTTCCAGTCTGGCTTCAAATACCTACCCTAATTGTCACTCTTTTACCAGAAGCTTTTTGGTGCCAAACGTCTCTTTCCTTCGTAACATTATAGCGTATCAGTATAGATATTTGATGCCAGTGCCTTACATACAGAACAAAGTTGTGGGGCTTTTTGTTAATTGAGTCATTGTCATACATTGGTGAAGTTCATATTTTTGAATCTGTGAATGAACGATGCCTTAAAAATGAAATCCGGTGTGTGTGAATGTTGAGAAAACTATGTACTGGCATTTAAAAACCTTTTTACCACTGACGAAAAATCTTATTTTGTCAACCGTGTTCGAAACGTGTAAGTGCAGTTCAACGTTCCCAGGTAGTGCAAAACTCGTCAGGTAGTAAAATCACTGCTGCATCACACGTTTCATCGCAACAAGCTCTCATCGGAGAACCTACTGCACCCTCATCTTCCGAGCGTCACAACAAATACACAGTACTATTTAGATATGTGTAAAGTTTTCGTTCCTGTTGACATACCCTTGTATAAGGTAAACAAGCCCGAGCTCCGAAATTTTCTTACCAAACATACGAACTTAAGTCCTCTATATGAGTCAATTCTTCGGAAAAAATGTCTAACTAAATGCTTTGAAGAAACATTAACACACACACTATGAAAAAATATTAACACACATTAGGTCCGTATGTGAAAACGAAGAAATTTGGATGAACATTGCTGAAAATAGTGATTCTGTTAGTGTTTAAAACATGAGAAATGTTATAGTAGGTGTACTGAAAACTGATTAAATAATTTCCAAACAACATTTCTTGCTAGCCTCTAAAGAACTTTCAGTTACAAATCACGCGACAATTGCCAGGCTGTTCAATGAATCTTTGCACATTTTGTGGCCGAATGGTGTGAAATGTGGCAATGTTTTGCTTCTTCTGACTGATGGTGCTCCTCATATGAGGAAAGCTGGTGAAGTTCTTTTTGTATACTACCCTAATATGATTTACGTGACATGTGTCGTACGCGCCACATCGATTGTATGAAAAAATCCGAACCCTTTATCCGAAAGTGGACAAGTTACAGTCAAATGAAAGGGGGGGGGGGATGACTTTCGTAAAATTGCCAACTAGAATAGAACTTTTCAAAGAAACAAATCCCGATCTTTTACTTCCTCCAACACCTGCAATCACGCGGTGGGGTACCTGGCTTAATACAGTACTATATTATATGGAGAATTTTGAAGCATTTCTATCTATAGTAACTGAACTAAATCCAGACGATGCTTCATCCATTTTGTTCAAAATGTAGTAAGTGACAGTGGTTTGAAATGTAACTTGGTTTTCATATCTGTCAATTTCAATTTCTTGTCTTAATCTATGAATAATCTAGAAACAACGAAAGTTTTGTTGAATACTTCGGTTAAAGAAGTACAGTACATTGAAATAAAGCTGAATGTTCTTTCTGCTTCGAAAGCTGGTCGTAAGAAAAAATTAAGAATTTGTTTGAGAAAAATATTGGCTAAAAAACCTTATGTAAAATATCTGAAGCATTGGAAGGTCAAAACAAAAGTGAACTTGATGGTGTGAATATTTGTGATATGCCCCTTTTCAAATACGCGAGGTTAACATCGCATGATATAGAACTTCCTTTTCTCAATATACGGCATTATTCCGTGACAATAAGCATGGCTTTACGATAGACAAATTGGAAAGGACATTAGTTATTCACTGCAATGACCATGGCGTTTCGATATCTGATAAATAGGAGCTATTGGTGAGTACCAATATTTATTTTTCTTACGTTGGTCGTTTTCCCATAATTTTCCTTGTTATTCTTTGTTAAATATTTTTTTAATTTTTAGCAAATATTTTCCCATTTTTAGCACATAAAAAATAGATATTTTACAGTTTTTAAGAACATAAAAATCTGGACCCTAATAACTATTTTTTAATAGATCTTCATGTTAAAACCATTTTTGAATTAAAGAATTTGTGTATCTTTACTTTCTGACTAGGATCCTAACCTGCTAAGTTTATAATTAACATACAATTAATTATAATTGCTACTTTCCTTGTAGCCTTTTGTATGAAGTTTTATTTATGCAATATATTTTTAGAAGTGCTGTATTCTTGCTTATAAGCTGTTCGCAGCATTCAACGTTATTATTATTATTATTATTATTATTATTATTATTATTATTATTATTATTATTATTATTATTATTATTATTATTATTGTTACAGTGAAACCTCTTAATAACGGACACTAGTGGGACATGAATTTTTGTCCGTTACTGAGAGGTGTCCGTTACAAGGAGGTTACAGAAATTTAATTTCTCGCAACGGTAATTGTATACAGTAATATATAGTCAATATGTATGAGCGTAAATACGTAAAATTCAATATGAAAATACTCTATTTAGTACGTATTTGAATTACTGAGAGGGATGATGGAGCAAATCATTTCTGTAAAGTAATATTATTGCTGGGGGATGTGTTAATATATTCGTATACTGCAAAAGATAATGCGTGTATGGTAATTTTCTTAAGTTCGGTACATGTTATCACTGTAAAAAAAAAAAAAAAAAAAAAAATCCATTAATTCACATACCACCTATACTAAAAGTAAAAATAACTTAATAAGAGCATGTAATATTATTAAATACTGAAAATGTGGACAACAAACCCACCAACTGTGATTTTCTTGGGAAAATCTATGAAATTGTCGGGAAAGATGCAAGGCCCAGAGGAAAAAGAACCAAATTTGTTAGGGAAATAGGATTCTTGGCCATACGACTGATCCTACATGAGTGTTATTGCTTATTGAAGATTTTCTAGGATTTCCACCAGAAAGCAGTTTATTGCGAAAAAAAAAAAAAAAAAAAACAGCTTGAAGCGGTTTTGTTTGATGGTTCATCAGGTACTTGTGGGGGAAAGACTTTTCTGTCTACTGTAATATATCACAGAACTGAGAATAATTCCTGTCTGTTATGAAGAGGTTATTGAAACGTTTGGGGGAAGAAAAGACTGTCCGCGTCCGTTTCTGAGAGTGTCCGTAAAAGGGAGGGTGTTGTTCCGTAAGAGAACATATATTTTTGCCGGGACAAAAAAAATCTGTTCGTATTATAGAGGTGTCTGTTATTGAGAGGTGTCCGTTAAGGGAGGTTTCACTGTATTATTATTATTATTATTATTATTATTATTATTATTATTATTATTATTATTATTATTATTATTATTATTATTATTATTATTGAAGATTTGAGAATTTAATGCTGCATTGGAAATCGCATAAGGGTTCAGATAAAAAGCAAGGCCAATGAGCTTTAAGGAGAGAAGCGTGAAATTTGCAGGTTTATGAAAAGGGTGTCAGGTAGGAAAAGTTAAGAATCACTATCTAGAATAAAGTATCTCCGCTTATTATCTTCTCTATTTGATAACTTAATGGCTTTTTATACTATCTCGAATTTTTCCTGCGATCAAGCCATTGTATACGTGCTTTTTATGCGTAGCAACAAACATACAATTACCCAAGTAACCAAAATGCTTACTTGCCCGGCGTTGCTTTATAGTTGAGTTGATTTTTCGTGCGTGAAACAACTTTGGAACATAAGCATTTTATGCTCGTCAAAATCCGTTGGTTTCCAACAACAATTTTTCATCTTTAATTCAACTACAATTTTAGTTACTTTCGTTGAGTTCAACTATCTAATATTCACTGTATCATCAACGTTTATTTTTGGTTGTTCAGTTGAAAACTGGCTGTCAATGTGGTTGTTTTTCCAGTGAAAATTGGTTGGGAAAAACTACTACAGCAAAGCGGACATCAGCGCATAGAAAAATGGTGATTCTAGCAAAAATCGGGCCCGTATTTAGGTAAATGCTATTCTGTGCTTGAGCACAGGGTGGCAGAATTGAGGAGGCGGCAAAATTTTGTAAAAGTAATATTTAAAATAGCAACTCGCAGAGTCCGCGCAAGCGCGAAAAAGTATTTAATGTGTTTAATTCGCTCTAATTGCAGTAGTTACTGATAAGCTAGCTTATCTGATTATTTTTAAAAAGTCATCCTTTCCCACCCCCACCCGAAGGGGAGAGGATGAATTTAAACATCATGAAAACTGATACCGTTAAATTCAGCGACCTCGAAAATTATGAATTCAACACTAATATATGTCCTTTACGATTGCTTTTAAAATCTCACACCCTCCCTGACGAGTGGAGTATGACCTTGAAGTTGAATTGGATTGAAACTGTCACTATTCATCTGAGCGACCCCAAAAACTATGAATTCAATTCTAATATTAGTTGTTTTCGGGGGAGGGGGATTATGAGCGGGGGACGCAAATTATTTAGAGCACAGGGACACACAGTTCATAAATACGGGCCTGCCAAAAATCAACCGTCGGCCTATCAGTGGCGTATTTTGTGGGTTACCGGGCCTTCCGGCAGTAGCCCTAGAATATTACAAAATAAAGTTAATATAATATAAACTAATTTATATTCATAATTCTATGCTTTAGTATCTTCTTTCAATGTTAAAAGTTTCTGCGAGATACATGGATTTAGAAAAATTCACTAACTTTTTTGCACGCACTCTGTCTCGCTTCCTTAAGAGAGTTTAGATGTTGCAACACAGCAGAAACCTCCTCTAGTTACACTACTGAAGGAACAATCGCGTAATCTGCACATTCTCTTTCCCTCCACTTCCACCGCCACAAAAAAAGTGTATATGAAGTGGATGCGAGGTATGTAACAACAGTAATCTCTAGAGAAATCGGTTTCTTGGGCGTAAGTGAAGTTAAAAGGAAGTTGTACGAGAATGACAACGCGTTTTGGGAATCTTTGGAAATTATCTTGGATATCTTGAGCCTCGTTCCGTAGCAGTTTGCGTCAACACAATGCAAATTTGTATTTTACAGTAGTTTACAATAGTCGGCATAGTTATAATTACTTGTTTCATTATTCGCATTACGTTGCGAAGGCTCTTACAAATTGAGTGTTCTTCGTTGCTAATCGCCTATTTCAGCGTTTTTTTCATAACGCACTCCGGGGGAAAAGGGCCGGACCCCAACACAAAACAACTCAACATATATGTGTTCACTTTCTCAATAAAACTATATTGTTTAACAGAGAAATGACTTGTGAAATTTGATCTTACACTTCAAATGTACTCTTATAAAAAGAATCTAGTTCCATCACTTTTTTCTTGAAAATATAGGTGGGCGTATTTCACAATTACTTATCGTCTTTTCAGGTGCAGAATAGTACTAAATACTCTTTCAATATTACATAGACGTAGTGGCTTGTAGTATTGTCCCCCTAAAGCTCGGATCCCTCCCAACAAAAATTTCTGGGTTCTCGCCTACTTGCACAACTTCTATTTACTTTAGTGTAAGTAGGGTCACAACTTACCAAAGCAAAATGTAGGGATACTTAATGCAGCAAATGAGGATAAAAATGTACACACAATAGTTTCCCGTAGTAACTAATAAGATAATAAAAGTCTTTTTAATGAAGAACAAATTATATTTATCTACTTGATATAAGGAAAGTATGTTTTCGCTGCGGCAATGTAAAACTGAGTTTGGATCTCAGTGCTATATGAGTCACCGTAGTTAGCACGTGGATGTTGAAAATCTGTGCAAACGAAAAAGGTAATAGAATGTATAAAACGGTTAGGATTTAGGTTAGGATTTAGATTTCTGGGCTTTCAGCATTTAAGGCCATTTAGCCCTTCACGTTTTGAGGGATGACGTCCCTCGGCGAGCACACAATCCAGGGAAGAGAAGGAAGAAAGGATTGGGGAAGGAAGAAAGCGGTCTGGACCTGTAAGTTCGGTACCTGGTGTGAACGAGGAAAACCTCATTCAGGGTGGCTGGCCTGAAAAAGCGTTTTACACTTTTTCGACCGAGTGCCCCCACCGTGAATCGAACCCGGGACCGCTCGCACCGAATGTATAAAACGGTACAGTACAGAAATGAAATATCGCATGAGCCACCGGTGACTCGTAACGCAGCGAACATGTTAAGTCTCTTTCTTATTTTGAGGACTGTATATTAACCTAGGAACTAAACTCCAATAATAATAATAATAATAATAATAATAGTAATAATAATAATAATAATAATAATAATAATAATAATAATAATAATAATAATAATAATAATAATAATAGTCACCAACTTCAACAATAAAAATGAAAGTTGAGACATTTTAAAATCCCGACAGAGCCATTTCGGAAGCGGCTCGTTTTCTCCAAAATCGGTGAGTGATGCAGGCCCGTATCGAACGTGGGTCTAGGGACGCCGGGTCCACCGAACTTTTTGCTGCCCCCCTAAAAGTTTCACGGTAGGCTTGCAAATGAACTATAATATGGTTGGATCTTTATCGGGACTCCTAACTTCTACCTCCCCCCCTACATTTTTGGGCTGTCTACCGGCCTGGAGTGATGTACTATCCTTGGATATACTGGAGTTATTTTCTGCAGAAGAATGAAAGAAAGTAAATTAAAGAAATAAAATGTGTGTGTCTGTTTTTATTTTTATCGTGCAGTAAAGTAGTTATACAAGCAAGCTTAACACTGAGTGAAAGACTGTGAAAGCAATTTTCAAATAAAATGTTTATTATTCAAATAAATAATTTTTTGGAATGTAACAAACAGATAAGAAGGGCATAGACGTTACTGAAGAGGAACTAGCCCCATAAGCAATTACTTATTACTCCAAAAAGGAGAGCTATTATTATTATTAATGTATAGGTGTTATAAAGATTACTGGTAGCCCAAGAGATCAAATCAGTATACGCCACTTAGCCTATACTCAATTGGCTACTAAGATAACCAATGAAACCTATATGTCGGCAACAATATTAATTGCCTTTTGTTTTGTTGCTTTATTTGTGTACGTTTGTGTGTATAATTTTGTACGTATTTTGAGCTTTTCCTTTCTGCATTGTTGCCAAACTAGTTGATTTCTCTAACATTTGTATTTAAACTGGGGATCCATGTGAAGTTACAATGTTTTTTTTTTAATGTTAAGCTATAATTATTAAAATAAGACATATTATAATGTAATAAGACCGTAATAATGAAAATTAAAAAGGAGAAACAAATTTCCTTTTCAGATATTAAAACAACTCTACGAAGGGGGAAAAAAAGTAATGGCCAGTGAGGGGATCGAACCCACGACCTTCGCGTTATTAGCACGACGCTCTAACCAACTGAGCTAACCGGCCACGCAAGTTACAGTGCGTCTTTTCTTTTACAGACTTACACGTCATTATCTTCCTTCTTTCCATTCAGTTTAGTTGGAGGCTGCCTGAAGAGAGAGTAGTGATTCGGAACTGCAACAGTGACGAACTTATTAGTTGAACAGTCACAGAAGCAGTTTCGTGACGGAATGTGCTCCGTAGAAAGTTTCGAGTGCTGCCAGAATTGCCAGGCATAGCAGAATTGTACAATTTTTGTTTTACTTGTGCATTGGAATATCTATTTACAATATATATATCTATATCTATATATATATATATATATATATATATATATATATATATATATATATATATATATATATATATATATATATATATATATATTATGAGCATTTAGACAATGAATTAATTCATTTTTATTTATTTATGTATTCTTCAATATCACGTATATTCTGCATTATGATTGAACCTTTCATAATTGGCTGTGTATTTTTCCCTTTATGTATTTCTTCATATATTGGTAGAATATACGATATTTATATATTAGTACTGATTGCAATTCTATCCAAATCCTTAACGAAAATAATGTTAACTTCAATAAATATTTTGTCGTGTTAGGAGCGCATCAAGGTTACTAGAAGGAAAGGTTGGGCTATTCGCACAGACGCTTCGCTCCTCGTTTTGCGTGACGTCACCAGCGAGGAGCAGCAAGTAGGTATAGAGGTGTACGAAGCAGCCAGAATGTCTTTTTTCTTTCTTTATGCATAACATTTTCTCTGTCACAACATTCTCCTACACACAAATTACAAATAAATAAATAATAAATAAACCAGCAATAAATAGAACATCATCTTAACGCAATTTATATTATGGAAAATTAACGATGTACCTGTGTTGCATGACCATCTAATTATTTTTTGATTAGATTGATAATTGTTGAATTAGAATCACATTTTAAATGTATTTATATCTGAAATGTTGCTGTGAATGTATTTAAGCAAAGTTGCAGATAAATGTGTGTTTTACCAGGGCAATCTCTGAAATTTCCGGTGCCTGGAGTTAAAATAATTGCGGAACCAATGATAAGGAGAGTTCGACACCCGGCATAAATAGATTACTTTGTGATTACTGATAAGAATATCTCAATAAATACTTAAAACCATGGATAATAATAATAATAATAATAATAATAATAATAATAATAATAATAATAATAATAATAATAATAATAATAATAATAATAATAATAATAATAATAATGAGAAGAAGAAGAAGAAGATCGTTGATGCATTCAGTTGCGGAATCCCTTTGATGCCTAGCAATTTATTTTGTTCAATATACGGCACGCAGGCTTAAAGTTTAAAATTGCCAATTCATATCTTCTCCACATGATTATTAAAACGGAACTCATCCGTTTTAAACGTCATGTCGACTATCCATCACAGATTATATTCAATGTAACCATTGTTGACGCTATGATTGCACTTCGTGACATTAATAGTACACAGTTTGGAAAAATTTATTTGGTTTATATCTAAATATTTGTATGCTAACTAGTGTTACGAGTCGAGACGAGACGAGAAATTAGGTTTTCTCGTCTTCTAGAATCGATTTTCGAAAAAAGCTCTTTTATTCTAGCCTCGAAGTTTCTCTAGCCTCTTGTGTAAATGTATGTACAAAATTTGTCCTCGGGAGACCCGGGTTCGATTCCCGGCGGGAGCTCATGTGGTTCGGATTCCACGTTAATCAGTAGGTCCACGTCTCATACAGCCTTGCTGCTGAAAAGGGACGTTAAACTCAAAATCAACTCAAAATTTGTCCTGACTTCTTAAAGTCACGAGAGATCCACGAAGGATGATATATAACAACAGTTAAACCATATTTATTATTGGAGTATATTGTGTAATGAATTGTGTATCTTTGAATGCTCTTCATTGTGTTCTTACAATCACTTTATCAATTTATAGTTTTT
Organism: Thermobia domestica; assembly: GCF_964235325.1. Lineage (NCBI taxonomy): Eukaryota > Metazoa > Arthropoda > Insecta > Zygentoma > Lepismatidae > Thermobia > Thermobia domestica. The sequence goes on from NC_137468.1 coordinate 155,833,285, forward strand.
TTTTATTTTTTAACGATGAACCATGCCACACTAAACCGGTGTTTAAGGTTTAATACTTGGGTGAATTCGTGTTACCAATGAGACTCATGAAGTTTCTCATCTTGCCTCGAAAACGAGACGAGAACTCCCATATTTTTAAATTTAAACGAATTTAAAAGATTGTTCTCGTCTCGAATTGCAGACGAAACGAGACATTTCTCGCCTCGGTCTCGTCTCGTGGACAACACTAATCTCAACAATGAATTAGAAATAGTTAACCTGCTAGTTTTCCTCAACGGTCAAACTCTTCCATTTTGTGGTGCAAGGCGTGGGGCAATCGCCCCACCTGTTCTACCCACACGACGTCCCGGAAGTTTACTCTGATTTCTAACTCAAATAAACATTTAGAGGACCAATAAGCAGCAAAAATATCAAAAAATAATTTTAAATTATGAACTTCATGCATACATAGAAATTTATGAAAAAGAATAAGGAAAATAAACTTACTTTATTTTACTTTGAAATCGGGAAATTGGCTCCCCTAGAAAATTTTCTTCGGGTGCCTATGATCCTGACTGAGGACCTTTGTCTTTTCTTCACTATTTTGGCATGGAGGAACTAAAACTATCAGTTAAGCATGAATAGTGCAAATCAAAGGCGTACACATGCATAAAGAAATCGATTGATTGTACAATTGATAATAATTTAGAACAACTTTTAACTCGAAAAGAAACCGATGAAATATAAGCGTCACTGTTAATATTAAACAAACTGAAAATAGTTTGAAAAAGGTATCGGTAAATATTGGTGTTTATTTGCCAATGCCGATAACGATACTGCCAATTACCGATACTGATATATCGGTACATCCTTAATTCTATAATGTGGAACACTTGGAGATGAAAGACAAGTGCACGTAAAAACATATATGTACACAGGTACTCAAGTTCACACTGTCTTGCAATATTGCATGTCTACACTGTCAATCCCACGTAAAGAAATCTTCCAAGATATAGACAGACCTTTTCTCTATTAAATAATATTCGTCCACGTACACCACTAGAAAAGAAAGCAACACAATTCAACATAGCAAAAACCCAAAATAAATAAAGAATTGTTTGTGGTCTTACTAGCAAATCTTCGCGCGCCAAGCAGACGACAAGCTCTAAGTTCCTCGCTGGTGACGTCACTGTGAGAAGAGCGTGAAAGTAGAGGTTCGGGACATAGGTTAAGAGCACCCCCTGGGAGCGCATCACGGGGAAATCTACTTATGTCCGGAACCCATAAAGCCTATTTTTCCATACTGTTGTTTCAGGTTAATATATTCGTTTAGACTAATACGTGATGCACCCAGGGGCGGATCCAAGGGGGCGTTTGTCCCCCCAGAAGAGAAAACTTTCTTATTTTATATATAAATAAAACCCATCCCAGAGTTTGAAGCTCTTAAAAGTAGCTCTAAGTAACAGTATTACATCCCAGCGCCCTCCCCCAGAACTCTGTCCTGGATCTGCCCCTGGATGCGCCTCAAAATTTGAACTTACGAATTTATCTGTACTGCAACTATTATTTGTTGGAGCTTAACGTCCCTTCAGAACCGTTGCCATTTGAGACGATTCTTACCAGTAAAATCTCTTAATTCACACACACTCAAACACACACACACACACACAAAGATATTTAACGAATATATTTACGTATGTAGGCTTGCAACATGTAACTCGTATTAACTGGGTATTTTATGTGTACAAGTGTAGGGCTACTAGTCTGCAGCTATTACAACCGGTACACATCAGTTAAAATAAGTAAGTGCAAATGAACTGTGTTATCAGTAGCGTAACTAGAATTTTTCACAGGGGGGGCCAATGAAGGGCCCAAGAAAATTGTGAGGGTGCCATCTCCAATGAATGATTTTTTCATATCTATATCTATCTATCTATCTATCTATCTATATATATATATATATATATATATATATATATATATGTGTGTGTGTGTGTGTGTGGGTGGGTGGGTGTGGGTGTGGGTGGGGGTGTGGGGGTGTGTGTCCAAAAAATTCCGATTTCGAGAGATTTAAGGAACCATATCTCGGGAACCGTAAATCATAGAGAGATGATATTAGTGTTGATCAATACCTAAGAGGATGGTGAACATTTTGGTACTAAATAGTAAACACGAAATAGTACTACTGCCACTGGCCAAGTGGCACCGTTCCCTAGATATTGGCCAAAAACATTTGGATTTCGGTAGATTTAAGGAGCTATATCTTGGGAACCGTAAGTCATAGAAAGATGATATTTTGCGAATTTTTCAATTTTGAGCCCTCCATTTTGAGCATCTCTCTTCAATAACATATCGTAGAACGTTTTAACAGAACTCTTAAACAAAGCATGTGGAAAAAAATTCAGTACTCAATAAAATTATAAATAGCTAGATATATTATAATAAGGTGGATCACTAGGTGTTCCTAGTGCTATGTTAAACGCTGCTTAAATAGTGTGGCGTTGCCACATAGTATGGAGTGTTTACTGATGAGAGAAATTAGTTTTCGAACCTTACCGCAATTCAGCTTCTCGAACTGCAACGCTAGAATTCAGAAATTTTCTTATTGTGACTGCTACAGTAAACATACAAATTTGGCAACAACGTATTATGGCGTTTTGCGCAAGTTTCGTCTCAAAATTTATTTCCTTAATTGTAAACTAATATTTAAATAAAATATTAAACATAACAGAAAAAACTGTCAGACAATATATCTATTTCGTAATAAGAACGTTACTTTAAAATACTTTACACATATGAATAAACATTTTGTAAAACTGAGCACTTCTAGTAAGATATTACAGCGAATGCCATCTTGTGTGCTCATTGTAAAACGAATCAAATATTTTCTTTTATTTGTTACATTTTTCGATATCGGAAGACACAACCAAATGGATCAGTGTCTAGTGCTGTAGCTGAAACATTATTCTATCGTATAGTACAATATTTATAATATGTAACATTTCATTGCGCAGTAGTTAAGGCAATGAGCTAAAATATGTACTGACTTCCGGGTGGTGATCCACCTTAATGAGTATAATAACAAATTATATAGAACAATTGGTATAAAACTTATAAAAGTTAATAAGAAAAAATAATTTGTTAAAGTTCGTTCTGGCAATGCTCTTGGAGCATTATCAACTGTTTTTTTTTTCTTTCTTAATTTCATCTAGAAGTGATCAAAATCATTCCATGTGACGAGAGGTCCATGAAGGGTTTTATATAACAACATTCAAATCATATTTGTTATCGACAAGGTGACCAGACGTCCCGTTTTAGCCGGGACAGCCCCTTATTTTCAACCGTTGTCCCGTTTTTTTTCTGATTCTCAAATGGGACGCATACATGTCCCGTTTTTAAGCAAAAATGACTCAGGTGTCCGGTAATTATTAGTCAAAATATAAATGATCAATGCAAATTCTATACTTTCCCGTGCCAACACTCATTGGGAAGGTTCAGCCGTGTCTGGAACTTCTGAATGTTCAAATGGGAATTGAGTGTTCTGTGGTTCAAGTAGAAATTGAGTGGGAATTCTGAGTGTTCAAGTAGTTAAAAGTATTGTTGGGTTGTACTTAAGTTAGAAACGCTCTGTTATCATTCTTACTTGTGTACTTTGTAAATTGAAAATATTGCTGAGTCCCAAAATGCAATGTGGAACCCACCCACCCTTCCCGTCGCCGATTCGTATGCGTCCCGTTTTTGAAAGTAAAAATTCTGGTCACCTTGGTTATCGAAGTATATTGTATAATGACTTGAGGATCCTTAAACGTTGATGAATGCTCTTCGTTATGTTCGACCAAATTACTTTATCAATTTTGTAGCTTTTAAGCTTCTGAATCATGTAACACTAAAAGTTTTTTTTTTTTTTTTAGATCTAAGACTTTGATGAATTAGTGTTGCCCATGTGGCTCGTGAATTTTTTCTCGTCTTGTCTCTCGTGTCAAAAATGAGATGAGAATTGACATGTTTCTCGATGATACTTTTTGTCTCATTTTCGAGACGAGACATGTCTCGTCTCGTAAGCAACACTACTCACCATGTACGTACTTGACTGATTTGTATTTCTGTCTTTTGTAAGCAGTGAAATTAGGTAAAAGGAAATCTACAGTTTAAAGTAGAATCTGAACCATTGTAATATATTGGATGGTCTCTCCCTGAGAATGGAACCCGGAATCTCATGCGCCAAAGGTACACCTGCTAACCACTAGACCGGGGAGGAGGACTATAGAATGATACTATTCCAAATAATCTAGTAAACCTTGCTTTATAGGCATTATATTGCTTCATTGTACAGAGAATGTGGTATAATTCTTGATATCAGGATAAATAATATTGCGTTTATATTTTTTTTATACAGTATTATGTTCTCTTTATAGGTCAGATCATAGGTTTGGTCTTGTATGTACAGAGCGTATTGGTATACATCCTTTCCCCTCGTACCTATTCCGTCTATCAAAAAGAAACTTGTACATCTATTTCCTAACACCTAAAGTAGTTTTCGAAATACATTTGGATTGTGTGCTTTTATCCGGTACCATTACGGAGGAGACCCAAAATTGATGGAAGAAATGTTTGAGGGAATTTTCCCGACATTACCCCAATTTTCTCTGTTCAAATACGTTACGGGCGCCAATACATAGCACCTTTAGAAAGCTTGTTTTATGCTGAAGAGAATTAACTATAAACCAAGACTTTTCAATGAACAGTGTTGATTCAATAGCTATTTCGCTGCGAGTCTGCGATTTTCTTTATACTAACAGGGTTAATGGGCCGCAGGGACTTACTCCGTTGTCCATGATACCTATTTTTTTGTACATGAACACATTGTCTTGATGAGTCTTTCCGATTTTATTCATGATTGTTTGAGTGAAATAAAGAATTTAAAGAGAGCAACAGCAAATGTGCACAACACATTGCCTTTTATTTATTTATTTATTTATTTATTTATTTTTTTTTTTTTTTTGAATGCTTGATACTACTCCAACATCGACTAATGGCAACATGCTAACGAAATTGTTGATTATTTGCTGCTATTGAGCTATTGAGATTTCTTGACGGTTTTCTGCGTGAAGTTTCGAGCCGAAGCTCCTGCCTTCCATGTGTGTTATTGACTTGGCAGCTGGATGCAGACGTAAGTGTTCTGAAGGACTGCAACTGTCGCGAGTCCTTTGGGTTCTCTTCTTTCTAGCCTAACGCGGGCCTGGCATTGGATAAGTTCGTCTTGGCGGTGGTGGTCTGTTTCCAATCTGGGCGACTGCTGGATTTGTTTGTGTGCGGACATTGTCCCAGAATCTTGTCGAAAGCGTTTGCCTTACCTCGCTGAGGAGAGGCAGTTCCAAGTCTTCATGTATTTGCTGCTGTACGGAGGCCAACATATATTTACTCGTCATTCTGTTCTGCATTGCGAGAGTTGTCATGAAAATGAAAACCAAAGAAAATGTTGACGTTTGGAAGAGTAAAATTTCAGTGCTGGCAAACACAAACTATTGATAATTAGACGTCCATAGCTATTTAAGAACAAACTTTCTCGAAACAAAATCCCAGTAAAATTTGTAAATTTTTTGTATACATTGCCATCTGTTGTTAGTACTTCGTACTTTGACTACTTCTGTAAGTTAAACTTTATAGAGTTAAGGATAATCAACTTAGGTTTGACAGAAAGTCAATGATGTTAGCGAAATAAGTTCGTTAAAGCTTTTAGTGGTCTTAGCTTTATTTTGTGAAAATGTTATAGTAGCTGAACGGTTTATATATCATTGGAAAACGGTGGCGTAGAATTGAAAACAATTCTTACTATTTTTTTTTTTAATTTTTAACATATCGAATTATGTATTCTAACTAAATTACAACATTTTGATAAAAATAGAATCGGATGAAAACAATAGACAACAAATCGATTTAGGAGAATTGTTTAAAAATCACCATGAAAACAGGATTAACAAGGACAGAGGTGGCAGTGGCTGAAGTTGTTGGTCTTTTTGGATAAGGTTCACCACAGATGCATCCATACTGAATTTCTTGCCATTTTAGCAACATCTCCAAATTGAGTTTGCAGCGTGGTTGACCTTCCAATAAGGTAAAATATAATGATACAGTTCGCAAGAAGTGCCTGCATTCGGTTTCTGATTTTTCACGTTGTCATATGGTTCCTGCTGCATAATACAAGGCCTTCATTCCATAAATATCTATACAAGGTACAGCAGCAGCAAACTCCTCTAGATTTTTGCATGCAAAGTTAATATACGGCTTTCATTCCATAAATATCTATACAAGGTACAGCAGCAGCAAACTCCTCTAGATTTTTGCATGCAAAGTTAATATACGGCTTTCATTCCATAAATATCTATACAAGGTACAGCAGCAGCAAACTCCTCTAGATTTTTGCATGCAAAGTTAATATACGGCTTTCATTCCATAAATATCTATACAAGGTACAGCAGCAGCAAAATCCTCTAGATTTTTGCATGCAAAGTTAATATACGGCTTTCATTCCATAAATATCTATACAAGGTACAGCAGCAGCAAAATCCTCTAGATTTTTGCATGCAAAGTTAATATACGGCTTTCATTCCATAAATATCTATACAAGGTACAGCAGCAGCAAACTCCTCTAGATTTTTGCATGCAAAGTTAATATACGGCTTTCATTCCATAAATATCTATACAAGGTACAGCAGCAGCAAAATCCTCTAGATTTTTGCATGCAAAGTTAATATACGGCTTTCATTCCATAAATATCTATACAAGGTACAGCAGCAGCAAACTCCTCTAGATTTTTGCATGCAAAGTTAATATACGGCTTTCATTCCATAAATATCTATACAAGGTACAGCAGCAGCAAAATCCTCTAGATTTTTGCATGCAAAGTTAATATACGGCTTTCATTCCATAAATATCTATACAAGGTACAGCAGCAGCAAACTCCTCTAGATTTTTGCATGCAAAGTTAATATACGGCTTTCATTCCATAAATATCTATACAAGGTACAGCAGCAGCAAAATCCTCTAGATTTTTGCATGCAAAGTTAATATACGGCTTTCATTCCATAAATATCTATACAAGGTACAGCAGCAGCAAAATCCTCTAGATTTTTGCATGCAAAGTTAATATACGGCTTTCATTCCATAAATATCTATACAAGGTACAGCAGCAGCAAAATCCTCTAGATTTTTGCATGCAAAGTTAATATACGGCTTTCATTCCATAAATATCTATACAAGGTACAGCAGCAGCAAACTCCTCTAGATTTTTGCATGCAAAGTTAATATACGGCTTTCATTCCATAAATATCTATACAAGGTACAGCAGCAGCAAAATCCTCTAGATTTTTGCATGCAAAGTTAATATACGGCTTTCATTCCATAAATATCTATACAAGGTACAGCAGCAGCAAAATCCTCTAGATTTTTGCATGCAAAGTTAATATACGGCTTTCATTCCATAAATATCTATACAAGGTACAGCAGCAGCAAAATCCTCTAGATTTTTGCATGCAAAGTTAATATACGGCTTTCATTCCATAAATATCTATACAAGGTACAGCAGCAGCAAACTCCTCTAGATTTTTGCATGCAAAGTTAATATACGGCTTTCATTCCATAAATATCTATACAAGGTACAGCAGCAGCAAAATCCTCTAGATTTTTGCATGCAAAGTTAATATACGGCTTTCATTCCATAAATATCTATACAAGGTACAGCAGCAGCAAACTCCTCTAGATTTTTGCATGCAAAGTTAATATACGGCTTTCATTCCATAAATATCTATACAAGGTACAGCAGCAGCAAAACTCCTCTAGATTTTTGCATGCAAAGTTAATATACGGCTTTCATTCCATAAATATCTATACAAGGTACAGCAGCAGCAAAATCCTCTAGATTTTTGCATGCAAAGTTAATATACGGCTTTCATTCCATAAATATCTATACAAGGTACAGCAGCAGCAAACTCCTCTAGATTTTTGCATGCAAAGTTAATATACGGCTTTCATTCCATAAATATCTATACAAGGTACAGCAGCAGCAAAATCCTCTAGATTTTTGCATGCAAAGTTAATATACGGCTTTCATTCCATAAATATCTATACAAGGTACAGCAGCAGCAAAATCCTCTAGATTTTTGCATGCAAAGTTAATATACGGCTTTCATTCCATAAATATCTATACAAGGTACAGCAGCAGCAAAATCCTCTAGATTTTTGCATGCAAAGTTAATATACGGCTTTCATTCCATAAATATCTATACAAGGTACAGCAGCAGCAAACTCCTCTAGATTTTTGCATGCAAAGTTAATATACGGCTTTCATTCCATAAATATCTATACAAGGTACAGCAGCAGCAAAATCCTCTAGATTTTTGCATGCAAAGTTAATATACGGCTTTCATTCCATAAATATCTATACAAGGTACAGCAGCAGCAAAATCCTCTAGATTTTTGCATGCAAAGTTAATATACGGCTTTCATTCCATAAATATCTATACAAGGTACAGCAGCAGCAAAATCCTCTAGATTTTTGCATGCAAAGTTAATATACGGCTTTCATTCCATAAATATCTATACAAGGTACAGCAGCAGCAAACTCCTCTAGATTTTTGCATGCAAAGTTAATATACGGCTTTCATTCCATAAATATCTATACAAGGTACAGCAGCAGCAAAATCCTCTAGATTTTTGCATGCAAAGTTAATATACGGCTTTCATTCCATAAATATCTATACAAGGTACAGCAGCAGCAAAATCCTCTAGATTTTTGCATGCAAAGTTAATATACGGCTTTCATTCCATAAATATCTATACAAGGTACAGCAGCAGCAAACTCCTCTAGATTTTTGCATGCAAAGTTAATATACGGCTTTCATTCCATAAATATCTATACAAGGTACAGCAGCAGCAAAATCCTCTAGATTTTTGCATGCAAAGTTAATATACGGCTTTCATTCCATAAATATCTATACAAGGTACAGCAGCAGCAAACTCCTCTAGATTTTTGCATGCAAAGTTAATATACGGCTTTCATTCCATAAATATCTATACAAGGTACAGCAGCAGCAAAATCCTCTAGATTTTTGCATGCAAAGTTAATATACGGCTTTCATTCCATAAATATCTATACAAGGTACAGCAGCAGCAAAATCCTCTAGATTTTTGCATGCAAAGTTAATATACGGCTTTCATTCCATAAATATCTATACAAGGTACAGCAGCAGCAAAATCCTCTAGATTTTTGCATGCAAAGTTAATATACGGCTTTCATTCCATAAATATCTATACAAGGTACAGCAGCAGCAAACTCCTCTAGATTTTTGCATGCAAAGTTAATATACGGCTTTCATTCCATAAATATCTATACAAGGTACAGCAGCAGCAAAATCCTCTAGATTTTTGCATGCAAAGTTAATATACGGCTTTCATTCCATAAATATCTATACAAGGTACAGCAGCAGCAAAATCCTCTAGATTTTTGCATGCAAAGTTAATATACGGCTTTCATTCCATAAATATCTATACAAGGTACAGCAGCAGCAAAATCCTCTAGATTTTTGCATGCAAAGTTAATATACGGCTTTCATTCCATAAATATCTATACAAGGTACAGCAGCAGCAAACTCCTCTAGATTTTTGCATGCAAAGTTAATATACGGCTTTCATTCCATAAATATCTATACAAGGTACAGCAGCAGCAAAATCCTCTAGATTTTTGCATGCAAAGTTAATATACGGCTTTCATTCCATAAATATCTATACAAGGTACAGCAGCAGCAAAATCCTCTAGATTTTTGCATGCAAAGTTAATATACGGCTTTCATTCCATAAATATCTATACAAGGTACAGCAGCAGCAAAATCCTCTAGATTTTTGCATGCAAAGTTAATATACGGCTTTCATTCCATAAATATCTATACAAGGTACAGCAGCAGCAAACTCCTCTAGATTTTTGCATGCAAAGTTAATATACGGCTTTCATTCCATAAATATCTATACAAGGTACAGCAGCAGCAAAATCCTCTAGATTTTTGCATGCAAAGTTAATATACGGCTTTCATTCCATAAATATCTATACAAGGTACAGCAGCAGCAAACTCCTCTAGATTTTTGCATGCAAAGTTAATATACGGCTTTCATTCCATAAATATCTATACAAGGTACAGCAGCAGCAAAATCCTCTAGATTTTTGCATGCAAAGTTAATATACGGCTTTCATTCCATAAATATCTATACAAGGTACAGCAGCAGCAAACTCCTCTAGATTTTTGCATGCAAAGTTAATATACGGCTTTCATTCCATAAATATCTATACAAGGTACAGCAGCAGCAAAATCCTCTAGATTTTTGCATGCAAAGTTAATATACGGCTTTCATTCCATAAATATCTATACAAGGTACAGCAGCAGCAAAATCCTCTAGATTTTTGCATGCAAAGTTAATATACGGCTTTCATTCCATAAATATCTATACAAGGTACAGCAGCAGCAAAATCCTCTAGATTTTTGCATGCAAAGTTAATATACGGCTTTCATTCCATAAATATCTATACAAGGTACAGCAGCAGCAAACTCCTCTAGATTTTTGCATGCAAAGTTAATATACGGCTTTCATTCCATAAATATCTATACAAGGTACAGCAGCAGCAAAATCCTCTAGATTTTTGCATGCAAAGTTAATATACGGCTTTCATTCCATAAATATCTATACAAGGTACAGCAGCAGCAAAATCCTCTAGATTTTTGCATGCAAAGTTAATATACGGCTTTCATTCCATAAATATCTATACAAGGTACAGCAGCAGCAAAATCCTCTAGATTTTTGCATGCAAAGTTAATATACGGCTTTCATTCCATAAATATCTATACAAGGTACAGCAGCAGCAAAATCCTCTAGATTTTTGCATGCAAAGTTAATATACGGCTTTCATTCCATAAATATCTATACAAGGTACAGCAGCAGCAAAATCCTCTAGATTTTTGCATGCAAAGTTAATATACGGCTTTCATTCCATAAATATCTATACAAGGTACAGCAGCAGCAAAATCCTCTAGATTTTTGCATGCAAAGTTAATATACGGCTTTCATTCCATAAATATCTATACAAGGTACAGCAGCAGCAAAATCCTCTAGATTTTTGCATGCAAAGTTAATATACGGCTTTCATTCCATAAATATCTATACAAGGTACAGCAGCAGCAAACTCCTCTAGATTTTTGCATGCAAAGTTAATATACGGCTTTCATTCCATAAATATCTATACAAGGTACAGCAGCAGCAAAATCCTCTAGATTTTTGCATGCAAAGTTAATATACGGCTTTCATTCCATAAATATCTATACAAGGTACAGCAGCAGCAAAATCCTCTAGATTTTTGCATGCAAAGTTAATATACGGCTTTCATTCCATAAATATCTATACAAGGTACGGCAGCAGCAAAATCCTCTAGATTTTTGCATGCAAAGTTAATATACGGCTTTCATTCCATAAATATCTATACAAGGTACAGCAGCAGCAAAATCCTCTAGATTTTTGCATGCAAAGTTAATATACGGCTTTCATTCCATAAATATCTATACAAGGTACAGCAGCAGCAAACTCCTCTAGATTTTTGCATGCAAAGTTAATATACGGCTTTCATTCCATAAATATCTATACAAGGTACAGCAGCAGCAAACTCCTCTAGATTTTTGCATGCAAAGTTAATATACGGCTTTCATTCCATAAATATCTATACAAGGTACAGCAGCAGCAAAATCCTCTAGATTTTTGCATGCAAAGTTAATATACGGCTTTCATTCCATAAATATCTATACAAGGTACAGCAGCAGCAAACTCCTCTAGATTTTTGCATGCAAAGTTAATATACGGCTTTCATTCCATAAATATCTATACAAGGTACAGCAGCAGCAAAATCCTCTAGATTTTTGCATGCAAAGTTAATATACGGCTTTCATTCCATAAATATCTATACAAGGTACAGCAGCAGCAAAATCCTCTAGATTTTTGCATGCAAAGTTAATATACGGCTTTCATTCCATAAATATCTATACAAGGTACAGCAGCAGCAAAATCCTCTAGATTTTTGCATGCAAAGTTAATATACGGCTTTCATTCCATAAATATCTATACAAGGTACAGCAGCAGCAAACTCCTCTAGATTTTTGCATGCAAAGTTAATATACGGCTTTCATTCCATAAATATCTATACAAGGTACAGCAGCAGCAAACTCCTCTAGATTTTTGCATGCAAAGTTAATATACGGCTTTCATTCCATAAATATCTATACAAGGTACAGCAGCAGCAAAATCCTCTAGATTTTTGCATGCAAAGTTAATATACGGCTTTCATTCCATAAATATCTATACAAGGTACAGCAGCAGCAAACTCCTCTAGATTTTTGCATGCAAAGTTAATATACGGCTTTCATTCCATAAATATCTATACAAGGTACAGCAGCAGCAAAATCCTCTAGATTTTTGCATGCAAAGTTAAGTGTTATTTTCAGAGCTACATCTATGGTCTCAACGTGAAGATATCCTCGAAGCTGACATAAAGTTATTGCAGTCAACAATTTGCTTGTGCAGTTAAGGAACTGGTCTCTTTCTACACACATTCTCTTAAGATGAGACTCTTGGTAGTAAATTTCCTCCTGGCCAGCTCCCGCTTCATGCCTATGATATTCGTGAATTCGAGAACACGTTAGATATTAAATATCTTGTTATGATATAGATTATTTTGTTTCATTTCGAATATTGTTATAATTCCTTTGAATTACTTGTACTTCTTCTGAATTCTATGCAATTTACATCTATGCAACGATACAAATATTGTTTATCAGTATTGTACTTTGCTCAAATGGAAGAAATAAGTTATATAGTATATCAATATATACTTTGTTGATTCGTCGATGAGCTCCCGTAATATTGAATTAAAGAATATACCTCAGGACCTGAATATTTAAAGAAGTAAAACGCTTTTGAATAAGTCTTTGTTGGTAAGTTTATAGAAATAAAATGGAATTAATTGTTAAATGAATATAAGAATGAGATAAAATGAAATTAATATATATATATATTATAATATATAAATGAGGGCTATTCGGAAAGTAATGTAACCATATACAGATGGTGATCAGAAAAATGGAAACACCTGTAGTTGGCAATACGTCAGATGTATGGGTTGGCAGTGGTGTCGTGGCGCCCGCAGCGCCGGACCGCTGGTGGTGGTGTGTTAGGTCGGTCTCCATACTACTTCAGGCGCAGTGGAACAACAGTGTCCACTGGCTGCAGCACACAGAGGTAGTGTAAAATAGGAGACCTCTCAGATTTTCAAAAAGGGCAAATTGTTGATGCGCGGTTATGTGTAGTGAGTGTGACGGCAGTGGCTACTGTGTTAGGTGTGTCGCGTGGGACAGTGTCGAAGGTGATGACGGCCTACACAACACACGGGAAAACCACGTCGGGGAAGCGGAACAGTGGGCGGAAGAAAATCATGAGTGACAGGTCACGCCGGGTATTAAAGTGCATTGTCACGCAGAACCCTCGTGCCACTGCGGAGCAAGTGACGGAGGAACTCAATCAGCACTTCCACCACCCTGTTTCGACAATCACAGTCCGCCGCGAATTACATGACATGAACTTACGGGGTCGTGTTGCACGGGCCAAACCGCTCACCACGGACCATAACGCTTTCGCACGCCGCAAATGGTGCCGCGACCATGCAACTTAGACCGTTGAGGGCTGGAAACGTGTGATATGGTCGGATGAGTCATCCTTCACCCTATTCCCAACCACGGGCCGTGTTTATGTGTGGAGAACGCCCAAAGAAGCTTATGATCTGCGGTGTCTCCGCCCAACTGTGAAACATGGCGGCGGCTCGGTGATGCTGTGGGCCGCCATATCATGGTTTTCATTGGGTCCTGTGGTCACACTTAGCGGACGAATCATTGCCAACGATTATGTCGCAATTTCAGGAGACCACTTGCATCCTATGGTCCGGATGTTGTTCCCGGACAATGACGCCATCTTTCAGGATGATAATGCACCCATTCACACAGCTGGCGTTGTTGCGGCGTGGTTTGAGAAACATTGGGATGAAGTTCAACACCTTCCCTAGCTCGCCCAATCCCAAGATCTCAACATAATTGAACATCTGTGGTCCATCTTGGAAACACGACTCCGGCGACGATTTCCACCTCCATCCACTCTCACAGAACTGGCCGATGCCCTGCACGAGGAATGGTGTAAAATTCCACTTACTACCATTCACGACCTCTATGCCTCCATCCCACTTCGCATCAAGGCTGTTCTGAAGGCGAAAGGTGGCCCGACACCATATTAATCTGGTAAGCTGCAATTTCGTTCAGGTGTTTCCATTTTTCTGATCACCATCTGTATGTAAAGATAGGTAACGGTCAAGGATTCTTTCTTGTAACCAATTCAAGAATCATCGTCCGAGGGCTATATATACGATATTGTATATCTATGCGATAAATTTCTTCTATTTTTATATCTTGGTTTTGGGCAACGGTGCGTAAAAGTACACAATCTATTGAGTAGAAAAAGAAGAAAGGAGATAATATGTTGTTGATTCAAAATAGAAAGAAATAAGATGTAATCTTAGTAGCTGGAAATATATGTTGATTTTATATGTATAATTGGTACTAATAGTTACCATAACAGCAAATACAGTGAAACCACTACTAACGGACACCTCTATAAAGCGGACACCTCCCATAACGGACATATTTTGTAACCCCCCAAACACTGTAATAGGAAAAACATATTGGCAAACCTCTCTAAAGCGGACACTCTCTAGTACGGACACGGACAGCTTTCTTGCCTTTTATAGGTATTATTTACCTCCTATTACAGACACTTTCTCTAGAAACAAGTTGAAAGGTACAGTAAAAATACACTTTTAGTAATTCATACGTATGTCACCAAGGAAGAACATGAGGGTGTAGCAACATTTTGTCTCCTTAACTGTCTGTTCAGCAACCCTGAGGAATTGTCTCTGTTTCACAACACCCTTATGTCCTTTGCTTGCATTCCACTCCCACCCAACCTGCTTCAGAAACAAAAGTGATTGAAAGTTGCCCACTGTTTGGGATGACACATCATTCTACTGTCCCGCTGGAATCTCTAACAAGCAGAAGACAAGTTTCGTATTTTTGACCACGAGTACGCATATTGTCTTTAAAAAAAAAAAAAAGTCATTACTGGACTGCAATTAACTCACAAATTAAAGCAACACACCGAAAACGTAGTAAGTAGCGATAAGTGTAAAGTGCAGGGAATTATAACATCTTATTCCCATGTTGTGCCTCGAACATAGGGAATTGGATGACGCAAGATAATGTAGGTACAGTAACATTTTGGTAATATCCATAAATACGTGATTCATGCAAAAATATTTTTTTTTCTAATTTACGTAAGAAAATATTGAAACCTCTCTAAGGCGGACACCTCTCTATAGCGGACAGTTTTTGATTCCCCACGGCTGTTCGTTTTAGAGAGGTTTCACTGTAGTTGTTTCTTAAAACGTTGCTATGACAACCGAAAAAGGAAAGATAATTAATGGGTCTTGACAATAAAAAGCTAATAGTGATTCAATGTGGTGTGTCTGATTTTATGTAATTCGACCGTGTTGACATTTTGAAAATTACACGAACTGTGGGCTGGAATGTAGCAGCGTAAGAATAAATATAAATATTAACGTACACACACACACACACACACACACACACACGTATATATATATATATATATATATATATATATATATATATATATGTAATTAACTTCTGGTAAAATATAATGTAAGTCAGTAAATATCGTTACATTCTACAATATTCTGAGAAAGAAAAAAATCTTGAAGTGAGGGTTATAATGAGTCTGTATCTCATACAAAACCACTTTAAAGATGGAAATTTTTATTTTTACTTACTTACTTTGTTAACGCTAACGAAAACGTACAAGCATACCGAATTTCAAGTTTTTATTCCAGTTCCAGTACCTAAAACATGAGATTATAGGTAAAAAAAAAAACCGCCCATTTAAATAACATGGAGAAATTCTTCATCTCTTTTTTAGATCCCCTAAAAATTAAAAGTATTCACTTTTGGTAATTTTCCTGTGGGTTAGTTCCGGAAAGCTACAATCATTTCAAATTTAATCATTGTAGCCCTACAGGAAGTGCTCAATAATTTATGTCAGCTCATGTAGTTTTATATATTCGAAGATATATAAGATATTCGAAAATTTAAATTTTGGCCAAATTTTCCGGTTTTTCCCGAGATCAGGAAAGGACTGATTATTTATTTATTTTTTCCCCAAACTTTCTGGTTTTTCCCAGGCCTTCATAACACACACTATATTCCTGAAAACGGTCGAGCATACACTTAACAAAAATTTTATAGCACTACTGGTATGGATTGCGGACGGGATAATTGGTGGGAAGAAAAAAAGTAAATGTAAATAATTATAGGGTTTTAATTAAGCACGATTATAACGATTATAGTGTACAGCGGGCCGAAAGGCTTGGGAACAACAACCAGTATTTCTAATACGTATATTACTGTGTAACATTTGTGAAACATTCATGAAACATTGTTACTTAGATCCTTTTTCGACTGAATTAAAAAAACGTTTTGTGATTACGTGTGGGTTGATATTAAAAGGAATAGAAAAGAACGAAGTAATTTTAATTTAAAAACTACCAAAAAGAGATATGAAATATCAATAGAAAGAAGTTCTGTTTGCTAGCGCCTGATTTCTATCCCACTTTTTTTTCTTTTCTTTTTTTTTTTTTTTTTTTTTGTATCTCATCATGTGTATTCAATGTCTATACTGCTTTTCCGTGTAGTGGGGCGCGGTGGCTCAGTGGTAGAGCGTTCACCTCTGGTGCTTGGGGTCCCGGGTTCGATCCTAGCCCCCGCCAAGTGAACTTTGTGGTGGACAAACACCGTGCTCGTGGGTTTTCTCGGGGTACTCCCGTTTCCTCCCACTTTCTTCATTCCACCATTTCACTCATCTCTCATTATCACCGTCTCCTTTAGCCTAACCGGCATAACCGTGGGACGTAAAACTTACAGATTTCATTTCATTTCATTTCTGCTTTTCCGTGTACCCTGAGCAGATTCCGCCTTGCGAAAACTCCCAGCTGTGATGGTGCTAGATATCTCTTTTTTGTTTCTTTTTGTAGAGAGATCAAAGAAAAAAGTGAGTTTAACTTGTTGTTGTTGTTGTTGTTGTTGTTGTCAATATTGGATTTTGTACGTAGCTGAGATTTTCACCATAGCATGCATTCCTTTAATCTAAGAAAGGTATTGAAGTATACACATGATGAAACCTGTTTTCTTTCTTTCTTTTTCTTTTTCTTTCTTTTTTTTTTTACTGTTTTATTCAAAAGCTGAAAGCAAAAAGAACGAATTGACTTTTCTTCAGAAAATACATCTCTCTTTCACTCTCTGCATGCACGTTAATATAATAATAATAATAATAATAATAATAATAATAATAATAATAATAAAAGACACGACAAAGTGGTAAAAATCCTACATCAAGAAATAGATGAAAAAGAAAATGATATCAGAAGCACTATAGGGGTGGGTCACGGTGACTCTAGAGTTGTAGAGCGTTCGTTTCTGGTGCGTGGTATCCCTAGTTTGATCCCAACTCGTGCCAAATGGGCTTTGTGGTGGACAAACACCGTGTTCGTGAGTTTTATCGGGGTTCTCCCGTTTTCTCCCACTTTATTCATTCCACCGTTGCACTCATTTCTCATAATCACTGTCTCCTTTAATCTAGCCGGCACAACCATGGGACGTAAATCTCACAGATTTCATTTCAGAAGTAGCGTATTATAAATCCCAACCATAAAAGAAATAAATAAACACAAACTTCGCTGGGACAGCACAATACTAACTGATAAAGAAGTACATCATAACAGGCTGAATATCAAAGTACCGTAATAAGCAAATAAAAGGAGTACATCTAGTAGACATAACAGACCAATTTCAATAAACCTACAAAGAGCATAGAGAGGGAAAATAGAAAACAACTAGTCCTGTAACAATATAGAAGAACAATGGAGTCATTCCTAACCATATCCACCCATTTCTTTCTTGGTCTCCCTCTACTTCTCTTCTCATCCACTCCCATTGCTGTCACTTTTCTCATCAAATAGTCGTTTGTTCTTCTTATTAGATGGTAATACCACTGCAGTCTTCTTTCTTAGATTTTTTTTTTTTTTTTTTAGATATTTCGTACATCCTTTGTTCTCCTTACTCTCTCATACTTCTCTCTGTCTCTTTTTATTAACCCGGGCCGGGGTGGCTCGGTGGTAGAGCGTTCATCTCTCGTGCTTGGGGTCCCGGGTTCAATCCCAACCCCCGCCAAGTGAACTTTGTGGTGGATAAACACCGTGTGCATGGGTTTTCTCCCGCTTCCTCCCACTTTCTTCATTCCACCATCTCATTTATTTCTCATAATCACCGTCTCCTTTAGCCCAACCGGCATAATCGTGGGACGTAAAACTCAAAGATTTCATTTCATTTTCTTCTTATTATCCCTCACATCTAGCACAGCACTTTCATTTTATACCATTCAATCTTTATATATATATCTATCTATATATATATATATATAGTGATTTCTTTGTTGGTCATGTTTCTGCTCCGTGTATCATTGCTGGTCTAACTACTGTTGTGCAAATAATCTCTTTGTTCTTTATCGTGATTCTGCGGTCACACTAAACGCCACATACTTTCCATTTGCGTCATCTCTCTTGCATTCTGTGTATTATTTCTATGTCCAAATCATCATTCTTGGCAACAAGTGACCTTAAATATTGAAATTCTTCACTTTAATTAATCGTTCTTCTGGTAGCCTTACTTCCCCATTTCCTTCTCTGTTGAACTGGAGATATTCCGTTTTTCCTTTCTATTTATTTTTAGGCCTATATCTTCTAAGTACCTCTACCAACTTCCTATTTATCTTTCAACTTCTTCTCTGTTTGTATTATACGAACAATTGGCAAATACAATACATCAGGGAGCTTCATCCCTTACATCTTTGAGTTATTACATCCGTGACTACGATGAAGAGGCACGGGCTTACGGTTGAACCCTGGTGTAATCCAACTCAAACAGGGATTCTTCTACTTCACGCCACTTCTTACGTGTGTCATAACTGCTGTAGACATACGCATTTCTCTGGCACGTATTTCTTCCATAGACATCTCCATATTTCCTGACGTGGTATTCTGTCGTAGGGCTTTTTTCCAAATAAACAAAACACATATTCGATCCTTTTTGTTCTTTATGCGTTTTCATAACTTGTCTTAGTATAAGTAATTCGTCCTTATTCTCTTTCCTGGCATAAAACCAAGTTATTATTCTCCTGTTGTTGTTCCTTCCCGTAATAGCCGCTCTATAATGTTCTCCCAAATCTTCATTGTATGTGATACTACCAGAATAGAAGTTCTTCGCACAGGGAGAATACGTTTTACTTTGGATATAAAGGGCTGAATTTGGATTTAAACGGCATCGGAAGTGTCACTCTTCGTCTCAGCGACCCCGAAAACTGGATTTGACAGTAATAATGGTCATTGTCGATCATTTGTATATATATATATATATATATATATATATATATATATATATATATATATATATATATATATATACAAAGGGGGATATATATATCCCCCTCTTTCCCCTCAAGTTACGGGACTGAATTTGACTTAAATGGCATCATAAATGTCACTGTTTCTCTCAGCGACCCCAAAACTATTGGATTGAGATCAATATCGGTCATTTTCGATCATTTTTAAAATATTTCTCCCTTCCCCTTCCTTAAGTTTCACCGCCAAAGTGAAATGATAAAAAAAAAATATATATATATATCCCAGGCCCGAACATCATCTAGTCTGTGTTGAAAATTTGATTGAGATCGGTCGGGCAGTTCAAGGTTGAAAATTTGATCGAGATCGATCGGGTGGTTTTTTAAGAGTTTAGTTTTTAAAGTAAGTTTTGTTTATTTATATATATATATCTCCCCTCCCCCTCCTCTAAGTTGCACTATCAAAGTAAAATGATAAAAACCACCCTAGGCCCGAACCTAATCTATGTTGAAAATTTGATCAAGATCGGTCGGGTGATTCAAGAGGTACAAAGTCACAAACATAGTCACTTTCAATTTTATAATATAGATTAGTTTGTTTCTTCTGTTTCACAGTCCTGTACACTCCTTTCTCCTTGAAAATAGATACAATAACACTATTTCTCAATTTCGTGTTCATAGATTATCTGTATCAGATCCAGTAGCGTATTTACGATTTTGTTTCGGGAGGGGCTTTGCAACTTTCGGGGGGGCGGCTTTGCTTGGAAATGTGAAAATTCTGCAAAATATTTCATTTACTTTACTATACTAAGTCAGATTTCGTGGGGGGCTTAAGCCCGGAAGCCACCCCCTAAATACGCCACTGATCAGATCCCATGTAGTATTTATCCTTTCTGGCCCCAAAACTCTTTATAAAACGAAAATGTTTTTGTCCATTTGATTTTGAAACTCAATATCTCATCTTTCACGTCTCGTCAATAGGTTGGAGCTCAACTGTGTTCAGAAAGGGATTCTCTGTGAAAGGGATTAGTAATGCCGCTATAAAGACTTTTCACATATCCCCAGTTTGTTTTCAACCATCCAAAGTTTGCTTGCAACCCACGTAGAATTAAAGAAGCTACTTAGTCCACTGAGGAAAACCTTATAATAAGTCCACGTAGTCCTTTGGTCAAGAATCCTAACGTTTCGGCTCTTTTATTAGAATACTAAAAGACCAAGTTGATGGGAGTCTGGAAATAGTTTATATCCTGGAGAGGATTTTTGTTTTGTGAAATACTTGTTCTATAACAGAGGTTTCCCCCGAATTCTTTGGCTACAAGAGCAAAAAGAAGTCTCTCTCTCCTCTTTCTGTGTGTGTGTGTGTGTGTGTGTGTGTGCGTGTGTGTGTGTGTGTGTGTGTGTGTGTGTGTGTGTGTGTGTTTTCAAGGTGAATGTTTTCATCTTTGTTGTTCATGATTTAGGGGCCGCGGTGGCTCAGTGGTAGAGCGCTCACCTCTGGTGCATGGGGTCCCGGGTTCAAACCCTGCTCCCGCTAAGTGAACTTTGTTGTGGACAAACGCCGTGTACGTGGGTTTTCTCGGGGTTCTTCCACTTTCTTCATTTCACCATTTCATTCATTTATCATAATCACCGTCTCCTATAGCCTAACCGGCATAACCGTGGGACGTAAAACTCAAAGATTTCATTTCATTTTAATTTCATTTTTGTTCATGATTTTACTCTTTTACGATGAAAGTGTAAGAATTTACTTCTTCAAACAACTAGGATACATTAATACAATTGATTTCCAATATAAGTAAGTAATAATTTAATCGCTGCATTTAAAATATGTGTGGCTGGTAGGTTTAAGTGGAAGCAGAGAAATTCACTTTTACAGGTCAAGAAAATAAATTAGAGGTTCATACCTCGACTTAAAAGAGGATCTTTCTATTCTTGTGGGCAGCAGCAAACTTATCAACAACGTCTTCAAGATCTAACGATTTAGCAATTTTCTTCAATATAAAGTAATCCTAAGTTTTTCAATCTATCATCAGTCATTGAATTGCCTATATATCTTTAATCTTTTCAAACATGAGAATGGCCTTTCACATGTAGCACTAGAAACTTATATAGAGATTATATGTAACTTGTTGGTTTCTAGGAATGCGTTTTTGTAGACGCAAAGATGAACGAAATTCACCAAGGAATCAACTTTGGTTTTTAACTCGGCAATATACAATGATTTTATTTACAAACATAATTCCAGATACAGCTGAACGCCAATTTTTACTGGAATAAGCAGTCTTCACCATAAAAGTTAACATTTCCTCTCATTTGAGAAAATTGAACCACTTGCACGTCATAATGGATGTGATGTCGATAGTGTAGAGTAGTGATGAGCTCAAAAGTTTTGGTATTGCAGTTTTTGTAAGAGTCTTGCCTGCAAGACCAAGACCAAGACCAAGACCATGAATCCCGGTGCAAGACCAAAACCAAGACCAAGGGGTGCAAGACCAAGACCAAAACCAAGACTATACCTGCAATACCAAGACCAAGATCAAGACTCTTGCACAAGTACCGGTACTACTTTATTTTTTTATAGAATGTAAAAAAGAAGGAAAAAAATCATTACATCTTCTACTTGAATTTCTTGGCTTCAATAAAAATGCCGCTGGAGTGAATGTGTTCCCAGTAGTTTATGCAAGCCGTGTGAGTTGATCTCCCCTGTACCATATAGCTACAGTATGTCGTTTTCTGCATAGGTTCTTCGCATTTTCTGTAGACATTGGTCGTTTTCAAGCCACACATGTGTCATATTGAGCCATGTGAGCTTTTTTGGTAGACAACACCGTGTGCATGGGTTTTCTCGGGGGTTTTCCGTTTCCTCCTACTTTTTTTCATTCCACCATTTTAGTTATTTCTCATCACCAACTATTCTATCATTATTGGCAGGTTACTTGCTGCAACTGACCAGGGAACTGTACGAATGGGGCACTCGAGTTGCCGGACGAGGTGCATCACATGCGAAAGAGGATGCAAAAAGATGTCCATATGCAAAATTGTAGCGGCTGAGGGCAACATGGACGAGTGTGAGAGGCCTACAGTGGGACTTAATAACAGAAATATGCAGAATCACACGTTTCGCTCCCGAATGGTGACATAAATGTATGTCAAATGTATAGGAAGTGGAACATGAGAAGAGGTGCTATATTGTGGGGGATATGGACATCATGGGCGCCATCTTGAAAGTAGCCATCTTGAATTTGAATTCAAAATGTTAAATGAAAAGTGGGTCATGTGGTATATCAATTAAGACTGAAATTTTACCAGAAATTCATTGGTATGAAAACTGCTATTGTAACTGTCTTGTGAATTAGAAATAACGAGCAGGTAAGAAAGAGCACAGAGATGGGTAAACACATGTCACATACCCATGAAATAAACCCTAAGAATAAAAAATCCAAAGGTAGTTAGGTTGAGGCTGACGACAGTTCTGATTCGTATGCATTGTTTGTTGCATTACAAGCCTACAATGATGGAATTTTGGCACGTAGGGGTTTGAACACTGGACAACACAAAGAATGTCGGAATAAGTGACTGATATTATAATGCTGTGACGTATAGACTTAATTGGTTAATATTATAACATATTGTAATATAAAATATTGTAAATGTGGCTTTTTGTTGCATTACATTTCAATTGCTATTTCAATGTAGATCATTATAAGCTCTGTGGCTAGATGCAAACTTCTTGTGCGTAAGAAAAAGAAGTTACAAACGATAGAGGTCAGACCAGGTAGTAGAGAGCCATCGACAATATTCTGTGCTAACAGAGAGAGACTGCGCGAGCGATATGAATAACTGATGTGCGTTAGCAGGAAATAGACGAAAATGTAGAGACAAGAGAGTGACTAGTGCGAAGTTTAATGTGACCTAGGTCGTTCAATTCCTGGTAAATAAGTGTTATAAATTTACGTTTTGTGTTGTAGTGCTTGAAGTGTAGAACGTATTTGGGTCCTGTTCGTGAACATGAATCCTCAAGTAGTGGTAGCGTTATTAGTTCGTGAGTTTGGGACGTCCAATGATAATCCCCTTCGAGAAGATCGTAATGCTGTTAAACGCATCAGACGCTTATTAGTAAATAACGATACGGTGCTCGAAGAATTTCAAACGTTAGTTATTGACGAGTGTCTAACAGATGAGAATGAGATTGATAGTGAGAATAGTGACAGTGACCATCGCGAAGAATCTTGTGTAGCGAATGCGTCAACTCATTCTCCAAAAGATAGCAGTTGTGAGCAGAGTAGTAGTTAGTCATACGCTCCTTCTCCACCAAAACAACCTACGAAATGTACGAAGAAACAGTTAGAGAAAGAATATAATTACTGGATTGAGACATAAAAAACATCCAGTAAAAGAAGAAAAGCATCGTCCGTATTTTCACGGTACAAATTTCTACAGGGGAGTCTGAAGCCCCTTCGTACTATTGAATGCAACCTCAACAAAGCGTCCATCAGCAAAATAAACGACGAGGTGCTCTTACGTTTTAAACGAACGCGGGCCATGAATGGAATAATTCACAATCGGACAATTCGAATGTGGGTGATGAATGTAAAGAAAGACATTGATCCAACTGACACTCTTAACTTCAAGGCATCGTCTTCCTGGGTAGCAAAATTTAAAAAGCGTAACGATATTGTGTCACGCAAAATTACGCACTCCGTGTCCAAATCTGCCAAAAGTGAGCAAGAATTACAGAGAACTGCAGACGTGTTTGTCGAGGAAACAAAGGCTATAATCGTGGAAGAAAACCTCAATTTAGGCCAAGTGTTTAATGCAGATCAAAGTCGATTTGATAAGGAACTGCATTCAGGCAGAACACTGGCAACTAAAGGCGTCAAACGGGGTATTCTAGCATTGGATCACCGACAGCATTTACGCACTCTTATATGGTAATACCGATTATAGCGATGGATGGTAAACTGTAATCTCAATTATTTCTAATATCTGCTGAACCTACAGGTAAATTCCCCGCGAATATGCGAGACACTCCTTCGAATATCAAGGCATTTGCTCGAAAAACTGCAAATATGAGCAAGAATGATCTGAAGTTGGAGATGATGAGTCTCCAAGACGTATTTTGGCCAACTGTGACGGAAAATTGCCTTTTGCTGCTTGTTGATTCGTGGTCTTGTAACAAAGATGCGCAATTGATACATTCTACTGTTCGAGATAATGTTGTCCTTTCCAAACAACTCATACCCCCCAAATGCACTGGACTTATTCAACCTCTAAAATCTATCTCAGACAAGTTGATAGGAACTTCTATCCCCACCACCCACCTGCTAGCTGCCTACAGTTTGAGACGGGGGTTGTGTTGCTGTTCTCTTTAGCAATACAAACCCCCATTCGCTGCTATGTGGATGCTTAAAAAAAACAGTGTGTAAATAACGGATTGAAACTCTCAGGTAAACGTGTACGTACTTCTTCGTTCTTAACACATTAAACAGAGTAACCAAAACAGGTTAACAAGTAACTGTCAACTCAATTTAAGTATGCTCATTAATTTAAAAAGCGGGGGGTGTGCAGAAGCGTTGGAATAGCGGACTATGTCTGCTACTCGAGTGCGCATTACAACTGATGGCAGGGTTGGACCTTGTACACAATTTATTGTATCAGCACGATGATTTTATCAGGTTTCTTTTTTGTTAATACACCAACATATGCATGAAAAAATGAAAGGACATATTTAGTTAACGTCTCGCACGTATGCCATATAGATTAAAGGAGACTATGATAATGGAAAATGAATGATAAGGAAGTATTGATGGAAGAGGAAAGTGGCAGCAAAGGGAGAACCCCGAGAAAACTCACTGACACGATGCCATTAGCCACGAATTTACATGACCAAGGACCGGACCGGAAGTAAATAATGTACCACTGAGCCCCCATTCCTCCGTAACATATGGCAACAATAATATAAAAACATATGACAAGAAAACTAAAAAGTGTGTCGACTCCTTTTCAGGCCCGTATCAAAGGGGGTCTAGGGGCCGGCCCCCCTAAATTTTTACTGGCTTCCCTAAAATTTTCACTGTAGACTTGAAAATGAACAATAATATGTTGATGAACTATAATGTGATTGGATCCCCCCTAAATTCTACCGTACCCCCTTTACATTTTTGGACTGGCTACTGGCCTGCAGTTTTCCATGAAGATAGCGGAGATACTTTCTCCTCCAGATCACAATATCATCCCTATCAACTATGAAACCTTTCCTGTTGCGCAACGCGTATTTAAATTTTATAACTTTAAATAGTCTGTGCAAAGTTGCACGAGAGAAAAATGGAAGGTCATCATCGGTGTTTATTGCTGACAATTTTATCTAACGTATCTAACGTTGGCAACTCATTTCGGAAAAAGAACTGATGTACCTTCGATCGAATAGCCGACTTCGTAAAATCGTCGTATTTTTCAAGTAGGGAAGTGCTTTTGCGCGTCTTTTTTTTGGACTTTTCAGTTTATTTTCATTAAATTTAGCCTCCCGTTGGATTCTATACACAGTTGCTTGTCCCACCCCTGTCTGTTTTGCAGTCATGTCGGCCAATTGTTCTACCTTTAAATGAGGATGATGTTCTCTCAAAGAATTAAACACATTCAAAACGCAGGCCTCTCACCACTTCTCAAAGCTTTTCCGCGTTTATGTTTTATCACAGAACTGGAAGAGATTCTAGAATCTTGCTTAACACGCACACTAAAAACACGTTACAAATAAATAAATATATTTTTGTATGTATTACACATACATCCACTAATACAATCCGTACTATATACAAGCACAACAGTATTTTCACACACTATAGAGTTCACACACGCTAAATTCATACAATTTTCACAGCGATATTCCACGTATTCGATGTCCAATCGAATATACAACTATTTTTGTTTCTTTCTTTACAGTGGGAACATATGTCAAATAAAAGAATCAGCATAAATTTGGTTTATAAATAACTGTTATGGTCAAATCAATATTTATTAGTCCTATAAAATACATAAACAATGCTATATCCTTTTCTTAAAATAACATATTAATTGAAGTTGTGAATGATGGGTGGGTTAAGAGTAGCTAAAAGGAACAGCAAACTCCTTCACATTGACAGAAAGCGCGCGCGTAGTGGAGTGGAAAATTTAGATTTTAAACAATATACTGATATGAATGTCTCAAACGTTTCCTTCCCTGTCAGGGGTGGTATTCCTGCTTTCCCCTCTTGCGGCGAGAAAGAGGAGGAGAGTAGGGGAGTGTTCTTGTTTTCCTATCAACTAGTCTGAGATAGCGTATAGACATTGTATTCTTTCGCACTTACAAGCAGTATGTGCGATTTATCACTGACGCCGCATTGAACATTGATGGGTTTCATATCTGGCATCGAGATAACTTCATCCGTCTTCAAGCTTTCACTTATTTTCAATTTCGTGCTTCCCGGTTCATTAATTTCATTAAGCATACCTTCTACGTAGCTGGATATTTTGAAGAACATCCGGGTTAATTCCAAACTCCAATGACCTTTTGTTTTGATTCTGACATAGCAGCAGATTGTCAGGAAGATCAGTGTACTAATCCCAGCCTCGTCATGTGTGCACACTGCAAAAATGTCTTTCGCTTCCAGCACATTCTTATCGGTACTCTCCACATCAACTGTGTTTCATAGACTGGTACGGTATCTTTTTGCGCCTATATTTACTTGTAATTGCCTATGTTATGATTCATGTCATTGTATTTCAAACGACTCACGGTGTAATGAAACGCGTTTTAGGCAAGTACGTATATTGTTTACACACAGACAGCAATCTTTATCCCCTGCAACATTCCCAGTGAATTGCATGTGAACACACTGTTTGTACTCTTCTTATAGAGGTGCATCCAGTGACCACATTCTGCGAATGGTTTAGATAATTTGGTTCTCCACACGATCACTGTCATATGCGTAAAGTATATCTTTTTGTCATGTATTCTTTGCTGGACATTTGACTTGTACCTTAACAGGACTCAAATGAAACATTGGTTATGTTGCGTATGCCCATATATCCCCTCCAGACGTTGTTGCATGTTCGTATTTCTCAACTCACAATAAAGAAACTTTAAAATTATTCACACCAATGCATTTCTGGTAAAATTTCAGTCTTAATTGATATACCACATGCCCCACTTTTCATTTAACATTTTGAATGCAAATTCAAGATGGCTACTTTCAAGATGGCACCCATGATGTCCATATGCCCCATAATATAGCACCTCTTCTCATGTTCTACTTTCTATACATTTGATATGCATTTCTTTCACCATTCGGGAGCGAAACGTGTGATTCTGCATATTTCTGTGTTATTAAGTCCCACTGTAGGCCCCACTTCTTCCGCCTCTCACGCTCGTCCATGTTGCCCTCAGCCGCTACAATTTTGCATATGGACATCTTTTTACATCCTCTTTCACATGTGATACACCTCGTCCGGCAACTCGAGTGTCCCATTCGTACAGTTCCCTGGTGAGAAGCTTCGATGTACTGTGGTTCTCAGGTAGTCTCTTTGTCTTGACGTAGCAATTTTCTGTTTTAATACCTTCCTTCAACTACAGTCTCCTTCGCTCTCTCCCTCTCTTTCCTTCCACCATACCCTCTAGCACGTCCCTCATAATATAGTTCCTCCTCATCCAATATCCCAACCAGTACCTCTTCCTCCTCTAAACAATATCTAAAATTCTTCTTTTCTTCCCCTATTGCTAATATTTCTAACACCTCATTCGCTTTCCGTTCAACCCAGCTAATTTTCTCCTTTTTTCTACACGCCCACGTTTCGAAAGCCTGCAATTTTTTAATCGCTTTTGCGTAATGCCAATGTTTCTGCCCCATAGGGTATATATTGGAATCAGTAAAACAAAATCTCGATATTTAAATGGAAGTTTATGTAATACAAAGATTAGCTAATCGTGGTTGAAAAAAAAAATCCGACGCCTTTAGAGTATAAAAATAATTTTGCAATTCATGGTATTTCAATAATTTGTGCTGTCTTGATTTTCTTTCATGCGTCTCAGGGCTAGCCTCTCCAGTTTGGGAACGAGTGGAATATTAGATCTGTTAAAAAAGAATAAAAAGATTATGAAACGTTGTAATTTATCTTATAAGTAGTGAAGCGTGGGGACCCATCGAAAAAAAAAAAAGGTTATCGCCTATGTTGTACACTATCATCATGCTTACACGAAGGTAAACTATGAGGGCCATCCGGAAAGTGGTACCCGTTTGTGCAATAAAAACACAGTAGTACATATCAACATATATACATATTTTTATTGGAAAGAGCATACTTTACACTACTTCTTCACATAATCACCAAGTAAACTGAGGCATTTGTCATACCGTGTGACGAGTTTTTGTATTCCAGCGTCATAATCCTCCACCGCCAGCGTATTGAGATTAGTACTCACGCCTCGTTTAAGTTCTTCATCGCTGTCAAATCTTTTCCCGCCAGAAAGTCTTTAAGCTTCGTAAAGATATTAAAATCCGAAGGGGCCAAGTCCGGGCTATACGGTGGATGGTCGAAGGTTTCCCACTTGAATTGCTGCAGAAGTTGTTGTGTTTTCGCAGCTGCATGGGGCCTGGCATTGTCATGAAGGAGAATGACGCCTGTAGACAACAGACCTCGCCGTCGATTTTGTATTGCCCGCCGTAATTTCCTTAATGTTTCACAATACGCATTAGCATTAATTGTGTCTCCACGGGCCATAAAATCAATGAGCAGTACACCTCGTCGATTCCAGAATATGGTTGCCATGAATTTCCTGGTGGACGGAACTGTCTTGAATTTTTTGGTTTGGTTAGTGAATGAGCGTGATGCCACTCCATGGACTGTCGTTTACTCTCAGGTGATGCATAATAAACCCATGTTTCGTCCCCTGTAATGATGCGTTTCAGGAAAGAGTCTCCTTCATCGGAAAAACGTCCCACAAACGTCAGTGCTGCAGCCATACGCTTGGTTTTGTGCTCATTTGTGAGCATGCGAGGAACCCATCTTGCACAGAGTTTTGAATAATGCAGATGGTCTTTGACAATTTCATGAACAATTGTGCGAGACACATTAGGAAAATGTTCACAGAGTTCATCAATTGTGACGCGCCGATCGTTCCTCACGCATTCGTCTTCTGACCTCAGCAGTTCGTCTATAATGGCAGATGGTCTCCCTGAACGCTCCTCGTCGTGTGTACTCCCCCTCCCAAGGTTGAAGTTGCGACACCAGCGCCGAACAGACGACTCGTCCATCACATTGTCTCCATACACCTCCTTTAATTGGCGATGAATTTCACAAGGTCGAACGTTTCGTGCATTAAGAAATTTAATCACGGCCCTCACTTCACAACTGGTGGGGTTTTCAATTCGTTTAATCATTATAAACGAGCTCAGTAGTCTAGGGGCTGAATCTATCCAACGTGTGTGGCAATATAGACAATGGATTGCCGACAAATACCATTGTATTCGTAATAGTGAAGCCCCAGTGGGGCGCCCGTAGACAATGGGAAGAGAGTATAGTTGTATAGAAATACACTATTGTTTAAATGACATATGATGACAGGTAATGGTTGTTGTAGTATTGTATGTATAAAAGAGAATAATAAAAGATGTCAAAGTTGAAAAGATAAATGATTTTAAAAAACCTTGGAAACTTGTTGAACAATGGGAAGCTTGTTATAAAGAATAATAAAAGAGAAACCTTGGGAAAATCGAAGAACAAGGGTATAAAGAAATAATAGAAGTATAGAATACTTTGCAGGTGTATGTTTTAAAATAATAAAAGAGAAACCTTGGGAAAATCGAAGAACAAGGGTATAAAGAAATAATAGAACTATAGAATACTTTGCAGGTGTATGTTTTAAAATAATAAAAGAGAAACCTTGGGAAAATCGAAGAACAAGGGTATAAAGAAATAATAGAACTATAGAATACTTTGCAGGTGTATGTTTTAAAATAATAAAAGAGAAACCTTGGGAAAATCGAGGAACAAGAGTATAAAGAAATAATAGAAGTATAGAATACTTTGCAGGTGTATGTTTTAAAATAATAAAAGAGAAACCTTGGGAAAATCGAAGAACAAGGGTATAAAGAAATAATAGAAGTATAGAATACTTTGCAGGTGTATGTAAAGAATAATAAAAGAGAAACCTTGGGAAAATTAATGAACAAAGGGTAGTTTGTTATAAAAAATAATAAAAGAGAAACCTTGTAGTTGTATGTAAAGAGAAACCTTGCAGCTGTATGCGTTAAAGAATAATAATTTATGTGTTGAACAATACCGGATTGTTAGAAAAAGATTTTTAACGCGGACGCGGCGCGGGAAGGCGCGAACGGTTGGGCGCGGATGGTAATAAAGTTGAAAATGAAGTAAAAGAGAGGATGATTTACCTTGAACGTATATATGAAAAGAATTTTGGGATTTTTTTGTTAGTGCAAAGAAAAGTTTTTATGTTTTTTTTTGTATTGTGTTATTAACATGCTTAAATATTGTTTTGAAAAGGAATAGGTGACTTGTATGAACTTGATGGTACTGGAGGACGCCAGCTTGTTTGTTGGAACTGTTTAAATACGGGAGTTTTGGAAAATGTTGTATGTATTTTAGCTATGGCTGCTATACAGAAAGAAGATTGCGTGTATGCGGATGAAGAAACGCTGTTTTCTCCGCCATGTGTGGAGCATAACCCGAACACCGAGAATAGCATTTTATCGGTAAACAGCAGAGCAGAGTCTCCAGACAGTGTAAAAACTATTTATTTATCATCTTCGGATGATGATGATGATAATAATATTGATATTGAAGAAGATGAAGAATTTGTGGGAGGATCACCATCCTTACTATCGAGGACATCAAGGTTCTGGAGTTTAAATTGTCGTTGTAGTAATTATAAAGTGGACACGAACTGCATTGTGAAATCGATTAAAGAGTGGGAAACAGATAAAATGTTAATTTGTAGCGGATGTTATGAAAGTGTTAACAATCAAATGGCCGATGAGTGTTTATTCATGAGTGATGAAGAATTGATGGAACGTGCCATATTAACTTTAATAGATATAGAAGTTGAAGAACTGTTTTATACATATGCCAAATCGCATATAATAGGCATATGTACTCAAGAATTGTTTTATGAATTATACTATGATTTGGTTGAAGAAAGGGATAAGACATTTTTAAGTGATGTAATTGACATTTTTAGAATGAAAGACAGAAAACATGTGTGAACTGATATACATATGAAAAGTGTACTTTGTGTTTGTATGTGTTTGTGTAAATACTGTGAAGACATACAAAAGTGACAGAAAGAATTATACTTTAAACTTTCAACTATATATGTATACATATTACGTATTTTGAAAATTTTGTGTATTATGTAGTGAAGAACATATTAGTGAAGTTTGTGTTTTAAAAACTATAAGTGCATACTTATGTTTTAATAATAATATTTTTTGTGAACAATGTTTATTTCATTATGATATTGAAACTTTTGCTGTAGAATATTTATCCGACGATATAACTGTTATTGATTTATATGAAGAACATGATAGTGAAATTTTAAGTATAATCTTTACACGCGAATTGCGTGAACACCGAATTTGCTGTTACGTTTTTTTTTGTTAGAAAACAAGATGCAACCTTTTATTGTAAAGGTGTAGAAAAATCACATGGATTAAAAATATTTTTTGTAATATCTAAAATTTTTTATAACATTAATTGTATTGTATACAAAGAAGAAATAATAATAATTATTATTTTATGTATTGAATGAAAATAACATCAAGTTTTTTTTGTTAATGTAATTTTATTGTATTGTATTGTGATGAAAATATAAAGAAATAAACTTATGCATTATAATAATTTTTGTTGTTTTTCTTTTTAAAATGAGTAATGAAATAAATAATTAGAAAAATTTGAAAATGATTGCAAGTAACATTTGTTTGATATTTATTTTCTTTTGCATTTACTTATATTATTTTACAATTAGTATTGTTTCACATGCTTGCATTTTTTTAATTTTTCATAATATTATTTTACATTTTAAGAAAATATTTAAAGATAAATAGAAATAATAATAAAATATATACGTATATAAAAGTTTAATACTTAAATAATTTATGTTAAAAAGAAATGATTTTTGAAAATACTAAATTACTTGAACACTTTGTATTGCCGTGTTAAAAAAATTGCAAAGAAAACTACATTTATATTTTATCGTTTGTTTTGGATAAACTTTTTTTTTGTATTATGTAAAAATGTTTGGAGAATTTGTTTTACTAACTAATTTTTTATTTTTAAACTTACGTATTATTAACAGAATTGTTTTACGAAAAGTATTTATTTAACATTGCGTAATAAATTACACGAACATGTTGTGTGAACTAATAAAAAAAATGATTTGAAAATAATAAAATGTGCAAAACATATATTAATATTTATTGTTTTGGATATACTACACAATTTTATTTTGTTTGATGAAAAATACATGTAAACATACTTACATACCTGCATAATGAAAAGTAAAAACATATGTTGCAGTTGGAAGTTCTGTTAGCCAATGGAAAATATATTTACCAATGGAGAGTAAAATACTAACTTATAACACGCATGCGCATTTGTTAAAAGTTTATACGCATGCGCAAATTTATTTATGAAAAGGAAAACACATGTTGGAGTTGGAAGCTGTGGTATCCAATGGAAAGTAAATATAAGTTTGTAACACGCATGCGCATTCGTTAATAGTTTATACGCATGCGCAAATTTATTTATGTATACACAGGAACAATACTTAAATAGTATAGTATTTGTGAAGATGTGTAGTAGAAAACTATCCCATTCCGAGTATATTTCGCCACGAGAGAAAGAACTTAAACTTGTTAATAGGAAGAAAGTTATTTGTGAGGTGAAATTATTACATTCTAATGAATAACATTGTAATTTGTTTAGAAGATTTTATCGAAATGATGATGAAATACAATTTGAAAAAGTGTATCCTAATACAGATATTGAAATTCGTGAATTAGATATTATAAACTGTAAGTGCAATCGCTTTAAAGTAAGTAAGTTGTGCATAAAAGAACTTTTTGAAAATTATAAACTGAATGAACCACTACTTTGTTGTGCTTGTTCATTAAGAATACCAGATGAGCGTCTTTATTTATGTTTATTAGCATATAATAATCGATTGAAACGTGCTGTATGGGAATTTGTAATTAAGAAGACAACTCGTGACATAGTGTTTAAACTGTATTTGAAGAAACATTGTTTAGACGATAATTACAAACAAAACAAAACGCTTTTAAATAGATTTAATTTATCATATGAATCACTCACATTTTGTGATAGTTATATTTCTGAGTTAGTGGAAGTGTTTTTAAAAAGTGACAAAAATGCCTACAGGAATCAGACCGTGTCTGTATAATTGTACTTCTTTTTTTGTGAATGAACAGTGCGTGTTGGATTGTATTTCAAGATGGAAACCAGAATATAAACTAGTAAGTGAAGGATGTTTCGAAAACTCTCATATTATAGAACACCATGATTGTATTACTTGTGAATATGAAATGATGTGCTTTAATGCATGGCGTGTTATGGTACGAGGTCGTACTTTTGATGAACTGTATGAAATTTTTTCATCATATCATGATATTGAAATAGATGATTGGACCTTTGTTTATATGTTATATAATATTTTATTAAACAAAAATTATGTTGATTTAATTACAGAGCTTTTGTTAAAAAAAGATTTTGCTTACAATTTTTATAATTTTTAATTTGTTTGATGTGTTAGTGAAATAAGTAAACGAAGTAAAAGTTATACATTGTAAATATAGTAAATTTGAAAACAATACTTATTATAATTTTAGTATGATGAAATTGTTTTCATGTACATGAATTTAAAATTAAAATAGAATATAACATTACATATTTATTTATATGTAATCAGTTTTAAATTATGTGAAAAATAAAAATATTATTTCTATAAAAGTATTTTTGTTATTTTTTATTTGTTTTAAATACCTAGTTTGTAATTTTTGTACGCACAAATAGTCTGTAATGTTATGTGCAAACGGATTTAGTTGTAATTTTGCACGCATTGGAATTTATTTTACATACATGATTTTATTTTATATTTATGCATAAAATTGAATTACATAATTATTTTAATATCATTAGGTAAATTATTAAAAAAATGAAATAACATTTGTAAAGAAAAAAAAACTTTTCAAAGGCAAGTAGAAAAGAACTATTGTTTATATTAATACTTTAATATGATAAGAAGAAATTTTTAGCATCGAGTTTATTTTTTAGTATACGTAAATATTATTAGCACAAGTTTTTACAATAACTTTTTTATTACGCAAGAGAATAACTATTAATGAAAAAATAAGAAACAACGTTTACAAAAAGTTTACGAGAAATTATTATGAACGTTATTGGTTTATGCTATTGATATTTTCGTTAACAGTTTATTTTAATATTTCCCTAAAAGTATAACAGTAGTAATAAAAAAAGATTTCTTAGTAAACATGTACTACAAATACTGCAACTTAAAAAGTTGAAATCGCATATTACATAGTAATAAAAATACTGAAAAAAGTATTAATCATCTGATACCTAAATATAGTTTTTATGGTGGAATGTTTTAATGCCTTGTACGAATGTATCAGCGAAGAATTTGTAGCATATTATGATGTTACCAGTCTTTACCCCTGGGTGATGGCACGTAAACCTATAATATACAAGGGGCCTGACTTTCCACAAGTGCAAAGTATTCATGGATTAGTGAAACGTATCTCCTAAAGACTTATATTTTCCAATTTTACCATATACATGTAATGATCGCCTTTTGTTTGGGTTATGGAACAAAATAACAACAATTGCATCAATAATGATACTGATCGTGTCCTTACTGGTACATACTGTACTCCTGAACTTTATGTGGCTTTAGATTTCGGATACAAAATTTTACAAATTATCGAAATTTGGGAATTCAAATTATCTGGATCAGAATATAATTTGTTTAAAGATTATGTCAATTACTTCTTAAAAAATGAAACTGGAGTCTTCAGGATTTCCTAGCTGGTGCAAAACTAAACAAGATCAAGAAAAATATATTGCAGACTATTATGAACATGAATGCATTCAGTTAACGGAAAATAACATTGAATCAAATCATGGTCTAAGATATATTTCCAAAATATTTCTCAATTCCTTGTATGGGAAATGGGGACAAAGAACAGATTTATCTCAATCTGTAATTGTAGATACTCCAGAAAAATTTTTGAGCACCGCAATATGAGGTACAAACTGTATTGCCTATTGGAGAGCGACATCTCATTCTATCATATAAAAACATTGAAAACAAAAACAAGCCATGGAAATTTTCCAATGTTGTCCTTGCAGCCTTCATCACATCGTGGGCGCGTCTAAAACTTTACGAGTTACTAACAGCTATACATCCTGAGCGTGTATTGTACTGCGACACTGATAGTATTATGTTTGTGCAGCAACGTAATGAAAAGCCTCCACTTTCTTTGGGTTCCTATTTAGGTCAGTTAACTAATGAAGTTCCTGATGGGTGGGAAATTGATGCATTTATAGGCTTAGGGCCAAAAAATTATGCCTATAGAATGAAAGAAGTTCAAACAGGTAAAGTAGATTATGTATTTAAAATTAGAGGAATAACTTTAAATCATCGTACACGACAAGAAATTAACTTTGATCATTTTTATCAACTAGTTCGGGATAAAGCTGAGAAAAAACAATTACACAATCCAGGAAGAATTGTTCGTAAGCCTGGTTTTGTCATCGTATCCAAGTCTGAAACTAAAACACATCAAAAAGTTCAAAATAAAAGACGACGATTAAATCATAACAGTATTACTGACTATAGAACATTGCCATATGGTTATCAAAGTATTAAGTGTGTAAAATGATTTGGTATTCTGTGTATATGTAAATAGTACATTGTCTAAAGGTAGCAGGATGTTATAATATCATCAAATATGTCCATAAGTTTTGCTATCTGTTGGTACTTGTACGTATATATAATGTAAATATGTCAATAAGTTATTAAGAATATTCTAAGTATAGTAAATATCTTATTTAAATATATCTATATATGTATATCAATATGCCAATATTGCAAAATACAATATTGTAGACTATATAAATACAATAAAGCGTTACAATTTACAATAATATGTTTTATTTCTCCAAAGAAATATTGATATCATACGAAGTATCTGTATTCTATATAAGATAAAGAAAGAATACGTATGCTTCATATAAGGTTATTTATACGTATTTTATGTTCCTACAATAAATGATTCCAAGTTGGAAACCATAATGATGGCATAATGTCTACTATACGATGAACAAGCATCTTAGAAGTAAGTAAAGGTATCAATATAAGACATTAGAATACTGTAGTGAAAAGATATCTATATGTAAATGGTTATAACACAGTGATATCCTTTGTGCTTCAAATATCCGTACAACATCTTTGGCATGCTCACATTTTGAGGTAACATGATGTGTTCAGCCTCACAGTTTGAGTAACAAACGATCCAATGAATATTACGAGAGCATAAATACGTAAAAATCACATTATATACATTCTAACATGGTATTCAAGGTAATCTATATACATAAGGAATCAATTCATGTGTTTGCATTCACATAACATATCATCACAACAACATATACAACTCTACA
This sequence comes from Thermobia domestica, assembly GCF_964235325.1. NCBI lineage: Eukaryota > Metazoa > Arthropoda > Insecta > Zygentoma > Lepismatidae > Thermobia > Thermobia domestica. The sequence continues at coordinate 155,870,665 of NC_137468.1, forward strand.
ATATATATAACCCTACAATAGAAACACTTCAGGTGTTTGCATCCAGCCTAGTATAGCCCCTAAAGCTACGCAACCAACAACACATGCTTAAAACACTTACATGCAAACGAAAGATAATATGTCTACAATATGATACATATATTCCTGTCCCAATATCAAAAACCAATATACTTACATACATCTACCTACTTACAAACTAATCATATATACATGCAATTTGTCATTCGTCTAAGCTTCGTACACCATTAGACCCATACAGTATCCAAAACATGATATTCTATGCTAAAATCCCATATCACCTACACATACATGTACCCACTTACAAACTAATCACATATACATGCAATTTGTCATTCGTCTAAGCTTCGTACACCATTAGACCCATACAATATCCAAAAGACAATATTCTATGCTAAAATCACATATCAGCTACACATACATGTACCCCACTTACAAACTAATCATATATACATGCAATTTGTCATTCCTCTAAGCTTCGTACACCATTAGACCCATACAATATCCAAAAGATGATATTCTATATTAACATCACATATCAGCTACACATACATGTACCCCACTTACGAAGTAATCATATATACATGCAATTTGTCATTCGTCTAAGCTTCGTACACCCTTAGACCCATACAATATCCAAAAGATGATATTCTATGGTAAAATCCCATATCAGCTACTGAAAATACAATATCAATACATAAAATACCCCTCATTAATATTCATTACCATCTCATTAATATTCATTATCATTTCATTAATATTCATAAATAATTAATTCATTACTCTAGTTTTTAAAAGGATAAAATCATTTATGTGAAAATACCTAAAGAAATCTTGTTTGAACACTTCTTCCAAAAAGCACAATAGTGAAAGTTGTCTTGCGTACACAATTCATTCAGTCTTTTTCCTCTTTGCAAGTCAGGTAGGAAGGGCCACCCTTTCTCTCCCCTCTACGTATGTGGCAAGGTCTTAACAAAATGCGTAACAATTCCCACGCCGGTTTAAAGTGGTCCTTTGCTCACAAAACAAAAAACACACTTCACCCCTCCATCTTATGTGCGGTTCCCTCAATATGGGGCAATACATTAACTTTTAAAAAGTGACACGTACCTATCTCATTCTTAAATTCTCTGTCGTTAAAATAATGATTCCTATTTCTTTCTTTTTTCACATATTTTTCAGTTTCCATGCAGTAGAAATCACAGTCCCCCAATTAAGCAATGTCCAGAGCACAGTTCGCTCCCCCCAACTCCAGCATTCTGGAACACACACATACAAGCAGGTGTCTATGTTACGTTCGTTACTCTTCACCCATCAAAGGGCTCCCTCCCTCCTACGCCTTACATCTTAGACAGTCAATATCTTTTAACATTTGTTGTTTATCCAGAGTTTCCCATGTTTCTAAATACATGAAACTAACTTATTTGACATGTCTTTCTCACCTCCCATGGTTAAAGCATTGTGCGACATCTATATGTCACATTAAATTGACACTTTCTTACTTCCTTAATTGACACAATGATGAAATTACGAGACAGCTCCAAAAGAAGCATCTGCTACGCTTACAATGGTGTTTGTCGGCAATCCAATGAACAAAGAACACCCACGTTGGATAGATTCAGCCCCTAGACTACTGAGCTCAGACACAACACAGACACTGCTAGCGTCACGCAACCTCGTACAGAGCAGGCAGACAAGCCACTGACGCGGTCTGAGCTTGCCCAGCGGCTCCCCGAGTCGTCAGCGCTTCATGCGGCGCAAACGGGTACCACTTTCCGGATGGCCCTCGTATATTACATTTAGGAACATACATTGTATTTTTGTTACTATTGGCGTATTGTAGAATTTTTCCAGAGTAAAATTTACCCATGAAAAGCATAATATTTATTAAAAGCAAGACTTGCTTGACTCTTGCAGCAAGACCAAAACCAAGACCAAGACTGGGTGTGCAAGTCCAAGACCAAGACCAAGACCACCCCGGTCTTGGTCTTGGTCTTGCATTTGCTCCTCACTAGTGTAGAGGTGGAAATTAAACTTCTTCCGACAGTTTTGAAACGTTATGAGGAGGAAAAGCATGCAAAATTACCTCCGTTTCTCAGTTTACTGAAGTGATGGATCGTTTCAAAATTGCTTTTCATGAAATTCACAAATTAGCCGTAATTGCTGTCACCATTCCTGTATCTAGTTCACCTTGTGAACGTTCTTTCTTGTGTCTTAGACGGGTTAAAACATATCTAAGAAATAGAATGGCAAACTGTCGCCTAAGCGATCTTTGTTTCCTTTCAGTAGAAAGAAAACTTGTAATGAATATTGATGTAGAGAATGTGGTAAAATTATTCGATGTTGGACATAACAATCAACGCAATGTACTCCATTAAAGTGCAGGTATAAAAGTTTATTGTAAGCTTGTTCGTACCATGTGATCAGCCCTTCATAGTTCAAAATACATTGTTGTTTCTGTGGATTATGATGAAGTTTTGTTAATTGCTATTTACTTCTTTATCCAATTTATAATTGTTTTATTTTTTTTTCAACTTGAGTTTCAATTTCAAAGATTTCTGTGTAAGGTATGATCAAACAATTATGCTGTCGAATTTCCCTATTCTTTTAGTAACATAGATCTTTGCTGTTGCATATAGAGATCACATCAAAAAATCTAATGTGCACAAATTAAGGATATTCGAGAGAAAATATAAATGATTTATATTTTTTTGTATCTTGCTTTTTTGTAATCAATGCTTCAAAGATAAAAAATGTTTGCAATAGCTTATTTTATTCTTGTTTTACTTACTTATTGTGTATTTTATAATATTAACGAAAGGTAGAATATTATCTGTTAGTCTGTGTTGTTTGAACCTTCTTTTATTTCTATGCATTCATGTGCATTCTTGGAGGGAGAGAAAGTAAAGCTGTTTTGAACTTCATCGACCACACAGTACACACCGTTATTATTGTTTTTTTTTTGTTTTTTTTTTAAACTGGAAGTAGAGGTATTGTGTCTGCCATGCGGAATTTGGTAGGTCGAGAGTATAGCCACGAACTCCCGCAGCCCATCCTAAGTCCTGCATTTCTTCAGATCCACCAGGCGAATGTCGGAATTGCACCTTCCATAAGGCCAAGACAACTGTTTTCCACATCCTTGTCCCTCCCCTATTTCGGTCTGAGCCTTAGCTAACTAAAGAGTTTAAAGATTGAAAATTATTGTCCAAAAATATGTCTACATTGCCCAGTTCTTATTTTCATTGTCCGCCCACTCAGCAACTACGTCCGCCTCTTTCCGCCCACCCCATCGAACGTTTTTGGCGCCGTCCCTGACCCGTTTCATACATCCACACCAATAAATACACATATTAGTTTGCTGGCGCCCGGGCAACTGCCCCGGTTCCAGTATCTTGTTTTGATCTGGCCGTAGTTCAATTACTTTTTGTTACTTTTACCCTTGAACTCTAACACTGAGTAATGAATGTGCCTTTACGTTATTAAAATGATGAAGTGAGCAGTCTTTGAAGCAAAAAGAGGAAATATGTTTTTCTTTCCCTAATATCAAACAGTGTTAGAACAGACATTTAAATCGGGACTCCTTACAGCAAAAGAAGCATACGTGGTCCTTTTCTTTCTTTCGTTTGTTTACCTTCACTACATTTTAGAATTTGACGTGAATTCAAATACACAAACACTTCACACCCACACCAATGGCCAAAGCTCAGCGGTAGAACATCAGCTTAAGATTCGGAAGATGGTGTGATTGATCCCTCGTGGATAAATATTTCAACTGAGGAGATTACCAAGATTCTTCCTCGGTGGCCCTATTGACTAATTTCACTGTTCAACAACGAAAATGTAAATTGAACAAAATCAGCTAATTCTTATTGATTTTGTGGTGCTGATCACGAATTTGAAAGTTATTTTCGAATATTAGCTCTACTTTTCGTTTTACAGGCATGTCTAATAATAACGCTTTAAAAATAAATATATTCGCTTCGTTTGGGGTAAAATTTTACACTGATCCGGCAACACTGGAGAAACTATATGAACGCTTGGTTTCATTGTGTTCCTTATCTCAGTAGTGATCTGCTATTGTTAGAAAAGACAGGTTTAGTGCAGTTATCAGCGTTTTGGGTGTGACGTTTGTGTAGTGCAGGACATAAAAATACAACTACAAGTACGCAAAAATACTGGTATTTCGAATGTATATTTTTAAATAGTTGTCGGAACTATTTCAAGTGACATTTTGAGGATTTCAATAAACAAAAATGCCGCGAAATTGTGTAAACAGTGCGGATAGCTTCTGCTACGTGTGTGGGGAAGTGACATTTTCCTCACAAAAGCAGACTATAACACCACTAATAAGAAAAGCCTATCAATATTACTTTGGTTGTAAAATTGGAGACCAAGATAAATCTTGGGCACCCCACATTGTGTGTAACACTTGTGCCAGCAATTTAAGAAATTGGGTTAATGGGAAGGGGCGCTCAATGCCTTTTACAGTGCCCATGATTTGGAGGGAGCCAAGCGACCACATCAGAGACTGTTATTTTTGTATGGTTCCTTCCGTCAAGAAGGGAATTTCCACGAAGAAGAAGCGGGCCTTGATCTATCCTAACATTCCTTCTGCAATGCGCCCTGTTCCACATGGAGAAGGACTACCTGTTCCTGACCCACCTAAAGAAAACGATCTTTTTTTCTGATGATGATCAAGAAGTTGAAGCTCCTGAATCAAGTACTTCGAAGGACCCTACGTTTGTTGTAGAACCTCCATGTGAACCACATAGACTTACTCAAGAGGAACTAAGTGATCTAATCAGAGACTTGGACCTCTCGAAAAGCAAAGCCGAAATTTTAGCGTCACGCTTAAAGCAATGGAATTTATTCCAGGAAAAAGTAAATATTTCAGTGTATCGGAATAGGGAGAAGATGTTCACTTCATTTTTTACTATGGAAGACACTTGTGGCATGTACAGATGTAAATGGTCTCATGAGGGCACTTAAAATTAATTACGAACCTACGGAGTGGAGGCTCTTTATAGATTCGTCCAAGGTGAGTTTAAAGGCAGTGCTTTTACATATTGGAAATGAACTTCCTTCAATTCCTGTAGGCTACGCAGTTCATATGAAGGAATCTTATGAAAACTTGAAACGTTTACTTCAAGCCATTAAATATTATGATTTTCAGTGGCTCATTTGTGGTGACCTTAAAGTAATAGCACTGTTGCTAGGTATGCAGTTAGGGTATACAAAGTATTGTTGCTTTATATGTGAATGGGACAGTAGAGATCGTGGATCTCATTACCGCAAAAGTGATTGGAGTACCAGAGAAACTCTTCAGCCGGGAGTGAAAAATGTGCAGCATGAACCACTGGTAGATCGTAACCGAATTTTGCTTCCCCCTCTACATATTAAATTAGGTCTTATGAAAAGTTTTGTTAAGAGCATGAACCAAGAGGATGAGGCCTATAAGTACCTAAGAGGACAATTCCCTCGATTAAATGATGCCAAAGTTAAAGAGGGTGTTTTCATAGGGCCACAGATAAGCAACTATTCAAAGATCACAAGTTCGACGAAATTCTCCAAGGTGAGGAGAAAGCTGCGTGGGAATGCTTGAAGAGTGTTTGTTCACAGTTCTTGGGAAGACACCGAGCAACAAATTACAAACAACTGGTAGCAAAGTTGTTATTGTGCTACGAAAATCTTGGTTGCAATATGTCTCTGAAACTCCACTTTCTTCATTCACATCTAGACTTCTTTCCCGAAGATTGTGGAGCAGTAAGTGACCAACATGGTGAGCGTTTTCATCAAGATATTGCAGCCATGGAGAAGAGATATGAGGCAAAGTGGAGTTCTAACATATTGGCCGACTACTGTTGGACTATTGCAAGGGATGCTCCAGATGTAACCTACAAAAGGCAAGCCAAGCGAAGACGCTCAAAATAAAATAAACATAATCCTGTACAAGGGATCACTTGAAACGTTTGTCTACATTGCAGTGTAGTTCTTGCACAAAAAGGTATTTGCACATATTTTTTAAATGTTTTGATGTTAATACTGATTTTTATTACGGAATTGTTAATGTTTAACTTGACCACGGTTACTTTATTTTCTGTATCGCTGTAAAACTGGTATTTGCGCAATTTTGAAAAAGGAAGTACAAGGGTATAGAAAGCTCTAGGTTAGGGTACTTCTTAACTCCCCAGCTTATCACATCACAGTGAAATAGATAAAAAAAAGTGAAATGTAGGTTTTTACAAGGATTTTGCTTAAATGTTCTATAAATGTTAATATATTTGTATATATACAGCTACTGTTGTACAAGGGCGTTTTTTCACAACCTGAGCTAAGAAAATTCTTCTATTATCATTTCATTTCATATTATGCTTAAATGAATGTAAAAATCGCAATTTCAAAGAATTTACATACTTTCGATCAAAATTTGTTGAACAGTGTTTCCCTTATTTCTATCCTCTGAGTCTCGGATGTTTCAAACCCTTAAAATAAATTCAAATGTAATTGAAATAACGCTACTATCCTGTAGTCGATGTTAAATTAATATTGTAAGTTTTGAGATTAGATTTGAAGGAGGGGTATTAATTAGTATATCCTGTTGAAAATCCATGTCACCACTGATTTACTGTTCTGCATAATTCCTACAATGTAATATTCTCAGAAATGCTTAATGCTTAATTTTCTCAGAAATGCATATTTTGACGCAGAATTAATATAAACCTGTGATAAAAATTGGTATTCACTGTCTGAACTTACTGAATGGAATATCTGTAGACCAGTCCCACAAACATCAGATAACAGGATGATACAACCTGGTCATGGGAGTAACTACACTTTTACACAAAACAGCATTACTGCCGCATCTTACCTGATGGTTAGTAATCAGGAGATTGTAGCACTGGCTCTGTGATAAATTTCGGAATTTCTCTAGTAGTAGCAGTTTTGGGATTAAGCTACAGTTAAAATAGTTTAAAAGAAAATACTTCTGAAAGATTTATTTATAAAGAACCACTGGTTTTTGTTAGCCTCATTTCGCCAGGCTTTAGTTAATAGAATAGGTCCACCAAGCGCTGACTCCGTTTTCCTTGGAGATCGCTAGTATCGCTTATTAACATCGCAGCAGAAGGTTTCTACTTAGTTGCCACGGCCAAGAACGTTAGGAAATTAGACGTACTAGAGACAAGACCAGAAGGTAGACGAGAAGGAGAACCAGTACCAGTAGCAAATAGTAGGTGTTGATAGTATTCAGTATCTTAATTTTCTCGAACTATTGGGAAAAAATGAAATGAAATCTTGAAGTTTAACGTCCCACGGTTATGCTAAAGGAGACGGTGATAATGAGAAATGAGTGAAATGGTGGAATGAAGAAAGTGGGAGGAAACAGGAGAATCCCAAGAAAACCCACAAGCACGGTATTTGTTTACCAGAAAGTCCACACGGCTCGAGCTGGGATCGAACCAGGGACCCCAAGCACCGGAGGTGAACGCTCTACCACTGAGTCACCGCCTGTATTTTTAAAGATGTAAGTATGTATTCAATGATGTAAGAAATATTTATATGACAATTAATGACTCTAAAGGTTGTCTGGAATTTTAGTGGACCCACCAAAACCTTGAACAGGTATTTTTGTTAATTTTGTGATAAAACAAGCGTTATGAGACTACAATAGACTTCAGATTTATGGGAATTCAATGTTGAAACTAATCGTAGTAGTTCTATCTATAACTTCCAGTTGGAATACAGGAATACAATCAGAGAGGAAACTTATTCTTGAAATGTTGAAACTATAATAAAAAACATTTATTGTTATCTCTGTTATTTTGACATTTTTGCTATATTAAGTCTGGTTCATCAGTGCCAGATTAAGGAGGAACTTTGGGGGTTATATCTCCGGGACTCTAAGTGAAAAGGGGCCTCCATTCCCGATCAAAATCGCAACTCGCTGTCTAAAAAAGAAAATCAGGACGATATAATCATCATAAAATAAAATATGATCAAAAATATCAAACATATTTCCTTAAAGGAGGAGTTCGAGTTGAAAACAAGTTTAGTGCAATAGAAAGGGTTTTTAAAAAATAAAAGACAAGTATTTTTTTTTAAAAAAAAATCTTGATAAGCTGTCTCGTTCAGCTTCTATAAGCGTTTTTTTTTTTTTTTTTTTGATAAATCGCAAATGCTGAAGTCACCCGTGGGCTAGTGAGGAACGCGATATGAGTCAGGTACCACTTCCTTGTGCGCAGCTGATAATCCTTTAATAGTGCAGTGGATTTAATAGATTGTTTTGGGTTAGTTAGCAATCTTGCTTTGTGTTAAATTTTTGGAGATGTTTTTGTTAGTTGTTTTCCTACAGCATTAGCATAAAAAATAGAGAGAGAGCAATGACTACGTATTGTTTCTTCTAGACATGTTTTTGGGATGCACTGTCTCCCGGAGCTCTAAGAGTACCCCCACCCCTCGGAGGAGACCAAAATAATACGTCTATAATATAATAAAAAATAGAATACAGTAGTACCGTGTGAAAACAATATACGTTCCTCCGAAAACTAGTGTGGCAACCCCGGAACATTTTGTTTTCTGAAAGTAACACTGGTGCGAAGTGCAAACACGTGCTAGTACAGCGCGTGCTGTGTCTGTGAGGTGAGGTAGCAATGCCTAACACGTGCTGTCTTTTCGGTTCTAATTCTCATGCGATTAAAGATGACGGACATAAAGTATCTTTTTTTTACGTTGTAGTCAAGACGATTCATTAGAGATCAATAGCAACGGTGACACTCATGATGCTGAAGGTGCCCTTTAAAAATAAATGTAAACACAACTGCTATACGATGTGAATTGGAAAGTGAAGCATACCAGATTGTATAAGGAATCAGTGACGTGTCAGTGTTCCTTAGGGCATTGATCTATCTTTTAATTTTTCTGTATCAAGTGACAGTGATGATGAAACAGATAACGAGAGTTGTTCCGCGGAAAGTGATGCGAATAAGACAAATTTAACCAGTAAAGTCTTTTTATTGACACCTTAAATATTAGACATACTTTGAAAACATTGTACAATGGAAATCTTATCAGTTTAAAACTTCCTTTTAAAGATCTAAACCCCAGTCCTTATAGTGTCTTTTCTGGAGGAAATTGTACTGTTTCCACAGGGTATTCAAATTAATTTCTGAATACCACCATAGTACTGAATACGAAGTGATAACCTTCAGAAGAAATTGCAATAGAAATGTGGTTTAAATTGCGAGAGTTTGGTGGAAGGAGAGTGATTACAAAAGGAAAATTTCGTCCAAAGCTTTTCCCGGAGGGAGAGTTCCTAGCATCGCTGCTACGTTCCCTCTTTGCACAGCCATACTTATTCGTTGTATAAGATAGGATGAGGCTCGGGTGTCTCCTGTGTTAATAGTTATGCGGTGCCCAACCTCATTAATGAAGTTTAGACCTTCCTGACCCCAGGAACCACAAGTTTCAATGGCTATGGTGACGAAATGGTATTTGTCCAAGAAGTTGTTATATTTTCGTCTCTTTTCATATTCTCTGCGAGTTGCAACCGTCCCAGCTTTTGTGGAAGATGAAGGAAGATTAGAGGGGGCTAGGATATCGGTACAAGTGAAATCCCATATTAAAGCCTTCCCTCGTTTCCAAGGCACCAAAGACATTCCGTCAGGTCTCTTGCCATCAGAGCGACTACACCCCATTGGCTCTCTCACGGAAGGCGTTCCAGAGGAGATGAGGGCTCTCATAATGAGATCGTTAACAGTGGAGTGTCGAGAGTATCTGCCAGCACTAGACCATGTATACCTTTCTTATCCACTAAACTTCCGCAAGCAGGGCACTGGTGTTGTTCACAGACATCTGCTCCCAAACGTAACGCACAAGCGATTCGAAAACTTTCGTCGGGAAGATGCAGCCCTAGGGATGAAGATGGGATAGCTTGTAACCAGGCACCTGCTTTAGGAGAAGAAGTAGCAAGAAGACGTGCCTTATCTTCAGGATTTGTGGAGGACTGAAGAATAGAAGATAATCTGGAGTCTATAATAGGAGCGTCCCATGAACTTTGAAAACTTCTCTTATCAAAATCAGGTAAATCGAGTCCGCCGCACGATATCCACTGGGACATACAATCATTTATCTCAGCTTCTGAATCCTGATGAATATCCTGGCGAAGAAGAGAAGTGATCAAAGGCATAGAGCTATACATGGATGAAAGGAAAGATGGAGTAGCCAAGTCAAGGGCTCGACGAATTCCTAGACCTCCGTGATCCACAGGGAGAGATCCTTGTAGCCATGAGTTATCTGTGAGAGAGCAGTTGAGAAGAGAGATACCACTAAAGTATCATTCGTAATCTGGCATAAGTTACAGATGTTATTTCACTTTTGCCACATATGCCGCTCCTGTACATAGCTTGAAGCACAAAATTATAAATTCACCATTAAAAATTGCAACAAAACTTGAAAATGTTTCACAATTGCAACTAGGATTAAAGAATAGGTACTTAGATGTTCTAGAAATCTCGTTCGAAATGTATTTAAATGTTTTCGGTTTCGAAATTCTATAGTTCCTCCTATAAAGTGCTGATCTTATACCTTGCAGGAGAAACTAAGTTTTAGAATGTTATAAAAGAAGTGTGCAGCTCACCATCAGACATTATTTTCTACATGCAGATGGCATTTCTAAATCTTTGAAATCAGTTCTGGAAAAACAAATCCCACTTCAGAACGCCACTGTATCACTCACGAACGAAATGCTTGGTACTACATGTATGGAAGCCAGCTCTCGCAGTATGAACACGGATGACATCATCACAAAATCTTTTTTTCTTTCGCTAACGACTGAACTTAACGCGATCAAACAAACACCATTCTTTTTAGAATTTTCAACTCTACAAATGGAAATAATTTAAAAGTACATTTCCAAGTTCGACAGCTCTTTTAACTTTCCTACTGTACTTTCACAGAAATGTATTAGGTGAAGTCAGCAGCAGTCACAATTTTTCCTAGCCGCAGGTCCCCCGATGGTTTAATCCAGCCCTGCGGTTCATACAATTTCCGGTTGTAATGAAGGAAGGAACTTGGAGATGCAACATACTCGGTTAATTGTGTTTTTGTTTCATTGTGATCACCATTGAAACCAGAAATTCTTTGCTTCTACACTTCTGCTTTGTATAGAATGTTAACAGAGGAAGGAGAACACATTCCTAAGAGACTGAAACGATTCGAAAAGACCTTTTCTCAATATCTCTTATCGGTTTTGGTCTCTGTTGATCAACATTGAAATTAGAACTCACTTAATTTCTATCACTTCGAGTTTAGATAGAGGTTTAACGGAATAATTGGAGCTTATATCTGGAACGTTGAATTTATTTTATAAAGCCATATTTAAACTCTGCAATTCTCCTGAACGTGTTCACCTTCAATGTTTATTTACTTTGCAACCACGTTGTACTATTTTCTTACTATTGTTTCTCCTAATTTAGTGATTGAGTTCGTTGAATAAGCCATGGCATTGGAAAGGGTAATTACATTAAAATATGATATTTAGGGATGCGCACGAGACAATATGTGTGGCTGTCTCGTCTCGAAAATGTGCTGTAAAAGTAATGTCTCGACTCGAAAAATGTATATTTCTCTATTGGAAGAGCAGTGTCTCGACTCGAATTTTGTCAGGAAAATCCAGTCTCGACTCGTCTCGTGCGCATCCCTAATGATATTGGTGGAGTTTCACCACTGGCAAGTGCCCATCAATGGTTTACTGACACTGTTAAGTTTTCTGTTGATGATGAGTTCAGCATAAAAGATGATGTATATAGAAAGTTGTTCTATCTCAAGTACGTACAGAAGAACTACGCGGAGTCGCTCTACGTGGATCTGAAGGAATTGTGTATTTTACCGGTACAGATGAGAAACATGTAGTATCAGTTTTTTGGCCTGATGTTCAAATTGTTACCGTTAAGTTATTATGTACTCTAATAGAACTAGCAAATTTGTAAATTAGCCATGGTGAATAAGGTATGATGTTTAAAATATCTGATAATTGTATTCTGTAGATCATGAATTTGCAATACGAACGGGACATAAGCTAATATGCACAGAAGTTTGAAGACCTATTTCATATTTTGTACTTACACAAGGACAAAAGTTTGGTCTAGCCTATTGCAATAAGATAAGGACATATCTCAAGTGCAATAGGACATATGTATATTTGAATTGAATTGCCCGTTTCGAGTTTCCACTGATCTTAACACCTATTCTGGAAAGGTAGTTCCTACTTAGAAATAGCAATCCTTCAGAACTCATGCATAAATTTGATAGCATGCCAATTGATCCTATCAACTGGAATAAGGTATCAAGTTCAATCTCGTGTCTACCTGTACAAAGCACCTATTTGTGACATAAATTCCCGGAACTAATAAATAATATGTATATAAGTGCCATGTCCGAGCTGGACAATGCTAATCTAATTTCATCAGAAGTTCAAAGAGATGTATGTAGTAGTAAGCCAGGTGTAAAAATTAAAAATAGAGAGGAGTTTCTGTTCGAGCCGCCAAATTTGTAAAAATTAAAAATAGAGAGAGAGAGAGAGAGAGATCTATAGAGATGTATGGGTGGTTGTTCGGAGCGCCAAATTTTTTAAAAGTTGAAAAGAAACTGTGAGATTCTGGGTTTTGGGTTCGTGTTCCGGATTCCACAATTGCTATCATGTGCACCACCGTTGAAGTCTCCGTACTTCGAACTAAAATGTTTTATGACTTGATGAAGACTGATTTCCCGGTTTCAAACTCCTATCTCTCCGCGGTATCCCAGGGCTTTAGGGAAATAAGATCTCTTAAACAGTGAGAGCAAATGAACATTTATTTTATTTGCATCTGTATCCGTGTATTCACATGCTGCAATGCTGATAAAGAATTTTGCTCTAATTTCTGGTTTGCAGAAACGAACTAGACTGATTTTCACTTTCCATGAAAATTGGATAATAATAATAATAATAATAATAATAATAATAATAATAATAATAATAATAATAATAATAATAATAATAATAATAATAATAATAATAATAATAATAATAATAATAATAATAATAATGTTGCAAGAAATAAACTTATATCTTGAAATTAATATTTTGATTGAAAGTCATGAAAATCAGTTCAAAAAGTTCAGTCCATGGTAGATAGAATTGGAAAATTGCCTAGATTGCCCTATTAGTTTAGCCTAACAAACCCTTAAAAACCAATGTTGTGTTTCAGGTGAGAGACAACTTGTTCATGAAAGAAAAAATTCACGAATTTAGGTTAACAATATAATAAAAGCTTTAATGAGTAAAAACAAAAAAGAAATGTTTAAAAAAACAAGCAAGACGAAAATTGACACTGAACATGTAATTTATGATAAAGATGAGAAGTAAGGCATAAGGCCTTAGCAACAAAATTAAATTAAGTAAGTTACATTTATGTTGTCTTTCTCGACCTAGAGCTCGAATGAATTATTATAAGTAACCCGACACACATAAACAAACTAATGAAACCGATATCCATAACCAGTCCTAGGTGAAATTTATGATTGTTTATCCCCACATAATGAGCTCTCATGAGTATGTGCAATACAAAACTGGTTCATTTAGAACCTTACATTTGAAAATTCTTATTCACGTGATAATGGGGCGAAAAAATATATGGTTAACGTTGATCAGCTGATACTTTATGACTAATGACATTTTCAAAAAATATTGAATTTAAGAATGGTATAGTTTTCTGGAATCTGAATTTAAATACATACGATTTAGGTTCGATGAAGTTTAAAAAAATAATAAGTGGAATAATCTAGAATACGTGGATAAGGTGAAAAAGTTGAAATAAGGTGAAATAAGTTGAAATAAGTCATGACTTTGATTTGAGATTTAGTGAGAAATTTTTGAAAGAAAAATGGAATGATCTAAGGAAATTAAGTAAGCCTATGCCTGGGTTCTAATCGTTTCTAATCATAACTGAGAGTAGGAGATAATTACACCAAATATGAAATTTGATATCAACATAAACAAGAAGAACACACCATACATACATAATATCAATGCGAGTAGTATTGTTATTTAACCATGCATAACATATACACACATATTGGCGAATATAGAAAAACTACCAAGACACAAAATATATATAGATATATCATAAATATAGGCATGCATACATACATAGAAGACAATTAATACTCAACTATTCATATTAAATGCAAAGACGTCTTTTAAAAGAATTCTCTGACAAATGTGTCTATTTTCCATGGTTTTCCTTATGTTACAACAGTAGCATATGCATTAGGGTGGAGTGAAAACAGACCAAAATTTGTTTTTTCGAAATTCGATTTTGGATAGGGGGCAAAAGTTGCATCATATTATAGTACTTTACCATGGAAAATTTCAATTCTCTAAAATAATTTTTAGCCGGGGCGCATTGGGCCTTAAGTTTGATAGATTATGCAAATAAGTGAAAAGGGGCCAATTTTTAAAAAATCTAAATTCGAATTTGGATATGGGGCAAAAGCTGCATCATATCGTAGTACTTTACCATGGGAAATTTTAATCCTCTAAAATATTCTTAGCTGGGGGTCAATGGGCCTTAAGTTTCGTAGATTTTGTAAACAAATACACGTTTGTTGTGTATTTGTATAATTATTAGACAGCTCTTCGCTTGAAGTAGACTGTAATTTGAAGGTGTTAAGATTCGTTATCGTGACGAGTTGAATTTCTGAAGCTACCGAAGTTCATATTCTATGTAACAGGATACATCAACCCAGAATTCATCACTAAGAGGTGGCTGCCGTCGAGTTCAAACCCACCCACTCGCTAACATTACATTGAATGTTTCATAAGTTTTGTTCACGTCTTCCTGCAAAATACTGCGACTTTGTCTCAAAAGTAGGTATGTATTTTCTCGAGTAAATTTTGGAACGAATACAGAAATCGCTCTCTCGTGCCTCACATACTGAAAGAAGTTTCACTAATTATTTCCACTAATCTTTCCACTACTTACGTATGATATTTCAAATTTATTTTCTGAAGCGCGAATTTCTTGCAATTTTTCATCTGTCTTACGAGTCAGTATTAGCGTTCTGTTATATTATACTCATTCCAGTTTATCATTTCTGTGTAATTATTATTCTCGAAGTTTAATACTGGCACTTCGAAGGAACGAATTTCAGAAGGTTTACACTGCTTTCTGGATTGGAATATTTTATCAGCAGCAAGGATTCGTGTAGTTGATCTGTCGACATTAATCATGGCAATGAGAATGTTTTGAGGATACGCATAGAATGCATTTCTGGAAATTACTTTATTGACGTGTCTTGTATAGTTCTTGCAAACATCGCGGAAGTTTTATGGTCAAGAACAAATGTTTAGCTCCGTATTTGACAAGAGGTTTCAGTTTGATGTTGAACCACACTGGTGCATATACTTTTATCAAGAACTGTGATTGAGTATTGAGCTCCTCTGAAGGATTTGGCATTGATATATACACCTATAGACGCAAAAGTCTGTCAGCCATTGTTAACCACCGAACATGCTCAAGTTTCTCAGGTTTCTTAATCTGCTAGGCTTTTATCAGTCTCATCTTATTACAGATTGGAGTATTTCACACAAGTACCTCTGATCATAACTGAGATCAGGCACATTTAGGAGTGTAGGAGGTTCTGAAGAAATCTTTTCGAAGCCGTACACTGAATTTGTTTCACATTTCACAAATGATCTACCAATAGAGCCAAAGAAAGTGTAAGGGCCAGTATTTACAACATCGATTTCTTTTAGTAAATGACGAAGTGGTAGTTCAATGAACTGCAATAAGCACATGCACCACTGGAAGGACCTCCGTAAATGGTTTCCGAGCACTCTAATCACTCCTCCTTTTGACCCAACATTAATATTAGTGCCATCGCAGGCCGATAGCTACCACATCTGATAGATCCACATTATTTTCTTGTAATTCGCGGCAGATGAAACTAGCAATATTATTTGTAGATGCTGATCCGGTCAAAGCATTTCCAGCATAGCCGAGAAATTTGTTACCCGTTTCTACATGATACAATAATGTTCTTCTAGCTTCATATGTCTGACTGTCGAACATCGTGAGCGTTTGGTCTTTCTTCCAATCAAAATAGATGGCACGAGGTTTCACTTTATTAACAGTCTCTTTAGTTCTTACACTTATACCATTTTCACAATCTTTCTTTGAATTTTACTTCTGTCAGTTATGTTTTGCGATTGCTCTAGACTCACATATTAAAAATCTTCCAAAACCGCAGTAGCAATTGCTGCAATTTTTCTTCTAGTCAGGCCGGTTTTCTCCTTCACTTTTGCTAATGTTGGGACGAATTTTCTAATTTGCGTGCATCCAATCTGTGCTTACTCTCTTATCTTCTTCAAAGGATATTTCCAACTAAAATATGATCTCCTCCAGCTTCAGTGTGTTCTTTATTGTCTTCCTATCTTGTTTCCGAAGATGGCAAGTAGTCTGAAGATTCGATAATGTAACTAGTAGAGTATAATACTCTTTGATTGAAAGCTTCACGGTAAGGTCGCTTTTTGGCTTTCCTTCCTTCTCTTTTTTTGAATTTCTTTATCTAAGTAATATCGATAATACCGAATATCATTTTTTACTCACCACCCAGCAACACAAATAGGCTAGTTATCGCCCGGGGCAAGAACTCGCCTTAGCACCTCCGACCAACCAAACCAAAAGGCACCCCAATTATACCTGATATTGGCATCAGATAGTTCTATTCCATTCTTTCTTCAAGCGGTAAACCTTGATTTCAAAATTGTAGTACATATTTTAATTTTTAGTACAAGATAAAACACTAAACTACTTGGTAACTGATTGACAAATAATCTGAGGGTAGCATGCTTGACACATTCTTACAGTCTTAACGAAATAGCTGCAAATCACAATGTTTTTGGAATTATATCAGGATTTGGATATGTGTAGAATGAATCAACAGTCTTTTGCTTTAAAATAGAATATTTAATTATGAAAAACAATCAAGCTGTTGTTTTGAGTACACTCGAACATTTTACAAATCTCTTAAATCGATGTAAGTTAAATGAAAACACAAAAAGCTGGAACTAAAATTTAACCTTGCGGGCTCTTTTGGATGCAGAGGTTTTTACAATGTCCTCAAAACATAGCTTTGAAGCTAACTTATGCTCTATGGATATGATCCTAAGGTTTGTGAGTCGTTGTTGCCCTCTTAAATTTCTTAGGTAATTTTTTTTATGATCTTTAGTTTGCTAAAACTCCTTTCTTGCTTTATAGTGAAAATAATTATTTGCCCAGTTTTGCGCCCCCCAATTCGGCGCCCGGGGCACAAGCTCCCTTTTCCCCCTTGTTACGTCACTGTCACCACCAACCAAACTATTATACTATTAACAATACTGCCAAAAGTTCATTGTAGGATATCAGAAGACTTATTAAATAGCAAAATGCTTTTTTCTTTATGACAAACTCGCAAAATGCTTATAGTTAGTTGATCACTTTTCGTCTTATTATTCCCAAGTTTCAGGACCATTGCGCCCTGGCTAAAAATAATTTTAGAGAATTAAAAATTCATGTTGTTATCTATTGACAAACGATGCATCTTTTGCCCTCTATCCATAATACAAATTAAAAGTCTGCATTCAGCGAAGATTTGCTAAATAGTTACATAGTAAACGGAAATTGATTTGCAAACTTTCAAACTTAAAGCCCCTTGCGCCCCGGCTAAAATTATTTTAGAGAATTGAAATTTTTTATGGTAAAGTACTACGATATGATGCAACTTTTGCCCCCTATCCAAATTCGAATTTCGAAAAAAAAAAATTCGCTCCACCCTAATATGCATATAGCAGTAGGGTGTCGTCATTAGTGAGATCTATGCGCATACTTCCGATCGCTCTATTATTTAGAGGATTAGAATGATACATTAAATGCGGCTTTGCTTAGCCTACTTTATGTTTACTAACCCATATGTATTCTTCATGACAGAATATAATACCTGTTTCCTTTTATTGACGGATTCCGTATCTCTAACACAAAAATGACTGATTATGAGATTATTTCCGTTTTCTAATCACTAATTAACCTTTGAGCTTTCTACGTCAAATACTTTTATTGAGACATTACTGCAGATTATTCATTAAGCTCCTGTTAGCATATTGATTGAAATAAATTCATTAACTTACCAACCCCTATGTGAATAACTTTACAAACAGTGAGTTTATATAATTTAAACAATACACTGAATGCGCTTCTACAAAATATATCAAGCTTTGTTTTTAATTATCTTACATCCCAAGAGTGCCTGTCAATAACGTAGATGACACACTTTCACATCATGTTAATTTAAATATTCTAATTTAAGTACTTAGATTACCTTGTTTTATCAAAAATTTGCAGTTCGAACTACTAAAAGTCTACATGTTATTTTGTTTACATTTAGTTTGTCTTTCTTTATCCACAATTATGAATCATGACTGACAAACAAAAAAAAAAAAAAAAAAAAAAAAAAAAATACGGGAATTAATATGTATTTAATGAGAACGATGCAGTCACTAATATCACAAAATATATAAATAAAATTGCTAAAGTGAAAATGAAATGAAAATGAAATTTGAATTTTACGTCCCACGGTTATGCCGGTTAGGCTAAAGGAGACGGGAAATTGCTAAAGTGTCTCTATAGTTCAATGTAAGAAGACTTTAAGGTAAAAATTTTAAACTTTGATAGCTTAAGTTCGAAATAGAGTACTTATTTTCAATGAATTGAAATTAAGTTTTTGAAATCTCAACTATTTCCGGCTTTTAATTTCTCTACAGAGAATGTCTTGCATCTTTATTTAATGCTGAGAATCGCCCTTTCAACACCAATAAATAGGGTCCTACCTTTCGTTGTCGCCACTGCGCTGAACACACATACAGAGAGGTCCTTATGTTTCCTTGTTTCGTGCCTGTGCGACGAATATTCTGGATCCTGGGATCTCTCATCGGGCTTTTCCTGTGTCTTCCTCCTAAACTGCCAGGAGCGGCTTTGGTCTGTCCATCTCCATCGAAGCAGGGCTTCCGTCGATAAATCTCTTCCACAAACCACTTTTCTGCACTAGCATTTTCAATTATCACACTGCATCAATATCACTCTTTCTATCGTGAGTAGGTGCTGCACGGACTAATTATATTAAGTGTTTTTAAGAAGTGTTCATGGTAATGCAAACTAATCGCGTATTCTTAAAGCTAGTCTAAGTGCTGTCTGGAAATTTGTCAGCAACATTCAGGTTTGTTTTCCCGACTCGTTACTAATCTTAGCTGAACCAGTTCGTTAACGCTTGTTGTCTGGAATTTTTCGTAAATATATGTGGTGTATATCCCTAAAAAAGTATCACTCACACAAAAGGTATGTAAATATTTTATCACACAAAAGGTATGTAAATATTTTAATGTATTTCGGAGTTTCAAAGTTTTTCTTAGTTGAAGAAAATCTACGTAAAAATGTCTATACTTTAGTGCCGCAGAAAATCGTCCACCGGGCTGCTCTCTAAGTTAGCTGATCATTATGTCTCTTAATTAACGTGTGGTATGTCTTAGAGTGTAGTATGTGTGCCACTTTGGGTATGCTTGAATGTTTTTGACGCACTAGTTACCGGTCTTCAACTGCCACTGACTTCAAAATTTTGAATTCCCAACTCGCCGATCTTTTAGGACACGCCTGTAACTGCGTTTTTGATTTCCTCCTTTTTCTCTCATTCGTCAAATTATTTTCGTGTTCTCAACTTATTTTATTCGTACCCGCCGATTTACGGTGCTCTAGCATCGTCTCTCCAAGGTACGTGATTTCTATAAAATTTGCAAGTTGTATCTAAAATTTTTATGAAAGTTCATTTGGAGATTTCTTGTTTGGTTCGTACTATTGGACCAACATACAAACCTGTGCCAAAATATTATCTAAGTTCTACGTGGAGACATTCTGACGGAAATGTGAGTGTAACAGATTTATAAAGATTAATTTCCACTTCGATTCTATTCAATTTGAGTAGACTTTACTATTTTTTCTCCTCTTCCACAGAAGGATGTTAACAGCTCTTCTGTTTCTTTGCTTGGGTTCAAGAAACACACTCTGTATGTGTAGCCTCGTGTGGCTTCAAACGTTCAGCGAGTATTGCTTAAGAGACAAAAGAAGAGTAGTTTGTATTCCTGGTTTCAACGACAGGTATACAGAATTTTTTTCTTTTAAAAAAGCATCTTACTCTCGGAAGTAGAAAGAAAATAAAGAATGTCACTTCAGTTCCCCTTGCTTTTTAACACGCAAAATTTAAATTAACATTCGCTTAAGTTGTTTCAATCATATGTGTAATTGAATTTTTAAAAAAATATTAAAAATTAAATAAAAATGAATATGAGGGAACTATCACACAGGTAACTCACGATTATCAACACTTTTCGCTGTATTCAACGCAAGATATGTCAATGGATGTCCCTCCATTTGATTCTGCAAATCAGATGGAGAATATACCTGATGACCGAGAAATGTCAATGGTTCTTAAGAACAAAGTAACTTAGCAGATAAAAACGTAAAAGATCAAACCACTTCTTCTTAGTTTAGTGACACACAGGTTGATAGCTTCTTTATATTGTGCATCATGTAACACTGAAATAGTGTTTTTGATCTGAGAAGGTAAACTAGTGTTGACCACGACACTCGAAACATATTTCGTTCCACTCTTCGTTGAACGTGTGGAGATGATTTTTCGTGGAGGAAAGACTCTTTCTACCGCTATTTCATCTCGTAATTTTAAATTTTCTGTTTGGTTTGGTATATAAGCTTCCAAAATTTCAACTCACAGTCAGCATCCTGAAAAGAACCAGATTCACGAGAAAACGCATCAAACCGCACAATCACAAAAGTCTTGGCCAGTGAGGGGATCGAACCCACGACCTTCGCGTTATTAGCACGACGCTCTAACCAACTGAGCTAACCGGCCACGACGACAAAGGCTGCAATTTCTTTTTTTAAAATCTAGAATATATACTGACTCGATCAAAATTTATAGCTGATTTACGCGTTGATGCGTCTATTTAAATACCATGGCATCTTAAGAATCGACCAATGATTATCATAATACCAGAAAGAGTCATCAGATCATTCAAAGCATTAATAGTTGTATTTTCGAAGTAAAAATGAATCTTTTCTCGCCCGAACAGGGACTCGAACCCAGGACCGTTAGGTTAAAAGCCTAACGCTCTACCGACTGAGCTTTCCGGGCTGGCAACAATTGGCCTGGACATAAAATTTCTGTTCAAAGTCATTTCTCAGCACGTGCACACAATTACATGTATAATTTAAGGACGAAAGTATGTACCCCTGACATCAAGGGAATAATAAGGTTTTTAAGAGGCTGTGTGATCACCACGGACAGAGATACAAGCTCTGCGACCTAATTCTATGCTTCTCAAATCTCATGTATCTCAATGTCTACGTCTTTCCATACCGTTTTAAACGTGCTTAATAGCATTCAACTCGAAGCAACAGGCAGGCCAGTCCATTCACCGACTATTCTGTGTTCTCAAGAGCTTCACTACCTTTATTTTTCGATGCGGCCACTCATTGTCACCCACTAATAAAAAGTTGTAGCCGATCACCCATCTGAAAAAAAGCACATCGGCAGAAGCGCAGTCTACAATAACCTTCACCGGTAAATGTACCGCGTTAATACATAATAGGGGTTCGTATGTAAATGACATATCATATTTTCTCATACAAAAACACCGGAACATCAAAATGATCATGTTAGACAATGTTTCTGGATTCATTGTATGTTCTCACTTCTCGTGAGAAGAGTATATGTGCTCAGTTACTAGTCACATTGAGTCTGCTTTCATCGGAGATTGGAATGCGAAACAACTCCTCGGTCACTCGTGATGTTGTTGGAACAATACCAATCGTTTCCACCAGTGTGACAGTGTCAACGAAATGTAACGCATTGGATTTAGGGAATGAGATCATTCCCATGCAGTCGACATACTATGACAAGCGTGAGATTGGGCACCTTGGAGACCTCTTAAATGTGGTTGCATTTGTATCGCCACCCGGATAACTCAGTTGGTAGAGTGTTATGCTTTCAGCCTAACGATCCAATGGTCAAATCACTTTTTTTTGAGATGTTGCGTTTGTCTTTACTTTTAAAATATCGAATATTAATGTCTTGAATAATTTAAAGACTATTTCTGCTATTATGACAATTAATGATTGATCCTGAAGATGGTACGGAATTTAAATAGGCATATCAAAGCATAAAATAGGTGTTTATTTTGATCGAATAAACACTTTTTTCTCCCGAAAAGAAATGAAACTTTAACTTACGACAAGCGAAATGTCTCAAGTCTTATAAGCAACAGCAGTCTATGAAAGGTTTTGATCTCAAACACTGTTTTAGTGTCCGATGATTTACAGTAACTCCTCGTCTCTCGTCTCATGCTCAACGATGAACTCCCTCGTGTTTATATGAATAGCTTTCGCGGCATTGATATAGGATACTTGAGATCGACTCTCAGAGGTAGCTCATGCGTTCCGGATACCACGTAAAGCTTTCGGTGCAAGTATGTTATAGCATGGTTGCTGAACGGAACGCTAAATTAAATCAATTCATCTCGATTCCGTGGGCAATACTAATTGAATTAAGATTACTTAAAGGACCACAGAGACAAGTGTTCCGGTTGGGACGATTCAAAAACAAAAGGGAAAGAGGATAAAAACCATATTCTTAAAACAGAAAGGTATAGGATTCGTGTGTCTATTCGAGCGATCGTTTCCATTTTCAAAAAAAGTTACTATGCATTGAATGATATAAGAAATATTTATGCTAATATGACAATTAATGATCCTAAAGGTGATATGGAATTGAAATTGGTGCACCAAATTCTAGAAGAAATATTTTTATTAAATTTGTGGTCAAACACACGTTATTAGACCAAAATAGACTTCAGACTTATGAGAACTCAATGATAAAACTGATCGTAGCAGATCTATCTATAACTTCGGGTTGTAATACTGGAAAAGATCAAAGTTGAATCTTATTCTTGAAACTACATGAAAAAGCTATTTATTGCTATCTCTGTTACTTTAACATTTTTTGCTATATGAAGATAAGTAAACGGTTCATAGAATTTCTGGTTGCAATAAAGGAATGAAATCCGAAGTGGAGCTTACTTTTGGGACATTTAATGGATGTTAACTGGATGCTACTCACTATCTATTATAGCTTTTGTTCAATTGCGATCAACATTGTAACCTCAAATTCTTTACTTCTATAATTGTGGTTTGTATAGATTGTTAACGGAGGAAAAAGAACAATTTCCTAAGAGGCTGAAACGATTCGAAAAGACCTTTTCTCCCTATCTCTTACCGGTTTTGGTCTATGTTGATCAACGTTCAAATGGGACATCACTCAATTTCTACCACTTCCAGTTTCAACAGAGATTTAACGGATTAAATGGAGCTTATCATTGGGGTGCAAAATTTATTTTATGAAGCCATATTTGCGTTGCGCAATGGTCCTGAACGTATTCACCTTTAATGTTTATTTACTTTGCAACCACATTGTACTATTTTCTTACTATTGTTTTTCCTAATTTAGTGATTGAGTTCGTTGAATAAGCCATGGTATTGGAAAGGGTAAATACATTAAAATATGATATTGCTGTAGCTTCACTACTACCAAGTACCCATCAACGACTCTCTGACACTTACAATGATGATGTGTTCAGCATAAAAGTTGATGTTTATAGCAAGTGGTTGTTTGTGAAAGCACGCACAGAAGCACTACGTGAAGATGCTGTACGTCATTCTGAAGGAATGATGTATATTACCGGTACAGATGAGAAACATGCAGTATCAATTTTCTGGACTGATGTTTAAATTGTTACCATTAAGTTATTATGTACTCTAATGGAACTAGCAAATTCAGAAATTAGCCATGATAAATACCTGATAACTGTATTCCCTAGATCATGAATTTGCAATACGAACGGGACATAAGCTAATATGCACAGAAGTTTGAAGACCTATTCCATATTTTGTGCTTACACAAGAACAAAAGTTTGGTCTAGCATATTGCTATAAGATAAGGACATGTCTCAAGTACAATAAGACATATGTATATTCGAATTGCCCGCTTCGAGTTTCCACTGATCCTAACAGTTATTCTGGAAAAGTAGTTCCTACAATTAGAAATAGTAACCCTTCAGAACTGTTATGCCTAAATTTGATAGCATGCCAATTTATCCTATCAACTGGAATAAGGTATAAAGTACAATTTCGAGCCTACCTAAACCATGCCAGGTAACTGTGACCATTATCGACAGTTTTCGTTGCATTCAATGCAAAAGATATCAATTTATGTCCTTCTATGTCATTCTGCAAATTAGATGGAGAATATACCTGATAACCGAGAAATGTCAATGGCTCTTAAGAACAAAGTAACTTAGCAGATAAAAACGTAAAAGATCAAACCACTTCTTCTTAGTTTAGTGACACACAGGTTGATAGCTTCTTTATATTGTGCATCATGTAACACTGAAATAGTGTTTTTGATCTGAGAAGGTAAACTAGTGTTGACCACGACACTCGAAACATATTTCGTTCCACTCCTCGTTGAACGTGTGGAGATGATTTTTCGTGGAGGAAAGACTCTTTCTACCGCTATTTCATCTCGTAATTTTAGATTTTCTGTTTGGTTTGGTATATAAGCTTCCAAAATTTGAACTCACAGTCAGCATCCAGAAAAGAACCAGATTCACGAGAAAACGCATCAAACCGCACAATCACAAAAGTCTTGGCCAGTGAGGGGATCGAACCCACGACCTTCGCGTTATTAGCACGACGCTCTAACCAACTGAGCTAACCGGCCACGAAGACAAAGGCTGCAATTTCTTTTTTTAAAATGTAGAATATATACTTACTCGATCAAAATTTATAGCTGGTTTACGCTTTGATGCGTCTATTTAAATACCATGGCATCTTAAGAATCGACCAATGATTATCATAATACCAGAAAGAGTCATCAGATTATTCAAAGCATTAATAGTTGTATTTTCGAAGTAAAAATGAATCTTTTCTCGCCCGAACAGGGACTCGAACCCTGGACCGTTAGGTTAAAAGCCTAACGCTCTACCGACTGAGCTATCCGGGCTGGCAATAATTGGCCTGGACATAAAATTTCTGTTCAAAGTCATTTCTCAGCACGTGCACACAATTACATGTATAATTTAAGGACGAAAGTATGTTTCGGTAACTTAATGTATGCTTTGGCATATATTGCTGAAGTTTAAACCCTACGTAAAATGTAGTTCTACACTAAAGTATGATTCAAGAAACAACAGAAAAAACACACGTGGTTAGAAGAACGTAGATGACGCTTTTAAACAGATCCAATAACTTCATTGAAAGCACTGTAACTCATGATGTATCCCTGACATCAAGAGAATAATATGGATTTTAAGAAGCTGTGTGATCACCACGGACAGAGATACAAACTCTGCGACCTAATTCTATGCTTCTCAAATCTCATGTATCTCAATGTCTACGTCTTTCCACACCATTTTAAACGTGCTTAATAGGATTCAACTCGAAGCAACAGGCAGGCCAGTCCATTCACCGACTATTCTCTGTTCTCAAGAGCTTCACTACCTTTATTTTTCGATGCGGCCACTCATTGTCACCCACTAATAAAAAGTTGTAGCCGATCACCCATCTGAAAAAAAGCACATCGGAAGAAGCGCAGTCTACAATAACCTTCACCGGTAAATGTACCGCGTTAATACATATAGGGGTTCGTATGTAAATGACATATCATATTTCCTCATACAAAAATACCGGAACATCAAAATGATCATGTTAGACAATGTTTCTGGATTCATTGTATGTTGTCACCTCTCGTGAGAAGAGTATATGTGCTCAGTTACTAGTCACATTGAGTCTGCTTTCATCGGAGATTGGAATGCGAAACAACTCCTCGGTCACTCGTGATGTTGTTGGAACAATACCAATCGTTTCCACCAGTGTGACAGTGTCAACGAAATGTAACGCATTGGATTTAGGGAATGAGATCATTCCCATGCAGTCGACATACTATGACAAGCGTGAAATTGGGCACCTTGGAGACCTCTTAAATGTGGTTGCATTTGTATCGCCACCCGGATAACTCAGTTGGTAGAGTGTTATGCTTTCAGCCTAACGATCCAATGGTCAAATCACTTTTTTTTGAGATGTTGCGTTTGTCTTTACTTTTAAAATATCGAATATTAATGTCTTGAATAATTTAAAGACTATTTCTGCTATTATGACAATTAATGATTGATCCTGAAGATGGTACGGAATTTAAATAGGCATATCAAAGCATAAAATAGGTGTTTATTTTGATCGAATAAACACTTTTTTCTCCCGAAAAGAAATGAAACTTTAACTTACGACAAGCGAAATGTCTCAAGTCTTATAAGCAACAGCAGTCTATCAAAGGTTTTGATCTCAAACACTGTTTTAGTGTCCGATGATTTACAGTAACTCTCGTCTCTCGTCTCATGCTCAACGATGAACTCCCTCGTGTTTATATGAATAGCTTTCGCGGCATTGATATAGGATACTTGAGATCGACTCTCAGAGGTAGCTCATGCGTTCCGGATACCACGTAAAGCTTTCGGTGCAAGTATGTTATAGTATGGTTGCTGAACGGAACGCTAAATTAAATCAATTCATCTCGATTCCGTGGGCAATACTAATTGAATTAAGATTACTTAAAGGACCACAGAGACAAGTGTTCCGGTTGGGACGATTCAAAAACAAAAGAGAGAGAGGATAAAAACCATATTCTTAAAACAGAAAGGTATAGGATTCGTGTGTCTATTCGAGCGATCGTTTCCATTTTCAAAAAAAGTTACTATGCATTGAATGATATAAGAAATATTTATGCTAATATAACAATTAATGATCCTAAAGATGATATGGAATTGAAATTGGTGCACCAAATTCTAGAAGAAATATTTTTATTAAATTTGTGGTCAAACACACGTTATTAGACCAAAATAGACTTCAGACTTATGAGAACTCAATGATAAAACTGATCGTAGCAGATCTATCTATAACTTCGGGTTGTAATACTGGAAAAGATCAAAGTTGAATCTTATTCTTGAAACTACATGAAAAAGCTATTTATTGCTATCTCTGTTACTTTAACATTTTTTGCTATATGAAGATAAGTAAACGGTTCATAGAATTTCTGGTTGCAATAAAGGAATGAAATCCCAAGTGGAGCTTACTTTTGGGACATTTAATGGATGTTAACTGGATGCTACTCACTATCTATTATAGCTTTTGTTCAATTGCGATCAACATTGTAACCTCAAATTCTCTACTTCTATAATTGTGGTTTGTATAGATTGTTAACGGAGGAAAAAGAACAATTTCCTAAGAGGCTGAAACGATTCGAAAAGACCTTTTCTCCCTATCTCTTACCGGTTTTGGTCTATGTTGATCAACGTTCAAATGGGACATCACTCAATTTCTACCACTTCCAGTTTCAACAAAGATTTAACGGATTAAATGGAGCTTATCATTGGGGTGCAAAATTTATTTTATGAAGCCATATTTGCGTTGCGCAATGGTCCTGAACGTATTCACCTTTAATGTTTATTTACTTTGCAACCACATTGTACTATTTTCTTACTATTGTTTTTCCTAATTTAGTGATTGAGTTCGTTGAATAAGCCATGGTATTGGAAAGGGTAAATACATTAAAATATGATATTGCTGTAGCTTCACTACTACCAAGTACCCATCAACGACTCTCTGACACTTACAATGATGATGTGTTCAGCATAAAAGTTGATGTTTATAGCAAGTGGTTGTTTGTGAAAGCACGCACAGAAGCACTACGTGAAGATGCTGTATGTGATTCTGAATAAATGATGTATATTACCGGTACAGATGAGAAACATGCAGTATCAATTTTCTGGACTGATGTTTAAATTGTTACCATTAAGTTATTATGTACTCTAATGGAACTAGCAAATTCAGAAATTAGCCATGATAAATACCTGATAACTGTATTCCCTAGATCATGAATTTGCAATACGAACGGGACATAAGCTAATATGCACAGAAGTTTGAAGACCTATTCCATATTTTGTGCTTACACAAGAACAAAAGTTTGGTCTAGCATATTGCTATAAGATAAGGACATGTCTCAAGTACAAGAAGACATATGTATATTCGAATTGCCCGCTTCGAGTTTCCACTGATCCTAACAGTTATTATGGAAAAGTAGTTCCTACATTAGAAATAGTAACCCTTCAGAACTGTTATGCCTAAATTTGATAGCATGCCAATTTATCCTATCAACTGGAAAAAAATAAATCTTTGAGTTTTCCGTCCCACGGTTATGCCGGTTAGGCTAAAGGAGACGGTGATTATGAGAGATGAGTGAAATGGTGGAATGAAGAAAGTGGGAGGAAACTGGAGAACCCCGAGAAAACCCACGAGCATCCTATCAACTGGAATAAGGTATAAAGTACAATTTCGTGCCTACCTAAACCATGCCAGGTAACTGTGACCATTATCGACAGTTTTCGTTGCATTCAATGCAAAAGATATCAATTTATGTCCTTCTATTTCATTCTGCAAATTAGATGGAGAATATACCTGATGACCGAGAAATGTCAATGGCTCTTAAGAACAAAGTAACTTAGCAGATAAAAACGTAAAAGATCAAACCACTTCTTCTTAGTTTAGTGACACACAGGTTGATAGCTTCTTTATATTGTGCATCATGTAACACTGAAATAGTGTTTTTGATCTGAGAAGGTAAACTAGTGTTGACCACGACACTCGAAACATATTTCGTTCCACTCCTCGTTGAACGTGTGGAGATGATTTTTCGTGGAGGAAAGACTCTTTCTACCGCTATTTCATCTCGTAATTTTAGATTTTCTGTTTGGTTTGGTATATAAGCTTCCAAAATTTGAACTCACAGTCAGCATCCAGAAAAGAACCAGATTCACGAGAAAACGCATCAAACCGCACAATCACAAAAGTCTTGGCCAGTGAGGGGATCGAACCCACGACCTTCGCGTTATTAGCACGACGTTCTAACCAACGGAGCTAACCGGCCACGATGACAAAGGCTGCAATTTCTTTTTGTAAAATGTAGAATATATACTTACTCGATCAAAATTTATAGCTGGTTTACGCTTTGATGCGTCTATTTAAATACCATGGCATCTTAAGAATCGACCAATGATTATCATAATACCAGAAAGAGTCATCAGATTATTCAAAGCATTAATAGTTGTATTTTCAAAGTAAAAATGAATCTTTTCTCGCCCGAACAGGGACTCGAACCCTGGACCGTTAGGTTAAAAGCCTAACGCTCTACCGACTGAGCTATCCGGGCTGGCAATAACTGGCCTGGACATAAAATTTCTGCTCAAAGTCATTTCTCAGCACGTGCACACAATTACATGTATAATTTAAGAACGAAAGTATGTTTCGGTAACTTAATGTATGCTTTGGCATATATTGCTGAAGTTTGAACCCTACGTAAAATGTAGTTCTACACTAAAGTATGATTCAAGAAACAACAGAAAAAACACACGTGGTTAGAAGAACGTAGATGACGCTTTTAAACAGATCCAATAACTTCATTGAAAGCACTGTAACTCATGATGTATTCCTGACATCAAGAGAATAATATGGATTTTAAGAAGCTGTGTGATCACCACGGACAGAGATACAAACTCTGCGACCTAATTCTATGCTTCTCAAATCTCATGTATCTCAATGTCTACGTCTTTCCACACCATTTTAAACGTGCTTAATAGGATTCAACTCGAAGCAACAGGCAGGCCAGTCCATTCACCGACTATTCTCTGTTCTCAAGAGCTTCACTACCTTTATTTTTCGATGCGGCCACTCATTGTCACCCACTAATAAAAAGTTGTAGCCGATCACCCATCTGAAAAAAAGCACATCGGAAGAAGCGCAGTCTACAATAACCTTCACCGGTAAATGTACCGCGTTAATACATATAGGGGTTCGTATGTAAATGACATATCATATTTCCTCATACAAAAATACCGGAACATCAAAATGATCATGTTAGACAATGTTTCTGGATTCATTGTATGTTGTCACCTCTCGTGAGAAGAGTATATGTGCTCAGTTACTAGTCACATTGAGTGTGGTTTCATCGGAGATTGGAATGCGAAACAACTCCTCGGTCACTCGTGATGTTGTTGGAACAATACCAATCGTTTCCACCAGTGTGACAGTGTCAACGAAATGTAACGCATTGGATTTAGGGAATGAGATCATTCCCATGCAGTCGACATACTATGACAAGCGTGAAATTGGGCACCTTGGAGACCTCTTAAATGTGGTTGCATTTGTATCGCCACCCGGATAACTCAGTTGGTAGAGTGTTATGCTTTCAGCCTAACGATCCAATGGTCAAATCACTTTTTTTTGAGATGTTGCGTTTGTCTTTACTTTTAAAATATCGAATATTAATGTCTTGAATAATTTAAAGACTATTTCTGCTATTATGACAATTAATGATTGATCCTGAAGATGGTACGGAATTTAAATAGGCATATCAAAGCATAAAATAGGTGTTTATTTTGATCGAATAAACACTTTTTTCTCCCGAAAAGAAATGAAACTTTAACTTACGACAAGCGAAATGTCTCAAGTCTTATAAGCAACAGCAGTCTATCAAAGGTTTTGATCTCAAACACTGTTTTAGTGTCCGATGATTTACAGTAACTCTCGTCTCTCGTCTCATGCTCAACGATGAACTCCCTCGTGTTTATATGAATAGCTTTCGCGGCATTGATATAGGATACTTGAGATCGACTCTCAGAGGTAGCTCATGCGTTCCGGATACCACGTAAAGCTTTCGGTGCAAGTATGTTATAGTATGGTTGCTGAACGGAACGCTAAATTAAATCAATTCATCTCGATTCCGTGGGCAATACTAATTGAATTAAGATTACTTAAAGGACCACAGAGACAAGTGTTCCGGTTGGGACGATTCAAAAACAAAAGAGAGAGAGGATAAAAACCATATTCTTAAAACAGAAAGGTATAGGATTCGTGTGTCTATTCGAGCGATCGTTTCCATTTTCAAAAAAAGTTACTATGCATTGAATGATATAAGAAATATTTATGCTAATATAACAATTAATGATCCTAAAGATGATATGGAATTGAAATTGGTGCACCAAATTCTAGAAGAAATATTTTTATTAAATTTGTGGTCAAACACACGTTATTAGACCAAAATAGACTTCAGACTTATGAGAACTCAATGATAAAACTGATCGTAGCAGATCTATCTATAACTTCGGGTTGTAATACTGGAAAAGATCAAAGTTGAATCTTATTCTTGAAACTACATGAAAAAGCTATTTATTGCTATCTCTGTTACTTTAACATTTTTTGCTATATGAAGATAAGTAAACGGTTCATAGAATTTCTGGTTGCAATAAAGGAATGAAATCCCAAGTGGAGCTTACTTTTGGGACATTTAATGGATGTTAACTGGATGCTACTCACTATCTATTATAGCTTTTGTTCAATTGCGATCAACATTGTAACCTCAAATTCTCTACTTCTATAATTGTGGTTTGTATAGATTGTTAACGGAGGAAAAAGAACAATTTCCTAAGAGGCTGAAACGATTCGAAAAGACCTTTTCTCCCTATCTCTTACCGGTTTTGGTCTATGTTGATCAACGTTCAAATGGGACATCACTCAATTTCTACCACTTCCAGTTTCAACAAAGATTTAACGGATTAAATGGAGCTTATCATTGGGGTGCAAAATTTATTTTATGAAGCCATATTTGCGTTGCGCAATGGTCCTGAACGTATTCACCTTTAATGTTTATTTACTTTGCAACCACATTGTACTATTTTCTTACTATTGTTTTTCCTAATTTAGTGATTGAGTTCGTTGAATAAGCCATGGTATTGGAAAGGGTAAATACATTAAAATATGATATTGCTGTAGCTTCACTACTACCAAGTACCCATCAACGACTCTCTGACACTTACAATGATGATGTGTTCAGCATAAAAGTTGATGTTTATAGCAAGTGGTTGTTTGTGAAAGCACGCACAGAAGCACTACGTGAAGATGCTGTATGTGATTCTGAATAAATGATGTATATTACCGGTACAGATGAGAAACATGCAGTATCAATTTTCTGGACTGATGTTTAAATTGTTACCATTAAGTTATTATGTACTCTAATGGAACTAGCAAATTCAGAAATTAGCCATGATAAATACCTGATAACTGTATTCCCTAGATCATGAATTTGCAATACGAACGGGACATAAGCTAATATGCACAGAAGTTTGAAGACCTATTCCATATTTTGTGCTTACACAAGAACAAAAGTTTGGTCTAGCATATTGCTATAAGATAAGGACATGTCTCAAGTACAAGAAGACATATGTATATTCGAATTGCCCGCTTCGAGTTTCCACTGATCCTAACAGTTATTATGGAAAAGTAGTTCCTACATTAGAAATAGTAACCCTTCAGAACTGTTATGCCTAAATTTGATAGCATGCCAATTTATCCTATCAACTGGAAAAAAATAAATCTTTGAGTTTTCCGTCCCACGGTTATGCCGGTTAGGCTAAAGGAGACGGTGATTATGAGAGATGAGTGAAATGGTGGAATGAAGAAAGTGGGAGGAAACTGGAGAACCCCGAGAAAACCCACGAGCATCCTATCAACTGGAATAAGGTATAAAGTACAATTTCGTGCCTACCTAAACCATGCCAGGTAACTGTGACCATTATCGACAGTTTTCGTTGCATTCAATGCAAAAGATATCAATTTATGTCCTTCTATTTCATTCTGCAAATTAGATGGAGAATATACCTGATGACCGAGAAATGTCAATGGCTCTTAAGAACAAAGTAACTTAGCAGATAAAAACGTAAAAGATCAAACCACTTCTTCTTAGTTTAGTGACACACAGGTTGATAGCTTCTTTATATTGTGCATCATGTAACACTGAAATAGTGTTTTTGATCTGAGAAGGTAAACTAGTGTTGACCACGACACTCGAAACATATTTCGTTCCACTCCTCGTTGAACGTGTGGAGATGATTTTTCGTGGAGGAAAGACTCTTTCTACCGCTATTTCATCTCGTAATTTTAGATTTTCTGTTTGGTTTGGTATATAAGCTTCCAAAATTTGAACTCACAGTCAGCATCCAGAAAAGAACCAGATTCACGAGAAAACGCATCAAACCGCACAATCACAAAAGTCTTGGCCAGTGAGGGGATCGAACCCACGACCTTCGCGTTATTAGCACGACGTTCTAACCAACGGAGCTAACCGGCCACGATGACAAAGGCTGCAATTTCTTTTTGTAAAATGTAGAATATATACTTACTCGATCAAAATTTATAGCTGGTTTACGCTTTGATGCGTCTATTTAAATACCATGGCATCTTAAGAATCGACCAATGATTATCATAATACCAGAAAGAGTCATCAGATTATTCAAAGCATTAATAGTTGTATTTTCAAAGTAAAAATGAATCTTTTCTCGCCCGAACAGGGACTCGAACCCTGGACCGTTAGGTTAAAAGCCTAACGCTCTACCGACTGAGCTATCCGGGCTGGCAATAACTGGCCTGGACATAAAATTTCTGCTCAAAGTCATTTCTCAGCACGTGCACACAATTACATGTATAATTTAAGAACGAAAGTATGTTTCGGTAACTTAATGTATGCTTTGGCATATATTGCTGAAGTTTGAACCCTACGTAAAATGTAGTTCTACACTAAAGTATGATTCAAGAAACAACAGAAAAAACACACGTGGTTAGAAGAACGTAGATGACGCTTTTAAACAGATCCAATAACTTCATTGAAAGCACTGTAACTCATGATGTATTCCTGACATCAAGAGAATAATATGGATTTTAAGAAGCTGTGTGATCACCACGGACAGAGATACAAACTCTGCGACCTAATTCTATGCTTCTCAAATCTCATGTATCTCAATGTCTACGTCTTTCCACACCATTTTAAACGTGCTTAATAGGATTCAACTCGAAGCAACAGGCAGGCCAGTCCATTCACCGACTATTCTCTGTTCTCAAGAGCTTCACTACCTTTATTTTTCGATGCGGCCACTCATTGTCACCCACTAATAAAAAGTTGTAGCCGATCACCCATCTGAAAAAAAGCACATCGGAAGAAGCGCAGTCTACAATAACCTTCACCGGTAAATGTACCGCGTTAATACATATAGGGGTTCGTATGTAAATGACATATCATATTTCCTCATACAAAAATACCGGAACATCAAAATGATCATGTTAGACAATGTTTCTGGATTCATTGTATGTTGTCACCTCTCGTGAGAAGAGTATATGTGCTCAGTTACTAGTCACATTGAGTCTGCTTTCATCGGAGATTGGAATGCGAAACAACTCCTCGGTCACTCGTGATGTTGTTGGAACAATACCAATCGTTTCCACCAGTGTGACAGTGTCAACGAAATGTAACGCATTGGATTTAGGGAATGAGATCATTCCCATGCAGTCGACATACTATGACAAGCGTGAAATTGGGCACCTTGGAGACCTCTTAAATGTGGTTGCATTTGTATCGCCACCCGGATAACTCAGTTGGTAGAGTGTTATGCTTTCAGCCTAACGATCCAATGGTCAAATCACTTTTTTTTGAGATGTTGCGTTTGTCTTTACTTTTAAAATATCGAATATTAATGTCTTGAATAATTTAAAGACTATTTCTGCTATTATGACAATTAATGATTGATCCTGAAGATGGTACGGAATTTAAATAGGCATATCAAAGCATAAAATAGGTGTTTATTTTGATCGAATAAACACTTTTTTCTCCCGAAAAGAAATGAAACTTTAACTTACGACAAGCGAAATGTCTCAAGTCTTATAAGCAACAGCAGTCTATCAAAGGTTTTGATCTCAAACACTGTTTTAGTGTCCGATGATTTACAGTAACTCTCGTCTCTCGTCTCATGCTCAACGATGAACTCCCTCGTGTTTATATGAATAGCTTTCGCGGCATTGATATAGGATACTTGAGATCGACTCTCAGAGGTAGCTCATGCGTTCCGGATACCACGTAAAGCTTTCGGTGCAAGTATGTTATAGTATGGTTGCTGAACGGAACGCTAAATTAAATCAATTCATCTCGATTCCGTGGGCAATACTAATTGAATTAAGATTACTTAAAGGACCACAGAGACAAGTGTTCCGGTTGGGACGATTCAAAAACAAAAGAGAGAGAGGATAAAAACCATATTCTTAAAACAGAAAGGTATAGGATTCGTGTGTCTATTCGAGCGATCGTTTCCATTTTCAAAAAAAGTTACTATGCATTGAATGATATAAGAAATATTTATGCTAATATAACAATTAATGATCCTAAAGATGATATGGAATTGAAATTGGTGCACCAAATTCTAGAAGAAATATTTTTATTAAATTTGTGGTCAAACACACGTTATTAGACCAAAATAGACTTCAGACTTATGAGAACTCAATGATAAAACTGATCGTAGCAGATCTATCTATAACTTCGGGTTGTAATACTGGAAAAGATCAAAGTTGAATCTTATTCTTGAAACTACATGAAAAAGCTATTTATTGCTATCTCTGTTACTTTAACATTTTTTGCTATATGAAGATAAGTAAACGGTTCATAGAATTTCTGGTTGCAATAAAGGAATGAAATCCCAAGTGGAGCTTACTTTTGGGACATTTAATGGATGTTAACTGGATGCTACTCACTATCTATTATAGCTTTTGTTCAATTGCGATCAACATTGTAACCTCAAATTCTTTACTTCTATAATTGTGGTTTGTATAGATTGTTAACGGAGGAAAAAGAACAATTTCCTAAGAGGCTGAAACGATTCGAAAAGACCTTTTCTCCCTATCTCTTACCGGTTTTGGTCTATGTTGATCAACGTTCAAATGGGACATCACTCAATTTCTACCACTTCCAGTTTCAACAGAGATTTAACGGATTAAATGGAGCTTATCATTGGGGTGCAAAATTTATTTTATGAAGCCATATTTGCGTTGCGCAATGGTCCTGAACGTATTCACCTTTAATGTTTATTTACTTTGCAACCACATTGTACTATTTTCTTACTATTGTTTTTCCTAATTTAGTGATTGAGTTCGTTGAATAAGCCATGGTATTGGAAAGGGTAAATACATTAAAATATGATATTGCTGTAGCTTCACTACTACCAAGTACCCATCAACGACTCTCTGACACTTACAATGATGATGTGTTCAGCATAAAAGTTGATGTTTATAGCAAGTGGTTGTTTGTGAAAGCACGCACAGAAGCACTACGTGAAGATGCTGTACGTCATTCTGAAGGAATGATGTATATTACCGGTACAGATGAGAAACATGCAGTATCAATTTTCTGGACTGATGTTTAAATTGTTACCATTAAGTTATTATGTACTCTAATGGAACTAGCAAATTCAGAAATTAGCCATGATAAATACCTGATAACTGTATTCCCTAGATCATGAATTTGCAATACGAACGGGACATAAGCTAATATGCACAGAAGTTTGAAGACCTATTCCATATTTTGTGCTTACACAAGAACAAAAGTTTGGTCTAGCATATTGCTATAAGATAAGGACATGTCTCAAGTACAATAAGACATATGTATATTCGAATTGCCCGCTTCGAGTTTCCACTGATCCTAACAGTTATTCTGGAAAAGTAGTTCCTACAATTAGAAATAGTAACCCTTCAGAACTGTTATGCCTAAATTTGATAGCATGCCAATTTATCCTATCAACTGGAATAAGGTATAAAGTACAATTTCGAGCCTACCTAAACCATGCCAGGTAACTGTGACCATTATCGACAGTTTTCGTTGCATTCAATGCAAAAGGTATCAATTTATGTCCTATGTCATTCTGCAAATTAGATGGAGAATATACCTGATGACCGAGAAATGTCAATGGCTCTTAAGAACAAAGTAACTTAGCAGATAAAAACGTAAAAGATCAAACCACTTCTTCTTAGTTTAGTGACACACAGGTTGATAGCTTCTTTATATTGTGCATCATGTAACACTGAAATAGTGTTTTTGATCTGAGAAGGTAAACTAGTGTTGACCACGACACTCGAAACATATTTCGTTCCACTCCTCGTTGAACGTGTGGAGATGATTTTTCGTGGAGGAAAGACTCTTTCTACCGCTATTTCATCTCGTAATTTTAGATTTTCTGTTTGGTTTGGTATATAAGCTTCCAAAATTTGAACTCACAGTCAGCATCCAGAAAAGAACCAGATTCACGAGAAAACGCATCAAACCGCACAATCACAAAAGTCTTGGCCAGTGAGGGGATCGAACCCACGACCTTCGCGTTATTAGCACGACGCTCTAACCAACGGAGCTAACCGGCCACGATGACAAAGGCTGCAATTTCTTTTTGTAAAATGTAGAATATATACTTACTCGATCAAAATTTATAGCTGGTTTACGCTTTGATGCGTCTATTTAAATACCATGGCATCTTAAGAATCGACCAATGATTATCATAATACCAGAAAGAGTCATCAGATTATTCAAAGCATTAATAGTTGTTTTTTCGAAGTAAAAATGAATCTTTTCTCGCCCGAACAGGGACTCGAACCCTGGACCGTTAGGTTAAAAGCCTAACGCTCTACCGACTGAGCTATCCGGGCTGGCAATAATTGGCCTGGACATAAAATTTCTGTTCAAAGTCATTTCTCAGCACGTGCACACAATTACATGTATAATTTAAGGACGAAAGTATGTTTCGGTAACTTAATGTATGCTTTGGCATATATTGCTGAAGTTTGAACCCTACGTAAAATGTAGTTCTACACTAAAGTATGATTCAAGAAACAACAGAAAAAACACACGTGGTTAGAAGAACGTAGATGACGCTTTTAAACAGATCCAATAACTTCATTGAAAGCACTGTAACTCATGATGTATCCCTGACATCAAGAGAATAATATGGATTTTAAGAAGCTGTGTGATCACCACGGACAGAGATACAAACTCTGCGACCTAATTCTATGCTTCTCAAATCTCATGTATCTCAATGTCTACGTCTTTCCACACCATTTTAAACGTGCTTAATAGGATTCAACTCGAAGCAACAGGCAGGCCAGTCCATTCACCGACTATTCTGTGTTCTCAAGAGCTTCACTACCTTTATTTTTCGATGCGGCCACTCATTGTCACCCACTAATAAAAAGTTGTAGCCGATCACCCATCTGAAAAAAAGCACATCGGAAGAAGCGCAGTCTACAATAACCTTCACCGGTAAATGTACCGCGTTAATACATATAGGGGTTCGTATGTAAATGACATATCATATTTCCTCATACAAAAACACTGGAACATCAAAATGATCATGTTAGACAATGTTTCTGGATTCATTGTATGTTCTCACCTCTCGTGAGAAGAGTATACGTGCTCAGTTACTAGTCACATTGAGTCTGCTTTCATCGGAGATTGGAATGCGAAACAACTCCTCGGTCACTCGTGATGTTGTTGGAACAATACCAATCGTTTCCACCAGTGTGACAGTGTCAACGAAATGTAACGCATTGGATTTAGGGAATGAGATCATTCCCATGCAGTCGACATACTATGACAAGCGTGAGATTGGGCACCTTGGAGACCTCTTAAATGTGGTTGCATTTGTATCGCCACCCGGATAACTCAGTTGGTAGAGTGTTATGCTTTCAGCCTAACGATCCAATGGTCAAATCACTTTTTTTTGAGATGTTGCGTTTGTCTTTACTTTTAAAATATCGAATATTAATGTCTTGAATAATTTAAAGACTATTTCTGCTATTATGACAATTAATGATTGATCCTGAAGATGGTACGGAATTTAAATAGGCATATCAAAGCATAAAATAGGTGTTTATTTTGATCGAATAAACACTTTTTTCTCCCGAAAAGAAATGAAACTTTAACTTACGACAAGCGAAATGTCTCAAGTCTTATAAGCAACAGCAGTCTATGAAAGGTTTTGATCTCAAACACTGTTTTAGTGTCCGATGATTTACAGTAACTCCTCGTCTCTCGTCTCATGCTCAACGATGAACTCCCTCGTGTTTATATGAATAGCTTTCGCGGCATTGATATAGGATACTTGAGATCGACTCTCAGAGGTAGCTCATGCGTTCCGGATACCACGTAAAGCTTTCGGTGCAAGTATGTTATAGCATGGTTGCTGAACGGAACGCTAAATTAAATCAATTCATCTCGATTCCGTGGGCAATACTAATTGAATTAAGATTACTTAAAGGACCACAGAGACAAGTGTTCCGGTTGGGACGATTCAAAAACAAAAGGGAAAGAGGATAAAAACCATATTCTTAAAACAGAAAGGTATAGGATTCGTGTGTCTATTCGAGCGATCGTTTCCATTTTCAAAAAAAGTTACTATGCATTGAATGATATAAGAAATATTTATGCTAATATGACAATTAATGATCCTAAAGATGATATGGAATTGAAATTGGTGCACCAAATTCTAGAAGAAATATTTTTATTAAATTTGTGGTCAAACACACGTTATTAGACCAAAATAGACTTCAGACTTATGAGAACTCAATGATAAAACTGATCGTAGCAGATCTATCTATAACTTCGGGTTGTAATACTGGAAAAGATCAAAGTTGAATCTTATTCTTGAAACTACATGAAAAAGCTATTTATTGCTATCTCTCTTACTTTAACATTTTTTGCTATATGAAGATAAGTAAACGGTTCATAGAATTTCTGGTTGCAATAAAGGAATGAAATCCGAAGTGGAGCTTACTTTTGGGACATTTAATGGATGTTAACTGGATGCTACTCACTATCTATTATAGCTTTTGTTCAATTGCGATCAACATTGTAACCTCAAATTCTTTACTTCTATAATTGTGGTTTGCATAGATTGTTAACGGAGGAAAAAGAACAATTTCCTAAGAGGCTGAAACGATTCGAAAAGACCTTTTCTCCCTATCTCTTACCGGTTTTGGTCTATGTTGATCAACGTTCAAATGGGACATCACTCAATTTCTACCACTTCCAGTTTCAACAAAGATTTAACGGATTAAATGGAGCTTATCATTGGGGTGCAAAATTTATTTTATGAAGCCATATTTGCGTTGCGCAATGGTCCTGAACGTATTCACCTTTAATGTTTATTTACTTTGCAACCACATTGTACTATTTTCTTACTATTGTTTTTCCTAATTTAGTGATTGAGTTCGTTGAATAAGCCATGGTATTGGAAAGGGTAAATACATTAAAATATGATATTGCTGTAGCTTCACTACTACCAAGTACCCATCAACGACTCTCTGACACTTACAATGATGATGTGTTCAGCATAAAAGTTGATGTTTATAGCAAGTGGTTGTTTGTGAAAGCACGCACAGAAGCACTACGTGAAGATGCTGTACGTCATTCTGAAGGAATGATGTATATTACCGGTACAGATGAGAAACATGCAGTATCAATTTTCTGGACTGATGTTTAAATTGTTACCATTAAGTTATTATGTACTCTAATGGAACTAGCAAATTCAGAAATTAGCCATGATAAATACCTGATAACTGTATTCCCTAGATCATGAATTTGCAATACGAACGGGACATAAGCTAATATGCACAGAAGTTTGAAGACCTATTCCATATTTTGTGCTTACACAAGAACAAAAGTTTGGTCTAGCATATTGCTATAAGATAAGGACATGTCTCAAGTACAATAAGACATATGTATATTCGAATTGCCCGCTTCGAGTTTCCACTGATCCTAACAGTTATTCTGGAAAAGTAGTTCCTACAATTAGAAATAGTAACCCTTCAGAACTGTTATGCCTAAATTTGATAGCATGCCAATTTATCCTATCAACTGGAATAAGGTATAAAGTACAATTTCGAGCCTACCTAAACCATGCCAGGTAACTGTGACCATTATCGACAGTTTTCGTTGCATTCAATGCAAAAGGTATCAATTTATGTCCTATGTCATTCTGCAAATTAGATGGAGAATATACCTGATGACCGAGAAATGTCAATGGCTCTTAAGAACAAAGTAACTTAGCAGATAAAAACGTAAAAGATCAAACCACTTCTTCTTAGTTTAGTGACACACAGGTTGATAGCTTCTTTATATTGTGCATCATGTAACACTGAAATAGTGTTTTTGATCTGAGAAGGTAAACTAGTGTTGACCACGACACTCGAAACATATTTCGTTCCACTCCTCGTTGAACGTGTGGAGATGATTTTTCGTGGAGGAAAGACTCTTTCTACCGCTATTTCATCTCGTAATTTTAGATTTTCTGTTTGGTTTGGTATATAAGCTTCCAAAATTTGAACTCACAGTCAGCATCCAGAAAAGAACCAGATTCACGAGAAAACGCATCAAACCGCACAATCACAAAAGTCTTGGCCAGTGAGGGGATCGAACCCACGACCTTCGCGTTATTAGCACGACGCTCTAACCAACGGAGCTAACCGGCCACGATGACAAAGGCTGCAATTTCTTTTTGTAAAATGTAGAAT
Source organism: Thermobia domestica (assembly GCF_964235325.1). Taxonomy (NCBI): domain Eukaryota; kingdom Metazoa; phylum Arthropoda; class Insecta; order Zygentoma; family Lepismatidae; genus Thermobia; species Thermobia domestica. Next base: position 155,912,346 of record NC_137468.1, read on the forward strand.
ATATACTTACTCGATCAAAATTTATAGCTGGTTTACGCTTTGATGCGTCTATTTAAATACCATGGCATCTTAAGAATCGACCAATGATTATCATAATACCAGAAAGAGTCATCAGATTATTCAAAGCATTAATAGTTGTATTTTCGAAGTAAAAATGAATCTTTTCTCGCCCGAACAGGGACTCGAACCCTGGACCGTTAGGTTAAAAGCCTAACGCTCTACCGACTGAGCTATCCGGGCTGGCAATAATTGGCCTGGACATAAAATTTCTGTTCAAAGTCATTTCTCAGCACGTGCACACAATTACATGTATAATTTAAGGACGAAAGTATGTTTCGGTAACTTAATGTATGCTTTGGCATATATTGCTGAAGTTTGAACCCTACGTAAAATGTAGTTCTACACTAAAGTATGATTCAAGAAACAACAGAAAAAACACACGTGGTTAGAAGAACGTAGATGACGCTTTTAAACAGATCCAATAACTTCATTGAAAGCACTGTAACTCATGATGTATCCCTGACATCAAGAGAATAATATGGATTTTAAGAAGCTGTGTGATCACCACGGACAGAGATACAAACTCTGCGACCTAATTCTATGCTTCTCAAATCTCATGTATCTCAATGTCTACGTCTTTCCACACCATTTTAAACGTGCTTAATAGGATTCAACTCGAAGCAACAGGCAGGCCAGTCCATTCACCGACTATTCTCTGTTCTCAAGAGCTTCACTACCTTTATTTTTCGATGCGGCCACTCATTGTCACCCACTAATAAAAAGTTGTAGCCGATCACCCATCTGAAAAAAAGCACATCGGAAGAAGCGCAGTCTACAATAACCTTCACCGGTAAATGTACCGCGTTAATACATATAGGGGTTCGTATGTAAATGACATATCATATTTCCTCATACAAAAACACTGGAACATCAAAATGATCATGTTAGACAATGTTTCTGGATTCATTGTATGTTCTCACCTCTCGTGAGAAGAGTATATGTGCTCAGTTACTAGTCACATTGAGTCTGCTTTCATCGGAGATTGGAATGCGAAACAACTCCTCGGTCACTCGTGATGTTGTTGGAACAATACCAATCGTTTCCACCAGTGTGACAGTGTCAACGAAATGTAACGCATTGGATTTAGGGAATGAGATCATTCCCATGCAGTCGACATACTATGACAAGCGTGAGATTGGGCACCTTGGAGACCTCTTAAATGTGGTTGCATTTGTATCGCCACCCGGATAACTCAGTTGGTAGAGTGTTATGCTTTCAGCCTAACGATCCAATGGTCAAATCACTTTTTTTTTAGATGTTGCGTTTGTCTTTACTTTTAAAATATCGAATATTAATGTCTTGAATAATTTAAAGACTATTTCTGCTATTATGACAATTAATGATTGATCCTGAAGATGGTACGGAATTTAAATAGGCATATCAAAGCATAAAATAGGTGTTTATTTTGATCGAATAAACACTTTTTTCTCCCGAAAAGAAATGAAACTTTAACTTACGACAAGCGAAATGTCTCAAGTCTTATAAGCAACAGCAGTCTATGAAAGGTTTTGATCTCAAACACTGTTTTAGTGTCCGATGATTTACAGTAACTCCTCGTCTCTCGTCTCATGCTCAACGATGAACTCCCTCGTGTTTATATGAATAGCTTTCGCGGCATTGATATAGGATACTTGAGATCGACTCTCAGAGGTAGCTCATGCGTTCCGGATACCACGTAAAGCTTTCGGTGCAAGTATGTTATAGCATGGTTGCTGAACGGAACGCTAAATTAAATCAATTCTTCTCGATTCCGTGGGCAATACTAATTGAATTAAGATTACTTAAAGGACCACAGAGACAAGTGTTCCGGTTGGGACGATTCAAAAACAAAAGGGAAAGAGGATAAAAACCATATTCTTAAAACAGAAAGGTATAGGATTCGTGTGTCTATTCGAGCGATCGTTTCCATTTTCAAAAAAAGTTACTATGCATTGAATGATATAAGAAATATTTATGCTAATATGACAATTAATGATCCTAAAGATGATATGGAATTGAAATTGGTGCACCAAATTCTAGAAGAAATATTTTTATTAAATTTGTGGTCAAACACACGTTATTAGACCAAAATAGACTTCAGACTTATGAGAACTCAATGATAAAACTGATCGTAGCAGATCTATCTATAACTTCGGGTTGTAATACTGGAAAAGATCAAAGTTGAATCTTATTCTTGAAACTACATGAAAAAGCTATTTATTGCTATCTCTGTTACTTTAACATTTTTTGCTATATGAAGATAAGTAAACGGTTCATAGAATTTCTGGTTGCAATAAAGGAATGAAATCCGAAGTGGAGCTTACTTTTGGGACATTTAATGGATGTTAACTGGATGCTACTCACTATCTATTATAGCTTTTGTTCAATTGCGATCAACATTGTAACCTCAAATTCTTTACTTCTATAATTGTGGTTTGTATAGATTGTTAACGGAGGAAAAAGAACAATTTCCTAAGAGGCTGAAACGATTCGAAAAGACCTTTTCTCCCTATCTCTTACCGGTTTTGGTCTATGTTGATCAACGTTCAAATGGGACATCACTCAATTTCTACCACTTCCAGTTTCAACAGAGATTTAACGGATTAAATGGAGCTTATCATTGGGGTGCAAAATTTATTTTATGAAGCCATATTTGCGTTGCGCAATGGTCCTGAACGTATTCACCTTTAATGTTTATTTACTTTGCAACCACATTGTACTATTTTCTTACTATTGTTTTTCCTAATTTAGTGATTGAGTTCGTTGAATAAGCCATGGTATTGGAAAGGGTAAATACATTAAAATATGATATTGCTGTAGCTTCACTACTACCAAGTACCCATCAACGACTCTCTGACACTTACAATGATGATGTGTTCAGCATAAAAGTTGATGTTTATAGCAAGTGATTGTTTGTGAAAGCACGCACAGAAGCACTACGTGAAGATGCTGTACGTCATTCTGAAGGAATGATGTATATTACCGGTACAGATGAGAAACATGCAGTATCAATTTTCTGTACTGATGTTTAAATTGTTACCATTAAGTTATTATGTACTCTAATGGAACTAGCAAATTCAGAAATTAGCCATGATAAATACCTGATAACTGTATTCCCTAGATCATGAATTTGCAATACGAACGGGACATAAGCTAATATGCACAGAAGTTTGAAGACCTATTCCATATTTTGTGCTTACACAAGAACAAAAGTTTGGTCTAGCATATTGCTATAAGATAAGGACATGTCTCAAGTACAATAAGACATATGTATATTCGAATTGCCCGCTTCGAGTTTCCACTGATCCTAACAGTTATTCTGGAAAAGTAGTTCCTACAATTAGAAATAGTAACCCTTCAGAACTGTTATGCCTAAATTTGATAGCATGCCAATTTATCCTATCAACTGGAATAAGGTATAAAGTACAATTTCGAGCCTACCTAAACCATGCCAGGTAACTGTGACCATTATCGACAGTTTTCGTTGCATTCAATGCAAAAGATATCAATTTATGTCCTTCTATGTCATTCTGCAAATTAGATGGAGAATATACCTGATGACCGAGAAATGTCAATGGCTCTTAAGAACAAAGTAACTTAGCAGATAAAAACGTAAAAGATCAAACCACTTCTTCTTAGTTTAGTGACACACAGGTTGATAGCTTCTTTATATTGTGCATCATGTAACACTGAAATAGTGTTTTTGATCTGAGAACGTAAACTAGTGTTGACCACGACACTCGAAACATATTTCGTTCCACTCCTCGTTGAACGTGTGGAGATGATTTTTCGTGGAGGAAAGACTCTTTCTACCGCTATTTCATCTCGTAATTTTAGATTTTCTGTTTGGTTTGGTATATAAGCTTCCAAAATTTGAACTCACAGTCAGCATCCAGAAAAGAACCAGATTCACGAGAAAACGCATCAAACCGCACAATCACAAAAGTCTTGGCCAGTGAGGGGATCGAACCCACGACCTTCGCGTTATTAGCACGACGCTCTAACCAACGGAGCTAACCGGCCACGATGACAAAGGCTGCAATTTCTTTTTGTAAAATGTAGAATATATACTTACTCGATCAAAATTTATAGCTGGTTTACGCTTTGATGCGTCTATTTAAATACCATGGCATCTTGAGAATCGACCAATGATTATCATAATACCAGAAAGAGTCATCAGATTATTCAAAGCATTAATAGTTGTATTTTCGAAGTAAAAATGAATCTTTTCTCGCCCGAACAGGGACTCGAACCCTGGACCGTTAGGTTAAAAGCCTAACGCTCTACCGACTGAGCTATCCGGGCTGGCAATAATTGGCCTGGACATAAAATTTCTGTTCAAAGTCATTTCTCAGCACGTGCACACAATTACATGTATAATTTAAGGACGAAAGTATGTTTCGGTAACTTAATGTATGCTTTGGCATATATTGCTGAAGTTTGAACCCTACGTAAAATGTAGTTCTACACTAAAGTATGATTCAAGAAACAACAGAAAAAACACACGTGGTTAGAAGAACGTAGATGACGCTTTTAAACAGATCCAATAACTTCATTGAAAGCACTGTAACTCATGATGTATCCCTGACATCAAGAGAATAATATGGATTTTAAGAAGCTGTGTGATCACCACGGACAGAGATACAAACTCTGCGACCTAATTCTATGCTTCTCAAATCTCATGTATCTCAATGTCTACGTCTTTCCACACCATTTTAAACGTGCTTAATAGGATTCAACTCGAAGCAACAGGCAGGCCAGTCCATTCACCGACTATTCTCTGTTCTCAAGAGCTTCACTACCTTTATTTTTCGATGCGGCCACTCATTGTCACCCACTAATAAAAAGTTGTAGCCGATCACCCATCTGAAAAAAAGCACATCGGAAGAAGCGCAGTCTACAATAACCTTCACCGGTAAATGTACCGCGTTAATACATATAGGGGTTCGTATGTAAATGACATATCATATTTCCTCATACAAAAACACTGGAACATCAAAATGATCATGTTAGACAATGTTTCTGGATTCATTGTATGTTCTCACCTCTCGTGAGAAGAGTATATGTGCTCAGTTACTAGTCACATTGAGTCTGCTTTCATCGGAGATTGGAATGCGAAACAACTCCTCGGTCACTCGTGATGTTGTTGGAACAATACCAATCGTTTCCACCAGTGTGACAGTGTCAACGAAATGTAACGCATTGGATTTAGGGAATGAGATCATTCCCATGCAGTCGACATACTATGACAAGCGTGAGATTGGGCACCTTGGAGACCTCTTAAATGTGGTTGCATTTGTATCGCCACCCGGATAACTCAGTTGGTAGAGTGTTATGCTTTCAGCCTAACGATCCAATGGTCAAATCACTTTTTTTTTAGATGTTGCGTTTGTCTTTACTTTTAAAATATCGAATATTAATGTCTTGAATAATTTAAAGACTATTTCTGCTATTATGACAATTAATGATTGATCCTGAAGATGGTACGGAATTTAAATAGGCATATCAAAGCATAAAATAGGTGTTTATTTTGATCGAATAAACACTTTTTTCTCCCGAAAAGAAATGAAACTTTAACTTACGACAAGCGAAATGTCTCAAGTCTTATAAGCAACAGCAGTCTATGAAAGGTTTTGATCTCAAACACTGTTTTAGTGTCCGATGATTTACAGTAACTCCTCGTCTCTCGTCTCATGCTCAACGATGAACTCCCTCGTGTTTATATGAATAGCTTTCGCGGCATTGATATAGGATACTTGAGATCGACTCTCAGAGGTAGCTCATGCGTTCCGGATACCACGTAAAGCTTTCGGTGCAAGTATGTTATAGCATGGTTGCTGAACGGAACGCTAAATTAAATCAATTCATCTCGATTCCGTGGGCAATACTAATTGAATTAAGATTACTTAAAGGACCACAGAGACAAGTGTTCCGGTTGGGACGATTCAAAAACAAAAGGGAAAGAGGATAAAAACCATATTCTTAAAACAGAAAGGTATAGGATTCGTGTGTCTATTCGAGCGATCGTTTCCATTTTCAAAAAAAGTTACTATGCATTGAATGATATAAGAAATATTTATGCTAATATGACAATTAATGATCCTAAAGATGATATGGAATTGAAATTGGTGCACCAAATTCTAGAAGAAATATTTTTATTAAATTTGTGGTCAAACACACGTTATTAGACCAAAATAGACTTCAGACTTATGAGAACTCAATGATAAAACTGATCGTAGCAGATCTATCTATAACTTCGGGTTGTAATACTGGAAAAGATCAAAGTTGAATCTTATTCTTGAAACTACATGAAAAAGCTATTTATTGCTATCTCTGTTACTTTAACATTTTTTGCTATATGAAGATAAGTAAACGGTTCATAGAATTTCTGGTTGCAATAAAGGAATGAAATCCGAAGTGGAGCTTACTTTTGGGACATTTAATGGATGTTAACTGGATGCTACTCACTATCTATTATAGCTTTTGTTCAATTGCGATCAACATTGTAACCTCAAATTCTTTACTTCTATAATTGTGGTTTGCATAGATTGTTAACGGAGGAAAAAGAACAATTTCCTAAGAGGCTGAAACGATTCGAAAAGACCTTTTCTCCCTATCTCTTACCGGTTTTGGTCTATGTTGATCAACGTTCAAATGGGACATCACTCAATTTCTACCACTTCCAGTTTCAACAAAGATTTAACGGATTAAATGGAGCTTATCATTGGGGTGCAAAATTTATTTTATGAAGCCATATTTGCGTTGCGCAATGGTCCTGAACGTATTCACCTTTAATGTTTATTTACTTTGCAACCACATTGTACTATTTTCTTACTATTGTTTTTCCTAATTTAGTGATTGAGTTCGTTGAATAAGCCATGGTATTGGAAAGGGTAAATACATTAAAATATGATATTGCTGTAGCTTCACTACTACCAAGTACCCATCAACGACTCTCTGACACTTACAATGATGATGTGTTCAGCATAAAAGTTGATGTTTATAGCAAGTGGTTGTTTGTGAAAGCACGCACAGAAGCACTACGTGAAGATGCTGTACGTCATTCTGAAGGAATGATGTATATTACCGGTACAGATGAGAAACATGCAGTATCAATTTTCTGGACTGATGTTTAAATTGTTACCATTAAGTTATTATGTACTCTAATGGAACTAGCAAATTCAGAAATTAGCCATGATAAATACCTGATAACTGTATTCCCTAGATCATGAATTTGCAATACGAACGGGACATAAGCTAATATGCACAGAAGTTTGAAGACCTATTCCATATTTTGTGCTTACACAAGAACAAAAGTTTGGTCTAGCATATTGCTATAAGATAAGGACATGTCTCAAGTACAATAAGACATATGTATATTCGAATTGCCCGCTTCGAGTTTCCACTGATCCTAACAGTTATTCTGGAAAAGTAGTTCCTACAATTAGAAATAGTAACCCTTCAGAACTGTTATGCCTAAATTTGATAGCATGCCAATTTATCCTATCAACTGGAATAAGGTATAAAGTACAATTTCGAGCCTACCTAAACCATGCCAGGTAACTGTGACCATTATCGACAGTTTTCGTTGCATTCAATGCAAAAGGTATCAATTTATGTCCTTCTATGTCATTCTGCAAATTAGATGGAGAATATACCTGATGACCGAGAAATGTCAATGGCTCTTAAGAACAAAGTAACTTAGCAGATAAAAACGTAAAAGATCAAACCACTTCTTCTTAGTTTAGTGACACACAGGTTGATAGCTTCTTTATATTGTGCATCATGTAACACTGAAATAGTGTTTTTGATCTGAGAACGTAAACTAGTGTTGACCACGACACTCGAAACATATTTCGTTCCACTCCTCGTTGAACGTGTGGAGATGATTTTTCGTGGAGGAAAGACTCTTTCTACCGCTATTTCATCTCGTAATTTTAGATTTTCTGTTTGGTTTGGTATATAAGCTTCCAAAATTTGAACTCACAGTCAGCATCCAGAAAAGAACCAGATTCACGAGAAAACGCATCAAACCGCACAATCACAAAAGTCTTGGCCAGTGAGGGGATCGAACCCACGACCTTCGCGTTATTAGCACGACGCTCTAACCAACGGAGCTAACCGGCCACGATGACAAAGGCTGCAATTTCTTTTTGTAAAATGTAGAATATATACTTACTCGATCAAAATTTATAGCTGGTTTACGCTTTGATGCGTCTATTTAAATACCATGGCATCTTAAGAATCGACCAATGATTATCATAATACCAGAAAGAGTCATCAGATTATTCAAAGCATTAATAGTTGTATTTTCGAAGTAAAAATGAATCTTTTCTCGCCCGAACAGGGACTCGAACCCTGGACCGTTAGGTTAAAAGCCTAACGCTCTACCGACTGAGCTATCCGGGCTGGCAATAATTGGCCTGGACATAAAATTTCTGTTCAAAGTCATTTCTCAGCACGTGCACACAATTACATGTATAATTTAAGGACGAAAGTATGTTTCGGTAACTTAATGTATGCTTTGGCATATATTGCTGAAGTTTGAACCCTACGTAAAATGTAGTTCTACACTAAAGTATGATTCAAGAAACAACAGAAAAAACACACGTGGTTAGAAGAACGTAGATGACGCTTTTAAACAGATCCAATAACTTCATTGAAAGCACTGTAACTCATGATGTATCCCTGACATCAAGAGAATAATATGGATTTTAAGAAGCTGTGTGATCACCACGGACAGAGATACAAACTCTGCGACCTAATTCTATGCTTCTCAAATCTCATGTATCTCAATGTCTACGTCTTTCCACACCATTTTAAACGTGCTTAATAGGATTCAACTCGAAGCAACAGGCAGGCCAGTCCATTCACCGACTATTCTCTGTTCTCAAGAGCTTCACTACCTTTATTTTTCGATGCGGCCACTCATTGTCACCCACTAATAAAAAGTTGTAGCCGATCACCCATCTGAAAAAAAGCACATCGGAAGAAGCGCAGTCTACAATAACCTTCACCGGTAAATGTACCGCGTTAATACATATAGGGGTTCGTATGTAAATGACATATCATATTTCCTCATACAAAAACACTGGAACATCAAAATGATCATGTTAGACAATGTTTCTGGATTCATTGTATGTTCTCACCTCTCGTGAGAAGAGTATATGTGCTCAGTTACTAGTCACATTGAGTCTGCTTTCATCGGAGATTGGAATGCGAAACAACTCCTCGGTCACTCGTGATGTTGTTGGAACAATACCAATCGTTTCCACCAGTGTGACAGTGTCAACGAAATATAACGCATTGGATTTAGGGAATGAGATCATTCCCATGCAGTCGACATACTATGACAAGCGTGAGATTGGGCACCTTGGAGACCTCTTAAATGTGGTTGCATTTGTATCGCCACCCGGATAACTCAGTTGGTAGAGTGTTATGCTTTCAGCCTAACGATCCAATGGTCAAATCACTTTTTTTTTAGATGTTGCGTTTGTCTTTACTTTTAAAATATCGAATATTAATGTCTTGAATAATTTAAAGACTATTTCTGCTATTATGACAATTAATGATTGATCCTGAAGATGGTACGGAATTTAAATAGGCATATCAAAGCATAAAATAGGTGTTTATTTTGATCGAATAAACACTTTTTTCTCCCGAAAAGAAATGAAACTTTAACTTACGACAAGCGAAATGTCTCAAGTCTTATAAGCAACAGCAGTCTATGAAAGGTTTTGATCTCAAACACTGTTTTAGTGTCCGATGATTTACAGTAACTCCTCGTCTCTCGTCTCATGCTCAACGATGAACTCCCTCGTGTTTATATGAATAGCTTTCGCGGCATTGATATAGGATACTTGAGATCGACTCTCAGAGGTAGCTCATGCGTTCCGGATACCACGTAAAGCTTTCGGTGCAAGTATGTTATAGCATGGTTGCTGAACGGAACGCTAAATTAAATCAATTCTTCTCGATTCCGTGGGCAATACTAATTGAATTAAGATTACTTAAAGGACCACAGAGACAAGTGTTCCGGTTGGGACGATTCAAAAACAAAAGGGAAAGAGGATAAAAACCATATTCTTAAAACAGAAAGGTATAGGATTCGTGTGTCTATTCGAGCGATCGTTTCCATTTTCAAAAAAAGTTACTATGCATTGAATGATATAAGAAATATTTATGCTAATATGACAATTAATGATCCTAAAGATGATATGGAATTGAAATTGGTGCACCAAATTCTAGAAGAAATATTTTTATTAAATTTGTGGTCAAACACACGTTATTAGACCAAAATAGACTTCAGACTTATGAGAACTCAATGATAAAACTGATCGTAGCAGATCTATCTATAACTTCGGGTTGTAATACTGGAAAAGATCAAAGTTGAATCTTATTCTTGAAACTACATGAAAAAGCTATTTATTGCTATCTCTGTTACTTTAACATTTTTTGCTATATGAAGATAAGTAAACGGTTCATAGAATTTCTGGTTGCAATAAAGGAATGAAATCCGAAGTGGAGCTTACTTTTGGGACATTTAATGGATGTTAACTGGATGCTACTCACTATCTATTATAGCTTTTGTTCAATTGCGATCAACATTGTAACCTCAAATTCTTTACTTCTATAATTGTGGTTTGTATAGATTGTTAACGGAGGAAAAAGAACAATTTCCTAAGAGGCTGAAACGATTCGAAAAGACCTTTTCTCCCTATCTCTTACCGGTTTTGGTCTATGTTGATCAACGTTCAAATGGGACATCACTCAATTTCTACCACTTCCAGTTTCAACAGAGATTTAACGGATTAAATGGAGCTTATCATTGGGGTGCAAAATTTATTTTATGAAGCCATATTTGCGTTGCGCAATGGTCCTGAACGTATTCACCTTTAATGTTTATTTACTTTGCAACCACATTGTACTATTTTCTTACTATTGTTTTTCCTAATTTAGTGATTGAGTTCGTTGAATAAGCCATGGTATTGGAAAGGGTAAATACATTAAAATATGATATTGCTGTAGCTTCACTACTACCAAGTACCCATCAACGACTCTCTGACACTTACAATGATGATGTGTTCAGCATAAAAGTTGATGTTTATAGCAAGTGATTGTTTGTGAAAGCACGCACAGAAGCACTACGTGAAGATGCTGTACGTCATTCTGAAGGAATGATGTATATTACCGGTACAGATGAGAAACATGCAGTATCAATTTTCTGGACTGATGTTTAAATTGTTACCATTAAGTTATTATGTACTCTAATGGAACTAGCAAATTCAGAAATTAGCCATGATAAATACCTGATAACTGTATTCCCTAGATCATGAATTTGCAATACGAACGGGACATAAGCTAATATGCACAGAAGTTTGAAGACCTATTCCATATTTTGTGCTTACACAAGAACAAAAGTTTGGTCTAGCATATTGCTATAAGATAAGGACATGTCTCAAGTACAATAAGACATATGTATATTCGAATTGCCCGCTTCGAGTTTCCACTGATCCTAACAGTTATTATGGAAAAGTAGTTCCTACATTAGAAATAGTAACCCTTCAGAACTGTTATGCCTAAATTTGATAGCATGCCAATTTATCCTATCAACTGGAAAAAAATAAATCTTTGAGTTTTCCGTCCCACGGTTATGCCGGTTAGGCTAAAGGAGACGGTGATTATGAGAGATGAGTGAAATGGTGGAATGAAGAAAGTGGGAGGAAACGGGAGAACCCCGAGAAAACCCACGAGCATCCTATCAACTGAAATAAGGTATAAAGTACAATTTCGTGCCTACCTAAACCATGCCAGGTAACTGTGACCATTATCGACAGTTTTCGTTGCATTCAATGCAAAAGATATCAATTTATGTCCTTCTATTTCATTCTGCAAATTAGATGGAGAATATACCTGATGACCGAGAAATGTCAATGGCTCTTAAGAACAAAGTAACTTAGCAGATAAAAACGTAAAAGATCAAACCACTTCTTCTTAGTTTAGTGACACACAGGTTGATAGCTTCTTTATATTGTGCATCATGTAACACTGAAATAGTGTTTTTGATCTGAGAACGTAAACTAGTTTTGACCACGACACTCGAAACATATTTCGTTCCACTCCTCGTTGAACGTGTGGAGATGATTTTCGTGGAGGAAAGAATCTCTCTACCGCTATTTCATCTCGTAATTTTAGATTTTCTGTTTGGTTTGGTATATAAGCTTCCAAAATTTCAACTCACAGTCAGCATCCAGAAAAGAACCAGATTCACGAGAAAACGCATCAAACCGCACAATCACAAAAGTCTTGGCCAGTGAGGGGATCGAACCCACGACCTTCGCGTTATTAGCACGACGCTCTAACCAACTGAGCTAACCGGCCACGATGACAAAGGCTGCAATTTCTTTTTGTAAAATGTAGAATATATACTTACTCGATCAAAATTTATAGCTGGTTTACGCTTTGATGCGTCTTTTTAAATACCATGGCATCTTAAGAATCGACCAACGATTATCATAATACCAGAAAGAGTCATCAGATTATTCAAAGCATTAGTAGTTGTATTTTCGAAGTAAAAATGAATCTTTTCTCGCCCGAACAGGGACTCGAACCCTGGACCGTTAGGTTAAAAGCCTAACGCTCTACCGACTGAGCTATCCGGGCTGGCAATAATTGGCCTGGACATAAAATTTCTGTTCAAAGTCATTTCTCAGCACGTGCACACAATTACATGTATAATTTAAGGACGAAAGTATGTTTCGGTAACTTAATGTATGCTTTGGCATATATTGCTGAAGGTTGAACCCTACGTAAAATGTAGTTCTACACTAAAGTATGATTCAAGAAACAACAGAAAAAACACACGTGGTTAGAAGAACGTAGATGACGCTTTTAAACAGATCCAATAACTTCATTGAAAGCACTGTAACTCATGATGTATCCCTGACATCAAGAGAATAATATGGATTTTAGGAAGCTGTGTGATCACCACGGACAGAGATACAAACTCTGCGACCTAATTCTATGCTTCTCAAATCTCATGTATCTCAATGTCTACGTCTTTCCACACCATTTTAAACGTGCTTAATAGGATTCAACTCGAAGCAACAGGCAGGCCAGTCCATTCACCGACTATTCTCTGTTCTCAAGAGCTTCACTACCTTTATTTTTCGATGCGGCCACTCATTGTCACCCACTAATAAAAAGTTGTAGCCGATCACCCATCTGAAAAAAAGCACATCGGAAGAAGCGCAGTCTACAATAACCTTCACCGGTAAATGTACCGCGTTAATACATATAGGGGTTCGTATGTAAATGACATATCATATTTCCTCATACAAAAATACCGGAACATCAAAATGATCATGTTAGACAATGTTTCTGGATTCATTGTATGTTCTCACCTCTCGTGAGAAGAGTATATGTGCTCAGTTACTAGTCACATTGAGTGTGGTTTCATCGGAGATTGGAATGCGAAACAACTCCTCGGTCACTCGTGATGTTGTTGGAACAATACCAATCGTTTCCACCAGTGTGACAGTGTCAACGAAATGTAACGCATTGGATTTAGGGAATGAGATCATTCCCATGCAGTCGACATACTATGACAAGCGTGAAATTGGGCACCTTGGAGACCTCTTAAATGTGGTTGCATTTGTATCGCCACCCGGATAACTCAGTTGGTAGAGTGTTATGCTTTCAGCCTAATGATCCAATGGTCAAATCACTTTTTTTTTTAGATGTTGCGTTTGTCTTTACTTTTAAAATATCGAATATTAATGTCTTGAATAATTTAAAGACTATTTCTGCTATTATGACAATTAATGATTGATCCTGAAGATGGTACGGAATTTAAATAGGCATATCAAAGCATAAAATAGGTGTTTATTTTGATCGAATAAACACTTTTTTTCTCCCGAAAAGAAATGAAACTTTAACTTACGACAAGCGAAATGTCTCAAGTCTTATAAGCAACAGCAGTCTATCAAAGTTTTTGATCTCAAACACTGTTTTAGTGTCCGATGATTCACAGTAACTCCTCGTCTCTCGTCTCATGCTCAACGATGAACTCCCTCGTGTTTATATGAATAGCTTTCGCGGCATTGATATAGGATACTTGAGATCGACTCTCAGAGGTAGCTCATGCGTTCCGGATTCCACGTAAAGCCTTCGGTGCAAGTATGTTATAGCATGGTTGCTGAACGGAACGCTAAATTAAATCAATTCATCTCGATTCCGTGGGCAATACTAATTGAATTAAGATTACTTAAAGGACCACAGAGACAAGTGTTCCGATTGGGACGATTCAAAAACAAAATGGAAACAGGATAAAAACCATATTCTTAAAACAGAAAGGTATAGGATTCGTGTGTCTATTCGAGCGATCGTTTCCATTTTCAAAAAAAGTTACTATGCATTGAATGATATAAGAAATATTTATGCTAATATGACAATTAATGATCCTAAAGATGATATGGAATTGAAATTAGTGCACCAAATTCTAGAAGAAATATTTTTATTAAATTTGTGGTCAAACACACGTTATTAGACCAAAATAGACTTCAGACTTATGAGAACTCAATGATAAAACTGATCGTAGCAGATCTATCTATAACTTCGGGTTGTAATATTGGAAAAGATCAAAGTTGAATCTTATTCTTGAAACTACATGAAAAAGCTATTTATTGCTATCTCTGTTACTTTAACATTTTTTGCTATATGAAGATAAGTAAACGGTTCATAGAATTTCTGGTTGCAATAAAGGAATGAAATCCGAAGTGGAGCTTACTTTTGGGACATTTAATGGATGTTAACTGGATGCTACTCACTATCTATTATAGCTTTTGTTCAATTGCGATCAACATTGTAACCTCAAATTCTTTACTTCTATAATTGTGGTTTGTATAGATTGTTAACGGAGGAAAAAGAACAATTTCCTAAGAGGCTGAAACGATTCGAAAAGACCTTTTCTCCCTATCTCTTACCGGTTTTGGTCTATGTTGATCAACGTTCAAATGGGACATCACTCAATTTCTACCACTTCCAGTTTCAACAGAGATTTAACGGATTAAATGGAGCTTATCATTGGGGTGCAAAATTTATTTTATGAAGCCATATTTGCGTTGCGCAATGGTCCTGAACGTATTCACCTTTAATGTTTATTTACTTTGCAACCACATTGTACTATTTTCTTACTATTGTTTTTCCTAATTTAGTGATTGAGTTCGTTGAATAAGCCATGGTATTGGAAAGGGTAAATACATTAAAATATGATATTGCTGTAGCTTCACTACTACCAAGTACCCATCAACGACTCTCTGACACTTACAATGATGATGTGTTCAGCATAAAAGTTGATGTTTATAGCAAGTGGTTGTGTGTGAAAGCACGCACAGAAGCACTACGTGAAGATGCTGTACGTCATTCTGAAGGAATGATGTATATTACCGGTACAGATGAGAAACATGCAGTATCAATTTTCTGGACTGATGTTTAAATTGTTACCATTAAGTTATTATGTACTCTAATGGAACTAGCAAATTCAGAAATTAGCCATGATAAATACCTGATAACTGTATTCCCTAGATCATGAATTTGCAATACGAACGGGACATAAGCTAATATGCACAGAAGTTTGAAGACCTATTCCATATTTTGTGCTTACACAAGAACAAAAGTTTGGTCTAGCATATTGCTATAAGATAAGGACATGTCTCAAGTACAATAACACATATGTATATTCGAATTGCCCGCTTCGAGTTTCCACTGATCATAACAGTTATTCTGGAAAAGTAGTTCCTACAATTAGAAATAGTAACCCTTCAGAACTGTTATGCCTAAATTTGATAGCATGCCAATTTATCCTATCAACTGGAAAAAATGAAATCTTTGAGTTTTACGTCCCACGGTTATGCCGGTTAGGCTAAAGGAGACGGTGATTATGAGAGATGAGTGAAATGGTGGAATGAAGAAAGTGGGAGGAAACGGGAGAACCCCGAGAAAACCCACGAGCATCCTATCAACTGGAATAAGGTATAAAGTACAATTTCGTGCCTACGTAAACCATGCCAGGTAACTGTGACCATTGTCGACAGTTTTCGTTGCATTCAATGCAAAAGATATCAATTTATGTCCTTCTATTTCATTCTGCAAATTAGATGGAGAATATACCTGATGACCGAGAAATGTCAATGGCTCTTAAGAACAAAGTAACTTAGCAGATAAAAACGTAAAAGATCAAACCACTTTTTCTTAGTTTAGTGACACACAGGTTGATAGCTTCTTTATATTGTGCATCATGTAACACTGAAATAGTGTTTTTGATCTGAGAAGGTAAACTAGTGTTGACCACGACACTCGAAACATATTTCGTTCCACTCCTCGTTGAACGTGTGGAGATGATTTTTCGTGGAGGAAAGACTCTTTCTACCGCTATTTCATCTCGTAATTTTAGATTTTCTGTTTGGTTTGGTATATAAGCTTCCAAAATTTGAACTCACAGTCAGCATCCAGAAAAGAACCAGATTCACGAGAAAACGCATCAAACCGCACAATTACAAAAGTCTTGGCCAGTGAGGGGATCGAACCCACGACCTTCGGGTTATTAGCACGACGCTCTAACCAACTGAGCTAACCGGCCACGATGACAAAGGCTGCAATTTCTTTTTGTAAAATGTAGAATATATACTTACTCGATCAAAATTTATAGCTGGTTTACGCTTTGATGCGTCTATTTAAATACCATGGCATCTTAAGAATCGACCAATGATTATCATAATACCAGAAAGAGTCATCAGATTATTCAAAGCATTAATAGTTGTATTTTCGAAGTAAAAATGAATCTTTTCTCGCCCGAACAGGGACTCGAACCCTGGACCGTTAGGTTAAAAGCCTAACGATCTACCGACTTGTTTTTTTTAAACATCTTTATTTCCCAAGGTCACTTACATACCTGAAAAAAATTTGTCGTTTAGACATAAGACATAGACGGTAAATACAAGTAGAAAGTTGGCATATATACAGTGCTTTAAGAACAATACAAATAGCATCATCAAATTACATTTTTAGAGCTTATCAAGGTAGACGAGAACTTGTAAAATATTGACAGTATTATATAGAAATTTAGAGGTACTACAAATATTATCTTACAGATATTACACTAGTCATATCATGTTAAAATGAGGCAGTCAAAAAGTTTGCGAAAGTCTTGTAAAAAGGTACCATACCAAAAGTTTTCCACCTGGTGCGTTTTAAGAATTCATGATAATCCGTGACACTTATGCGACTGCGACTGGAATCAATATAGTATAAGGTGTGTCCTATTAGCCAAGTAACAGCATTATTGGGGGTTGGAGGGTACCAATGATAATCGGGTAAGGTAATAATATCAGGTGTGAAATGGTGTGGAGATGTCCGACATACGATAGCAAGGAGAGCACATAGTTTTAACCACACAGACATTACTAGCTGGCAAGAGGTGTATCTGTGGATAATGGTGTCGGGGTGCCCACAATGGGAACACGCATTCTGTGGTAGGCGATGGATGTCGAACAAACGTTGATTAGTAGCATGAATATCATGTACAACACTATACCATAAACTACGTACACACGTCGGAAGAAACTTTCTATGAATATTAAACCATATGCGATTCCAGTTACAACTATTATTGTTCTGCTGTACTCGTATCGTAGTTGTAGTAAAGGTCATTTTTAAAAAATACAGATAAAGATCACGAGAACAGATTTCTCTTATCTCATCATGTTTAGATAGATAACTCCAGGCTAGGACGAATTTATATATATATAAGGGTGCGTGTTGAAGGAAAGGAACATTGGATGGATTTGGAGCAGGTAAGGTGGGCGTCCAACATTGTAGCCATTGTTGTGTATGACTATGGTCCAAATGATACAATTTATAGCTACGTAATAAAAATAATATTTTACACTTGAGTCGTACATTGATTAAAGCAAGGCCACCATTGTCGACTGGTAACACCATTACTACTTGAGGAACTCGGAAGAAAAAGTCGCACCAAATAAACCAGCCAATGATCGATTGCACTTTTTTGGCACAGATGTCCGGAAGTGGCCATACCTGTGCTGTATACCATAATTGAGAACATATATAAGTATTCACATACCATACTCTCTGGATTAAATTCAGCTGTCGATGACGATTTTGTAGAACAACTGTCCTGATTTTATTGATTATTGGCGTCCAGACTGTCTCAGAGTCTGAATCAAGATTACTCGTAAAATTAACACCTAAAATTTTTATTTTCGTCACAATTTCGGAATGGCAGATAGTTAACCCTTTATTGACCGTGGCCCAATTATTAAAGGTTAAACTCTTCGTTTTATTGACATTAATACTTGCTCCACTAGCATTACAATAGCTATTTAAGCACTGGTGCACATAGTTGACCTGAGCAACAGTGGTACAACTGATTGAGACATCATCAGCAAAAGCAAAACAAACAATATTTTGAAAATCATGTAAATGTGAGACTGGAAAACAGGACAAATTTTGCAATAAAGGTTCAAGAACTAAGCCAAATAACAACATTGACAATGGACATCCTTGTCTGATACCTCGCTTGATAGATATGGGTGAGCTAAAGTAACCATTGATGTGAAGCTGGGATTTTGCATTGTGATATAAATTTTTAATATTATCAATAAAACGTGAATCAAAACCAAATGCTTGTAATACAGCGTAAAGATAGTTATGCTCGACAAAATCAAAAGCATGTTTGAAATCTATAGAAGTGACACAGGCAGGGAGCTGTTGCACTTTAAAATATCCCATGATGTCTCGTAGGCTACACAGGGCATAGTAAATATTACGTTCTTTTGATAGCGCTGCCTGCTTACCACTTAAAAGTTTCTCGATAACTTTTTCCATGCGTACTTTATATACCTTAGACAATAATTTTACATCAGTATTTAACAGCGTAATGGGTCTAAAATTAGAAATATGAGCTTGGGCTCCTTTTTTTGGAACTAAAATAATGATACCATCATTTTGCATAACATTGCCAGATTGAAACATATCATTAAGTACAGCAGTAAAAGTATCTCCTACCACATCCCAATACTGTTTATAGAAGAGAAAAATGAGTCCATCCTTGCCAGGACTGCTACAATGCTTTGTAGTATTTAACACATCATAAATCTCTTGTTTAGTAATCGGGGCTAACAGTTGTGCATTGTCAGCCGCTGTTAATTTACAAGATATATTGGAAAAGAAAGTGGGCCATATCTGAGTAGAAACTGGATGCGATTCAAATAGTTGTTCATAATGCTGTGTTAAACTGGACATAATATCAGGTAATGCAGTGACAACTTGGCCATTTTCTAATACAAGATGTTCCATAAAATTAGTTCTTCGTCTATTATGTTGCCGCATGATGTGGAAAAATGAAACTCGTTCATTAGACAACAATAATTTAGAATCGAATGATTTAGTGATAGTCTGTAAATAGTCGTTTTCTAATCGAATTAATTTTGCTCTGATTTTATTAATATGCATATACGTGTGCGCAGAGGGAGGCTGTTGCCACAACTCATGTAACACTTTGTAAAGGTATTCAATGGTAGTTTTGCTGTTCTGACGGTATTCAGAATGCATCCATTGGAAAAATGATTTAATTTTATGCTTAGCATATTGAACCCACCACAAATTTAAACTGCCAAAATATCTCTGTTGTCGACACCAGTAAGCCCATTTCTCTCGAAACAGTTCTTTAATATCATCAGATTTCAGAAGCTGTGGATTAAGTTTCCAGTTAGAGGGACCGAACGTTGGGCTCAAACCAAGGAGAGGGGGAGGAAATTTGAGCAACATACACACAGCACTATGATCACTAAACGGAGCCATAAGAACATTAATGTCACACACACGAGGTACGAGATCGAAGGAGGTATAGATCCTGTCTATGCGTGACTTCACTGATGGAGTGACATGCGTATAAATGATATCAGTTCGTTTGGACCGCCAGGTATCAACTAATCGGAATCCGTGGACCAGTCTTTCTAGCGCTAAGCATTTATTAAAATAGCCAGTAGAATCGTCACAAAACAAAATGGAATTGAAATCTCCAGCAAGGATAATACTCGTATGCGGAATAGAAAACAGAGGCACGATATCAGCATTAAAAAATTTTTTTACGGTCAGTTTTGTGTAGAAAACCTGACATGCAATACACATTTACATATAGAATGTTATCGCATACAAGGCTGAGCCCATTGCCAGACGGTAAACGAGTAAGGTGTTGCACATGAATTCCTTTCTTCACTAATATTGCAGTACCTCTACCACTATATCCAAGATTAACAAAACAATTATACCGTTCTATGAAACTTAAATCGGCAATTTTGAGTTCTTGCAAATTGAGTATATCAAAGTCATGTAATCGTATAAAGTTATGTAACAAGCGTTGTTTCGTAGGACTAGTTATACCATTTAAATTTAAAGTACCCACTTTACGAACAGTGACAATAGGGTAAGACATACACAGCGGATAGAAAGTAAATAGAAGTATTAGAGCTGCAAAATAAACAAACTGCATGATGAGACCTGACAAACAGAAAAAAGAAAAAAACAACACTATTCAGGTTGATTCTTTACACTGTCTGTTTGTAGTGAATCGTCAAGGACAGTCGAGAAGCTAGGTTGCGATGATGTAATCGAAGCACCAACAACAGGCTCACGTGAGTCACGTGTCACGACAGCCTTCCCTTTCCCTGTGTTTGTTTTGATTTTCTTGTGTGTTGACAAGGAAATCTTACCTGCTTTTTCACTTATATACACCGTTCTCACAGTTTTGCTGCTTTCCGCATCTACTGAGTCAGATAAAGGAGGCGGAAGGTCGTGAAGTACCTTAGTAGGCGGTATCTGCGAAGCACTGACATTGGAAGCCTCCTCTATTGCCGACACACTTAGTACCGAACACTGGTCATTGACATCAGGAACCATGGGCGGATCACCTATATCTTCGGTGGACGCACTAGTTATCGAATCCTGTATCCCGGTATCCGTTGGTCGATCCAGGGAAGTAGGCACAGTCAGCACTGGAAACTCATTGAGGTCCTGTAGCGATGGAGCACTGTGGGCACTGGGTAATGAGTCAGATAAGGCCGTTGTTAACGTACTGTTACCAGGTTGAAAGCTCTGATCGGTTGAGTAACGAGGAGTTTGAGGAAGAGTTTTTCCAGATAACTGGGACATATTGAGCGTCAGAGGAGCTGTACTCAAATGTTTGGCGCGCTGTAGGCGTCGGGGACAAGAATTAAACGTGTGATCGACCTGGTGGCACGCGAAGCAAGTTGGGGGTTGCCCAGAGTATATAACACTTGTTCGATAACCTTGGATGAGTAATTTCGAAGGAATATGCTTCTTGAGTTCCATATACGCTATACGTACGCCATTAAACACAGGAAAGCGGTACTTCTGGGACCACTGCTCATTTTCTATCTTTTTCACACTTCCGTAATTACTGAGGGCAGAATTGAGAAAACTAACATCTAGTTCAAGAGGGAGATCTGTGTTACGCACATGTGTAAGAGTATCTGAAGCATTTTGCACTGAAACAAGGCTCCGGGAGCCATCTTGATGCAAAAAGGGAAGCTCACTTGGTGTATTGAGGAGAAATTGTTCAAATTTTTCCGGAGAACTAAATTTCAAGAACACGCAATCTTCCTCACTGTTTAATTGAATACCATCAATCTGATCCAAATTCACATGTACCTGTTCATCCAGCCAAACAAGGATATCCAAAGCAGTTGGGCGAATATGTCGTGTACTTTTATCGAATGTAAGCTTCACTGTGTTCTGACGTAAACCACGAAACATGATGCGCACCAAATCAAACCAAAAACAACAAATACTTTTCAAACAATAACTATATACTCGACAAGTATCAAAGCTGTTCACTATAGCAAGATAGCACTAAACACAGTCACTTGAAATAGCACTTAGCTAGCCGCACTTAACTGGCTACTCTGTAGGCACAACGAGCAGGAGCAAACGTCCGCACTCCTTCACGTCTACCGGTGAACTTGGCCGACTGAGCTATCCGGGCTGGCAATAATTGGCCTGGACATAAAATTTCTGTTCAAAGTCATTTCTCAGCACGTGCACACAATTACATGTATAATTTAAGAACGAAAGTATGTTTCGGTAACTTAATGTATGCTTTGGCATATATTGCTGAAGTTTGAACCCTACGTAAAATGTAGTTCTACACTAAAGTATGATTCAAGAAACAACAGAAAAAACACACGTGGTTAGAAGAACGTAGATGACGCTTTTAAACAGATCCAATAACTTCATTGAAAGCACTGTAACTCATGATGTATCCCTGACATCAAGAGAATAATATGGATTTTAAGAAGCTGTGTGATCACCACGGACAGAGATACAAACTCTGCGACCTAATTCTATGCTTCTCAAATCTCATGTATCTCAATGTCTACGTCTTTCCACACCATTTTAAACGTGCTTAATAGGATTCAACTCGAAGCAACAGGCAGGCCAGTCCATTCACCGACTATTCTCTGTTCTCAAGAGCTTCACTACCTTTATTTTTCGATGCGGCCACTCATTGTCACCCACTAATAAAAAGTTGTAGCCGATCACCCATCTGAAAAAAAGCACATCGGAAGAAGCGCAGTCTACAATAACCTTCACCGGTAAATGTACCGCGTTAATACATATAGGGGTTCGTATGTAAATGACATATCATATTTCCTCATACAAAAACACCGGAACATCAAAATGATCATGTTAGACAATGTTTCTGGATTCATTGTATGTTCTCACCTCTCGTGAGAAGAGTATATGTGCTCAGTTACTAGTCACATTGAGTGTGGTTTCATCGGAGATTGGAATGCGAAACAACTCCTCGGTCACTCGTGATGTTGTTGGAACAATACCAATCGTTTCCACCAGTGTGACAGTGTCAACGAAATGTAACGCATTGGATTTAGGGAATGAGATCATTCCCATGCAGTCGACATACTATGACAAGCGTGAAATTGGGCACCTTGGAGACCTCTTAAATGTGGTTGCATTTGTATCGCCACCCGGATAACTCAGTTGGTAGAGTGTTATGCTTTCAGCCTAACGATCCAATGGTCAAATCACTTTTTTTTGAGATGTTGCGTTTGTCTTTACTTTTAAAATATCGAATATTAATGTCTTGAATAATTTAAAGACTATTTCGCTATTATGACAATTAATGATTGATCCTGAAGATGGTACGGAATTTAAATAGGCATATCAAAGCATAAAATAGGTGTTTATTTTGATCGAATAAACACTTTTTTTCTCCCGAAAAGAAATGAAACTTTAACTTACGACAAGCGAAATGTCTCAAGTCTTATAAGCAACAGCAGTCTATCAAAGTTTTTGATCTCAAACACTGTTTTAGTGTCCGATGATTCACAGTAACTCCTCGTCTCTCGTCTCATGCTCAACGATGAACTCCCTCGTGTTTATATGAATAGCTTTCGCGGCATTGATATAGGATACTTGAGATCGACTCTCAGAGGTAGCTCATGCGTTCCGGATACCACGTAAAGCCTTCGGTGCAAGTATGTTATAGCATGGTTGCTGAACGGAACGCTAAATTAAATCAATTCATCTCGATTC
The DNA here is from genome assembly GCF_964235325.1 of Thermobia domestica. NCBI lineage: Eukaryota > Metazoa > Arthropoda > Insecta > Zygentoma > Lepismatidae > Thermobia > Thermobia domestica. The sequence continues at coordinate 155,936,040 of NC_137468.1, forward strand.
TGTGGGCAATACTAATTGAATTAAGATTACTTAAAGGACCACAGAGACAAGTGTTCCGGTTGGGACGATTCAAAAACAAAAGGGAAAGAGGATAAAAACCATATTCTTAAAACAGAAAGGTATAGGATTCGTGTGTCTATTCGAGCGATCGTTTCCATTTTCAAAAAAAGTTACTATGCATTGAATGATATAAGAAATATTTATGCTAATATGACAATTAATGATCCTAAAGATGATATGGAATTGAAATTGGTGCACCAAATTCTAGAAGAAATATTTTTATTAAATTTGTGGTCAAACACACGTTATTAGACCAAAATAGACTTCAGACTTATGAGAACTCAATGATAAAACTGATCGTAGCAGATCTATCTATAACTTCGGGTTGTAATACTGGAAAAGATCAAAGTTGAATCTTATTCTTGAAACTACATGAAAAAGCTATTTATTGCTATCTCTGTTACTTTAACATTTTTTGCTATATGAAGATAAGTAAACGGTTCATAGAATTTCTGGTTGCAATAAAGGAATGAAATCCGAAGTGGAGCTTACTTTTGGGACATTTAATGGATGTTAACTGGATGCTACTCACTATCTATTATAGCTTTTGTTCAATTGCGATCAACATTGTAACCTCAAATTCTTTACTTCTATAATTGTGGTTTGTATAGATTGTTAACGGAGGAAAAAGAACAATTTCCTAAGAGGCTGAAACGATTCGAAAAGACCTTTTCTCCCTATCTCTTACCGGTTTTGGTCTATGTTGATCAACGTTCAAATGGGACATCACTCAATTTCTACCACTTCCAGTTTCAACAGAGATTTAACGGATTAAATGGAGCTTATCATTGGGGTGCAAAATTTATTTTATGAAGCCATATTTGCGTTGCGCAATGGTCCTGAACGTATTCACCTTTAATGTTTATTTACTTTGCAACCACATTGTACTATTTTCTTACTATTGTTTTTCCTAATTTAGTGATTGAGTTCGTTGAATAAGCCATGGTATTGGAAAGGTTAAATACATTAATATATGATATTGCTGTAGCTTCACTACTACCAAGTACCCATCAACGACTCTCTGACACTTACAATGATGATGTGTTCAGCATAAAAGTTGATGTTTATAGCAAGTGGTTGTTTGTGAAAGCACGCACAGAAGCACTACGTGAAGATGCTGTACGTCATTCTGAAGGAATGATGTATATTACCGGTACAGATGAGAAACATGCAGTATCAATTTTCTGGACTGATGTTTAAATTGTTACCATTAAGTTATTATGTACTCTAATGGAACTAGCAAATTCAGAAATTAGCCATGATAAATACCTGATAACTGTATTCCCTAGATCATGAATTTGCAATACGAACGGGACATAAGCTAATATGCACAGAAGTTTGAAGACCTATTCCATATTTTGTGCTTACACACTGAGAAAAATCCATTATCCGGACAGCGGTATATTGTACAAATACAAGGATTCGTTATGTTTACTAAGGAAATCTGTACGGAGCGTACTTTATCCATATGCTACACAGATACTGCCTTTTACCCGCTTAGATATTACATCATGTCGCTGCAGGATGTCTGACTTCTAACAATCTTCTGTATTTTACATACATATACGTATGTTAAATACTTCAGCTATATGTTATATACGTCCATCTGTGTGTGAGATCCAGGCCGCCTATAGACACCTCTTTCTTTCGCCATGGCTGACGTCATTGAACTACCGTCTTTTGCTTGCGAAACGAGGTTGTTTACAAACGGAAAAGAAGAGAGGAAGGAAACAAATGCTTGGGTATGTACACTAGTTAACTATTACTTTAGTTAAATATTCCATTAATTATATATTCTTTTAGTGTAACTTGCTTTAATATAGTACTAAGTAAGTAATGTAGTTTATGAATACAATTCTTACTATTGTAAAACTCGTTAATGATTGAGGACAATGGAATGGGTGAATCTGAATTTTGAGAAATCTTTGAATATTAATGTTTTGAAACATTTTACATTTCAAGGTAGCAAAATGAATGTTATGTGTTTATTCATTCCGTTTTATATGTGACGATTTATTACTTGGTGCAGATTTACTACAGGGCTGCTTAACATAATTGCTAATAAACCGTTTTCAGCGCGAAAATTCCCTTGTGTAGTGAAGATTTAGGATTTAGATTTCTGGGCTTTCGGCATCAATGGCCTTGTTAGCCCGTCGCATATGAGGGATGACTTCCCTCGGTGATCACACTATCCGGGGAAAGGAAGGGAAGAATGGATTGGGGAAAAATGGGGCCGCGGTGGCTCAGTGGTAGAGCGTTCACCTCTGGTGCTTGGGGTCCCGGGTTCGATCCCAGCTCCCGCCAAGTGAACTTTATGGTGGACAAACACCGTGTGCGTGGGTTTTCTCGGGGTTCTCCCGTTTCCTCTCACTTTCTTCATTCCACCATTTCATACATTACTCATCATCACCGTCTCCTTTAGCCTAACCGGCATAACCGTGGGACGTAAAACTCAAAGGTTTCATTTTCATTTTTGGATTTGGGAAGGAAGAAAACGGCCTGGGACCTATATGTTAGGTACCACTCCGGCATTTGCCTGCTGTGAATGAGGAAAAGCCAAGGAAACCTCATTCAGGATGGCTGGACTTAAAATCTTTTGATACTTTTTCGACCGAGTTCCCCCACCGGGATCGAACCCGGGACCGTTCGCACCGAAGGCGAGAGCGTTAGCGAATACGCTACGCGGGGCCACTAGTGTAGTTTAGAAAACTCATTTTTACTAGGATATTTGCAAGATTTTTTTTTCTTTTAGTTTAACGCCCCATGACTGTACATCAATGTAAGAGAGAAGGTGACGATGAGATACATGATAATGGTGGAATCAAGAAAATGTAAGGAAACTGGAAAGTCTTAAGAATAACCACACCTACAGTGTTCACCAAAAGCCTATTTGTCGGGAGCAGGAATCGAACCAGGGACCTACCGCGTCAGAGGTAAGCGCTCTCAGAGCTTTCTTTTGTTTAAAGAACTTGTTTACAATGAAATATATATATATATATATATATATATATATATATATATATATATATATATATATATATATATATATATATATATATATTACGAAGATATTGACATATTTTACAGCCTTACTGAAATTTAAAAAAAAAAGTAGTCAGGGAGAGCTTACTTGTCAGGTTTTTATTTTTTAATTTAATTTATTTTTTATTATTTATTTTTGCTTTGTTATGTTCCCTAGTTAATTAATGTTTGGGTTACTGAAAATTAAAACCTTTTTAGTATTATTGTTATGTCATCACTTTGGAACCAAAACGTTAGATTTTTTTCTTGTGTTTTCATATAGGAAGTTGGTGAGTGTGCCTTAGCACTGGTTTCGTTTCTAGAACGTAATTGAAGGTCATGTTGAGTTAAGTCTTGGTGGGTTTGAGTTCGTGAAGTGTCAGGCACTGCTTGTGCCCCTGTCTTCTGTTTGTGATGTTTCCTGGCTTTGGGCTGTGACGTATTTATGTTGAGGAGTACCAACGCAGGCCGCGTGATATACAGGTAGCTACAACACAACTTCAACAGTTAACGAGTGCCAGGTCTTTGAATTTCAGCTTTCGTTACGGCGTGACTAATGCAGTATATTGCTAGGTTGAAATTCTATGGGTGGTAAAAACGGTATGGTAAGAAATACAACGTAATTGTTATTAGTTTAATTAGTGTTTCTTCATAGTATTGTTTCACTATTTCTAGAAGGAATTAAGTATTAACGAAGTAATGAATAAGCAAAAGCACACATTGATTGACGTTTACTATTTCTCATACTCCATTGAGAATGTTTTGATCCTCAGTTGCGCAAACATCCAGTGTGCGTTTATTTTCTTTCTTTTTTGGGGGGTTTACACTGCCTCACAGATGAGCTCCCTCGTGGTTAGTGAACACTCCTTTGGCGTGGGACACCCGGGTTCGATTCCCGGCCGGGGGCCGCGGTGGCTCAGTGGTAGAGCGTTCACCTCTGGTGCTTGGGGTCCCGGATTCGATCCTAGCCCCGCCAAGTGAACCTTGTGGTGGACAAACACTGTGTGCGTGGGTTTTCTCGGGGTTCTCCCATTTCCTCCCACTTACTTCATTCCACCATTTAATTCATTGCTCATCATCAGCGTCTCCCTTAGCCTAACCGGCATAACTGTGGGACGTAAAACTCAAAGGTTTCATTTCATTTTTTCTTAATCTCTTGCACCGACCGACCGATCTCGATCAAATTTCCAACGTAGATGCGGTTCTGGCCTGGGAGTGTTTTTAGCTATTTACTTTGACAGTAGAACTTAGGGGAGGGGGAGGAGGGGGACAGAAAAAATAAATGACTTAATTTACTTTGAAGTGTAAAAGTGCGAGCGTTTTCTTCTCTCTCTCTCTCTCTCTCTCTCGCTCTGTCTCTCTCTCTCTCTCTTCACTTCTCCAGTCTCCTCTCACTTTTAGGGCCGCGGTGGCTCAGTGGTAGAGCGTTCACCTCTGGTGCTTGGGGTCACGGATTCGATCCTAGCCCCGCCAAGTGAACCTTGTGGTGGACAAACACCGTGTGCGTGGGTTTTCTCGGGGTTCTCCCATTTCCTCCCACTTACTTCATTCCACCATTTCATTCATTTCTCATAATCACCGTCTCCTTTAGCCTAACCGGCATAACCGTGGGACGTAAAACTCAAAGATTTCATTTCATTTTTTCCTCTCACTTTGATTTCATGATTTCGCACTCTGATGAAAAGTATTAAATACCGCCAGGAAAAGTACTAATATATAACCTCTCTTTTAGGCGCCCCTCCAACCACGCGCCCGGGACACGTGCTTTGCTTGCTCGCCCATAGCTGCGGCTCTGTGAGCTACATAAGTAACATACAATGCTTACGTAATACTTTGGGTCATAAGTACTATTAAGAAAGGAAGAATTGCATTTTTTTAACTTTGGGAAAGGAGCTACTATGGGATTAAAGATAAGGTAGGAAAGGCAACACATTCCAGTCTGTGCTTTCACCCAGCAGACATATTGTTTGGAACCAAAAAAATGTGACTTTTGGAATCTTGTACTTAGGTTCACAGCGGAAGCGACGAAATAACTTGAATCATCCATTGTAGCTCTCCCCGCAGCCAGTTTCTAAAATGTTGGCAATAAGTTTGCGAAACGAGAGGTGACGACTCCAATTTTGGGTGAAAAGTCGCTATAAGAAATAATCGAGAAATTCATTGTCTATAAGCATTGTAAAAGTTGTAGATGTAAACTAAACAATATGTTCTAATCACTGGCGCAAATCCCGGGGGGGGGGATGACGGATACATGTCCCCTCCAATCTTGGAACTGAGGGGGACTTCTCCCAAATAATCCGATTTGAAATGTGTTTTTTGGGAGAAATTTGATGATTTTTGTCCGATTGCTACAAAGGAACGTGAGATGTCCCCCAGAATAAGCCTCAAATCTGCAGCCTCCTAACGCTAAAGACAACTCTGATCCTCCACAACATTGTTTTTCAACTTCATAAGTATTTTGGACATCGCCAAAAAAAGTATGGTAACGGTCTTACCCCCCCCCCCAATGTTGAAGACAGATTTGCGCCGCTGGTTCTATTCACATCTTTGTAAACAGGGCGCAACCAATCCTTTAATTCAGGGATCATTTCAGGTTGTTTCGGGTACTTTTGTTCATGTTGTGGTCAAAATAGTTCCGAAATAATTAACACTACAGTACTTACGTTAAGCAATTTTTTGTAAAAGAAAAAGTGCAGAATAATTAAAAGACCCCAGAGGACAAATATAACAAACACCTTCTTCGCCTTTTTTCACGCATCTATAGCTAATCTTGTTGCTATCGGTAATGATGTATTACGTGTGTCTCTCAACGGAAACTCTGCGAACTAAAGGACATCAAGTTTGTAGTTATTCTTCGTTAGAGGGCAAGGGTAACATAACAATGCAGGATTGTGGAGTAGTGAGTACGCTGTATTTCCAAACTCTTCATCACTTGCGCTGATTAAAACAAACAAACAGAAAAAAATAACGTAAAAACTTTTTTGAACTAATAATGCTTCTCTACAGATGAACATTTTGTTTGCAGCAAAAAGTCGCTAAATGTGTAAGTAGGTAAATCGTCATTTAAAAATCACCCAAAAAAGTCTCCAATCGGATTTTTTTTTGTCGTTATCGTAGGGCGACCATACGTCCCGTTTTGACCGGGACAGTCCCGTTTTAGGGGCGTGTCGCGGCCGTCCCGTCAGTAGATGGAAAAAAGTAGTATTCGTCCCGTTTTATGTAAATGAAAGAAGTAAATAACAAACCCAGTACCTTTACTCCTTTTAAAAGTATTAATAATAACAAAGCGGCAAAAATTGAACTGAAAATCCCTATATTAAACATACTCTATAGTTCGCAGTACTGCTCGAAAGGCAGCAGAGGTTTTAGCAGTTGGTTGTGTGTTAAACAAACTTCAACGTGTCTTTCCTTTTTCATAAGTACCCGCTCTGTAACGAAGAGAGAGAGGGGGAACTCTGATATCAAGGCACTGATAAGAACAAAGGTAGATCTAAAAGTCTAGTGTTGCAAGAACCTGTCCCGTTTTTAACTGAAAATTTTATGGTCACCCTACGCTATCGTTGAGGTCGAATTCCCCTTATTTAGCGACTTTACCCAAAATTGGCAACATTGACCCCCACCGAACAACACCCCGTCATCTTGAGCCTAGCCAGCATAATAGTGGGACGTAAAACTTAAAGATTTCATTTCGAACAACACTCCCAGAAACCTACTGTTATACTATTCTCAAACCACCCTTTCGTACAGTTCTCCCTATTCGAAAAAAAAAAAATTGTAAATAGCAGTGTTCATACATAAATATGGAACTCAATTTCCCTGAATTTTGCAGGTTTTCCAGGTATTAATTTTGCAATTTCCAGGTCTAGTGGAAGAAACTAATAGTACGAGAACACATAAATTTTAAGAATACTATATTTATATATTTGAGAATGGCCACCCTTCTCCCCAATGAACGATTGCAATTAAATATTGAGTCACAAGAAAATAAATAATTAAAATAAATAAAATTTAAGTTGAAAAATATTAAGTTGAGAAGCCTACTAAGGGAATTATATAATACTTTTGTTCCATACTTGAATACATTCAAAACATACAAAAAAATATTGGCTTGGGGAAGAAAAAAGGGCCCGCGAGATTTTAACTGATTCTTGTAGTACTCGACGACAGAAATAGATTACTGAAAGAATTTTCAAAATCGGCACAGGTAAACATGAAGAAAATCGCATTTTCAGGTACCGGTTCAAAATGAGAAGAAAAAAGGACCGCGAGATTTTAACTGATTCTTGTAGTACTCGACGAGAGAAATCGATTAGTGAAGGAATGTTCAAAATCGGCGCAGGCAAGCATGAAGAAAATCGCATTTTCATGTACCGGTTGAAAATGGGGAAGAAAAAAGGGCCCGCGAGATTTTAACTGATTCTTGTAGTACTCGACGATAGAAATAGATTACTGAAAGAATTTTCAAAATCGGCACAGGCAAACATGAAGAAAATCGCATTTGCAGGTACCGGTTCAAAATGGGAAGAAAAAAGGACCGCGAGATTTTAACTGATTCTTGTAGTACTCGTCGAGAGAAATCGACTAGTGAAGGAATTTTCAAAATCGGCGCAGGCAAGCATGAAAAAAAATCGCACTTTCATGTACCGGTTCAAAATGGGGAGGAATGAAGGGCCCGCGAGATTTTAACTGATTCTTGTAGTACTCAACGGGAGAAATCGATTAGTGAAGGAATTTTCAAAATCGGCGCAGGCAAACATGGAGTAAATGGCATTTTCATGTACCGGTTCAAAATGGGGAAGGAACAAGGTCCCGCGAGTTTGAACCGCTACGATGTATGTTCACGAATGTGCCCGTCTTCTCAAATTTAGTTAATTACTGTGACACTGAAACATGTGACACAGAGTCACATTGTGGATGACTCTGCAATCGGCAACCACTGCACATATACTCCTCCCGCCCCACAGTTTGATTATTTCGATCCATTCCTCACGTGCTAACGGCATGGTTCAACATCTGCAAGAAAGAGGTAAATGTAACGTTCAATTGGCAATAGCTTTCCACCAAATTAAGCTGCATGAAATCTGATTGCATATTTGACATACTGAGAAAATTCTAGCCCGTGGCCATATGTATCACATATCCCACCAGTTCATAAAAATTTTGAACACAAAATTACGGTCGTCCGTGTGACGTACTCCCAAAAGGCCTAATGTGTATCACCCACCTCACATTCAATTTAACCACATCCGTGTAGAATTTAGAAAGGAACTTCTTATGATGTATACAGGATGTCTCAAAAGTTCCCTAACATAGGGTAACTCTGTTATCAGAGTTACAACAAAATGTAAGAGGAAAAACATCTCGAAATATGACGTTTTCAATCTAAAGTGAACACTTTAAAAAAATCGGACGAGATGTTTGTGCTGTATACTCTTTATGCACCCAATTTTAAATGAAAATGCAACGTTGCCATTTACCTGAACCCACAACATAAGTGAATGAAGTTACTGTTTGAAACGGAGGCTGGCCATCAACATGTTAGCGTAAAAGACAGTAACTTCACTCACTTATGTTGTGGGTCCAGGTAAATGGCAACGTTGCATTTTCATTTCACATTGGGCGCATAAAGAGTGTACAGCGCAAACGGGTCATCCGATTTTAAAAATTCCTTCACTTTAGATTGGACACATCATATTTGGAGATGCTTTCCCCTCCGACATTTTGTTATAACTCGGATAATAACAGAGTTACCCTATGTCAGGGGACTTTTGAGACACCCTGTATATCTTATTTAATATATGTTTGATGTCACTATATCTATAGTATAATTTAGTTTGTTTAAATTTACAATTTAATAAGTAGATTCGGATTTACATGCGTAGGATTTTGTATGCATCTAACTAATGAATTCTTTTATATTCATACTTAACTTAGTGACTTGGCTTTGGACTGCAACTGATTATTGTAACCCATTATTGCTTGAGAAGAAACAAGATATCCGAATCTTCATTTGGAGAAATCAAAGGTCTATTGGAAAGCTGGGAATTACAACCATTAATTTCTACATTTCAAGGTGCGTAAATTATATATTCTGTGTTTATTATTACTATTATTGGGTTTAGAATCAATCCATGATATTTTAGAGGGATCAAGATGGGTGCCGGATAGATAAGTATTTGAGCGTCAGGCTCTTATTTCTTTTCAATTTAATATTTAATCAATGATTATTTTTCTCCCTCATTATTCCACCAAATCGTATTCCAAGATCATAAATTTTCATTACTCATTTGTGACCGTCAGCCTACATAACATATTCGTAGGACGTAAAACAAAGATTTCGTTATTATTGTTTCTATCTCTTTTCTCCATAGCTGTGAAAAATAATGCCTTCAACATTATAAATTTGTATGCCACTTGCCTGCTTTCGCCTTCAGTCGTCTTACTCTTCGGACATCACGAAGCAAAGCAGGTACTATGCAGTTTTCATACTTTTGAAAGGATGTGACATAACATAATGATGTTGGTGTTGCGATGTTCAGTACCGTAGATAATTAAACAATGCTAGTAAACAAATCGAGTAGCAATTGTAATTTTTTAGCTTACATGCCTTTCAGACCGGCCATTTTTTTTTTTTTTTTTTTTTTTGTTTACAACATATTGTTATTTCTACTCTATATGAAATATATTCTGAGGTTGTGTTTTGGGGGACGTGGTAGCTCAGTTGTGGAGCGTTCACCTCTCCTGCGTGAAGTTCCTGGATCGATCCCAGCACGTGCTAAATGGGCTTTGTGTTGGAGAAACACTGTGTGTGATTTTTCTCGGGGTTTTCCCGTTTTCTCACACATTTTCATTCTACTATTCCATTCATTCTCATCATCATCGTCTCCTTGAGCATATCCGGCATAATCGTGGAACGTAAAACTCAAAAATTTCATTTCATTTCATTTCATATAAACTTTGTTGCAAAGTAACCTGATAGCTGAAGATACCTTGCAACACATACAAAAAAGTATTTTCAGCATACGAACATAATGTTTCTGTGCAGTGTTTTCTCTCTTCTATTGATACATTTCACTTCCTACACAAAACTGCATGCAGTCTACAAATATTGAGGTTGGACTTACGGTACCGGTGTCAGTACTTAGTACGAATTATTGATATTTGTAAAGAAAATTATGTATTTTCTGGTACCGTCATAGGAACCACGTTCTGATAGTTTAGTATGTCCCACAAAAATGGCAACTCAAGAACAGCAAAAATCTTCGAGATCGGATTTGCCTTGGTTGCTCTTTATATCCAAGAATATCATCCCAACCGTAATCAGTGGAAGATTTACGGGATTTGAGGCTTTCAGGCTGAAGCTCACCCAAATTACAGGATTTCTTTTTTACAAAATTCTGATGTTAGTCATTCCTATGCGTCTACGCTTCAAGCCCTTCAAAAAGTCTAGTCGTTTCTAAATAAAGGAAGTCTTTCTGTGTGAAGTCACTCTCAAACTATTTTTCTGAATCCGCCGCTTTTCGTAATTTATTTTCCAACAAGAAATCCATCCCGACATTTACCTGAATAGGAAATTTTCCTAAAGTTAGATGGCAGGAGGTACCCGTAGTAATAATTTCCTATCTGAGGGGTTACGTTTGATCGGTGCAAAGTAGCCCCGATTAGAGGCTGAAACAACCTTCTCCCAGTTTTATTTTTCTATGACTTTAAAACGTTTCACACTTCAATTTCAACTATTGTCTCAAAGTCCCATTATACACAGAGTATTCTACGAAACTGACTTGACTTTGACGAAAATTCTTGTAGGTGATATCTTTCAAATTTTGTCAGCCTTTACAGTGACTGCTTTCCATACCTCTACAACAACAAACCCTTCAGGTAATTAGAACTGATGTTAACCGCCAACCAAATAGTCAATGTTCTATCTTACGGTGACAGTTGAAACTTTCTCTTTACAGTCCATCATTTTACCGACAGAGGACTGTGAAACTTTTGCCGTATTTTGTGCAAAGTTAATCCTGAAGTGCAAAATAATCCCGTCTTATGGTACTTACAGAATATTAGTCAGTAATTTTCACATTAATTTTAAAGGTGACAACAGTTGGAGCCTAGGGCTGTGTGATATTTAAATCGAACGGTTGATATTTTCAAATATCAAAACATCGATATCGAAATGTTTGATCGATATATCCATATTCTTTTCTCTCTTTCGTATTTCTATATTTTCGATTTTTGATATTGTTTATATTTCGATATTGCTGTATTTTTCAATATTTCGAACAAGTTTCGATAGTTTGTCGATATCGATTATCTATATTTAAATTCGGATATCGCAAAGCCCTATCGAACCCTTCGGAAATGAAGTTTTTGGCTATGGACCTGATTAGGGATGCACACGAGACAAGACGAGACATAATTTTTGTTACGAAATTCGAGACGAGACAGAGCTCTTCCAATAGAAACGGATCCAGTTTTCGAGACGATACATAACTTTCGCGGCACCTTTTCGAGAGGAGACAATCTCAAATCTTTTCTCTTGCGCATCCCTAGACTTGATCACGAGTTCTCAAAAAAAAAATGTTAATGAGAAATAACATCTAAATACAATATCGGTAGCTAAAACATTTTTGTTTTCATTCTTCAGTAATGCATTGTTATTAATCTCAGTATTTTATAGTGTATTCTTAAGCTTAAGGTGATGTATAATTAAATTTTGAATTCAGTTAACTTATTTTGTTTCTTAGATTGTTTTCAAAATGTATGTACAAACGTTTATTTTCATTTTTGAGTGTTTAAAGTGACGTATAGTTATTAAACATAGTATTTAATATTGTACTCTTAACGTGAAAGTGATATACAGTTAACTTTAGAATTCAGTTAACATTTTTCTTTCTGAAATTGCTTTAAAAAGTATGTAAAAACGTTTTTTTTTCTTTTCTTTCTTGAGTGCTAAAAGTGATGAAAAGTTATTAAGCTTACTACTTTATATTGTATTCTTAACCCTAAACTGATACACAGTGCGTTTTTGAATAAATTATGTCAAGTTATTTGAGTGACGAACACTGATAGAAAATCCTGACTATTACTGGAACATTTTGATTTTAAGGTGAGGACTACTGGTGCAAGGATTTTAAAATATTGTTTTTCCTTCTACTCCTTTTTGAATTCTGACTACATGGTCATTATAGGAAGGATCAGTGAGTCTTTCCAACTACGGTATAGCTCCGACAGATTCACAATGCTCAGAGAAAAGACAAAATAGTATGTTTTCAACCTTAAAGTGAGAACCACTGGCGTTTTTACCCTGCTATGCAAAAGTAAGTGAGTACTCCAATGGGGTTCCAATGCGGTCCCTAATTTCTGCATTTTAGATATATGGAAATACATGTCTCTAAAATGTAAAGAACTGATTTTTTTTAACTGAAAACTGCAATTCGGTAAGCCTTATGGATACCGAGATATGGGAAAATAAAGAGAGATACTATAGGTATGTGGGTCTTGCATACTTGACGCTACAATTCGGAAAATGAATTAAAATATGACTAACGGCCATCAAGATGATGTCAAATAAAGGGGGACCAACACAGTTAAGGGGTTTTCGTGTTAGATTTCGCTAAAATTTCCGAAATCGTTCATGGACAGTTAATAAACACCAGTAGCAATTTCATCTTAAAGTAATTAGATATATTCATGGGGTGTTAGAACATCATGGAGTCTACCAATATTAAATTTTAAAAACTTTTGAAAATATAATGTGACATTTGTAAACAGTATTTGAAATATGTGTTTACCCAAAACTTCCAGCTAGTACATCTAACATCTGGAGAAACACTGTGAAATAAAAGTGTATGAGATCTTGAAATTTCGGAAACAATTATTGGTCGCAACAAAATTAAATAAGATGGTACTTCTATGGGTTAAATGAGTACCTCAGTACAATTTCGATCGAAAGATTAGTTCAGTCCTAGGTTTTCTTCAGGCAATTCCAAGGGTTCATCGAGCTGTACAAAAGAATGAAAATTCGCTGTCAATATCTAAGATAGTAACCAAGATAAAAGGAATTATATATTTTATGGCGTAAAAATAGAGATCTTTATATATTTGTACTTTTGGGTCTTTCCTATAAGAAAAAAAAATCAGAAAACTACTGTATATACCTTAATAGACAATTCAATGGGCGGGGACACAGTAGCTTAGTGGTAGGGTGTTTAACTAATCTTTTTTTTGCAGAAACTATTGGAGTATTCACTTAACCCGTAGAGATACGATCATACTTAACTCCCTATTTAATTTTAAATTAAATAAAAGGAAATATTTCAGTGTAGCGACCCACGATTATGCATTTCAGTCTCAGGGAGATTTTGATTAAAGCAAGTGAATGTCGTTGGCAGAATTGATGGAATGCAAAGGTGGGAGGAAAGAGAGAACCCCGAGAAAACCCACGAATACGATGTCCACTACAAACTGACTTGGCCGCGGATAGAACCAAGAACCCAATACACCAGAGGTAAGCACTCTACCACTAAGCCACTGTGCCCCCGCCAATTTAATTGTCTATTAAGGTATATACGGTTGTTTTCTAAAATTTCTTCTTCTTACAGCAAAGACTCAAAAGTACAAATCCATGTGGGTCTCTATTTTTACGACGTCATAAAATACACAATTCCTTATATCTCGTTTGCTATATTAGATATTGACAAAAAATGTTCACTTTATTTCAGAGCCCGATGAACGCTTGGAATTGTCCAAAGAAAATTTAGAGCTGAATTAATCTTTCGATCGAAATTGTACTGACGAGTCTGCGGTACTCACTTAACCCATAGACGTACCATCTTATTTAACTTTTGTTAGGATCAATAATTGTTTTCTGAAATTTCAAGATCTAATACGCTTTTATTGTATGGTGCCTCTCTAGCTGCTAAATGTACTAGCTGGAAGTTTTAGGTAAATATATATTTCTAATACTCTTTATAAATGTCAAAATATATTTTCCAAAGCTTTTAAAATGTAATCTTGGTAGATCCCATGATGTTCTTAAACTCCATGGAAATACCTAATTACTTTAAGATGAAATTGCTACTGATGCTTATTAACTTTCCATGGCCGGTTTCGGAAATTTTACCACCTAACACGAAAACCCCATAACTGTATGGATCCTCCCTTTATTTGACAATATCTTGATAGTCATATTTTAATTAATTTTCTAAATTGTACTGTCTAATATGCAAGCTCCACGTACCTATGGTGTCACTTTTTATTTCATCATATTTCGGTAACTGTTAGGCGTACCGACTTGCGGTTTCGGTAAACACACACCTCTAAGGTTCTTTAAAACGTTATTAAAACATATTTTAGAATGTTTAGAAATGAGAGTTCTGCGAATATTATGGTACCCGAAAACCCCCATCAGGGCGTGTGTGTAGTGTATTTAATTGAAACTACTTTTGAGGTGGTTGTAAGCTCTCGTAATTACGTTTCCGAAACTGCCCATCTAGTACGCAAACCCCGCATTTCTATGGTGTCGTTCTTTATTTTCCCATATCTCGATATCCATAAGGCTTACCCAGTTGAGGTTTTCGGTAAACAGATATCAGTTCCTTACATTTTAGAGACATACATTTCCATATATCTAAAAATACAGACATTAGGTACCCCATGGTACCCCGAACACCATTGGGGTACCCACTTACTTTTGAATGGTAATACATTTTGAGTTGTTGTTCAGGATCAATAAACACCTCATATTTTTTCTACGTGCAACCCAAAAGTCCATACCTGACCGAACAGATTTTTTCCATTAAATCTCAAAAAGGTTAAGATATTTTGTATTGTTAAGTACAACCAAATTAAACACACTGAATATAACATTTTAAATATTTTCTGATTTTTGTTGCAGGTATTTCGTGCTTCAAACCAGGATTCTGCTTGAAAGACAGTCAAAAGAAGCAGTGTAGGTTGTAGCTAAAAGTACGTCCTTTCTGAAGACAGACCCAGTTGTACTTACATTATTTTGTACGAATATATAACCCTAATAAAGATACTGTACTACAAATTATTTCTTTCTTCCATAAATTATAATAAAATATTATCTCTGTTTAAAGAAAATGATTGTTAATGTTAAGTCATTTTAATTCTTTTTCTCTGTAATAAGAACATTATCCCTCGCAATATTTTTTATCTTTGTGCTATTGCGATTGGATGAAGTAAAATTCTATACGAAGCACTATTATTTCAGACATGCATTAATAACTAATGTATGTAAGACAATGTGTATACTGAACATGTCTAGCGAAGGTGTTGTTTTAATACAGAATCTATAACTCAGCTTTTCAGTAGTCAACTTTATTGGGAATCCGAAGAAAGAAGTTTAAAAAAAAAAGTTGGACTTGTGTGTGTTCGTGTTGTGTGTGTGTTCGAATTCTGGACTAATCCAAATTATCCAGAGAAATCATTATATATTTCTTTGTTGCTATTTCAGATGTATCCTTTATCCAAGTCGTATGAAACGGAGACTTCATACATCGCTATACTTTCTATGAACTATGTTCCGTATTTACTTAATCACTTTGTAACTTTCTCTAGTGTTGACAAGACCGCAGGTGTCAATCGAATAGTTTAGTGTTTCACTCATGTCACCTTGTGACTAAGGTACGTCCTGTCGGTATATATATGGTACTGGGTTCAATTAGCGATAAAATACATTTTTAGCGTTAAACAAATGCAAAAATCTACACGAAATGAGATACCGTGATCTCTGACTTACGGATAACACCAAGCAACTAATGGTACTGAGTGTGATTGAGTTTACTAATTACTATTTGGCTAAAATCAGTGTTCCTTTATCTATAGTTCTTTTCGTGCTTTGAATTGCAAAGTTTGAAATAACCGTTTTAAATTGTGTATATATATCTTCCGAGTAATTCTGAGAATCATTGCTCTTTCTTTAAGCAATGTATGAGACTGTTAAATTGCTCTTTCCTTAAAATGTTGCACTAAGAAGGATGCATCCAGGAAAGTCCAAATTTGCAGAACGTCTATAGCAGGGAAGAATAAATATGTTTAGTCGATGGCTGCACAACGCCTCCGCTGTCACCACGTTGTCACACAGCGAATACAGCGAACGTTTAAGAGTATTCTGCACTTACTATTAGGTATCGGCCTGGGAACTTTGGCGCATCTACCCAGTCTCCTTCTTGGTGTTGCATTTTTAATAGCGAGTACTGAGTAGGAATCATCTTGTAAGCGAATACGTTTTCGGCTGACACTACACTTTTAATTATTGCGACATTAAAAAAAAAAGAAAGAAAAAGAAAAGACATAACTTACCTGTTAATTAAAATGTACAGAGAAGTTATTTCTGGAAAATTCTATTCAGGCCTCTTGTGGTAACAACTGCACTTTAGAAGAAGATACTATTAAGGAAAGGAATGAGGTAAACTAATCTTTATATCGTACAAGCAATGGATGATAACAGCTTAATAAATGATTGTACGTAAATCTTGTTTGAGTTTGAATATAGGATTGTATAAGGCTGTGCATTTTGCATTATTATTGAAGTGCTGCAACTAACTAACTGCAAACCATATGATAAATTCTTACAGTAATATTGATTTACTCTGTATGGAAACGAAAATAGTTTAATATATGGTTAACCTCCTTTGTGCCCATAATTTTAAAATTAACGCTTGTGTCACTTTTCAACACTTGGCTTTGCAGTAGCTTTCCAACGAATTAGCAGGAAGCCCAAACTTATAGGACACCCTGCAGGTAAATACATTTCTTTGGACAGTTTCACTGCTCCAAACTAAGATTTGAAAAGTGTAGTATTGTTAATTTTATTATTATTGGCACAAAGGAGAGCAACCATATTTTAAGCTATTTTTGTTTTCATACAGAGTAAAACAATATTTGACAACATTACAGTAAGAATGTATCATGCACTTTGCAGTATGTTGCAGCACTTTAATAATGGTGCACTATACGTACACTCTAGATCCTGCATATGTCCGATCCATACATTACAAGAAGGCAATACGTATTCGATACAGGTAAAATCTGTATATTTCATATGGACAACCTATTAGCTATATACATCCGATCTATACATTACATATGGCCAACCTGTACGCGACATACGTATAATCTATATGCTGCATGCAGACAGTCTGTAAGCTACATATATGCACTCTGTATGGTGCATACGGATATTCTGTATGCTGTATCTGGACAAGCTGTGTGCGACATAAGGAAAATCTGTATAATACATACGTACAATACGTATACTGTATCTAGTCGTACGTATGGGGCACAAGTACAATATAGATGCTGTCTCGGGGTTGAACGCAAGAAACATACGTACAGAACGTATATTGCATACTTCTTGAAATCATGCTCCGTCCTGATAGTCAGTGTATGTCGTCAATATTAACCCACATGCTACATACGACCCTGACGTCACAAAGCTAGATATCACCTCCGTATATACTTGTTACTGCAGATGACGTCACACGAATGACGTCATTGCACTTATGCAGACAGTACGTATAATACATACTTTTTCAGCTATACGTTTGATGCAGGATGTTATATACGGTTGTACGTAAAGTCCAGAAACTACAGGAATTACGAATGTAACCTACGTTTTTAAGTATGCCACCTACATTTTTTTTCTCAGTGCACAAGAACAAAAGTTTGGTCTAGCATATTGCTATAAGATAAGGACATGTCTCAAGTACAATAAGACATATGTATATTCGAATTGCCCGCTTTGAGTTTCCACTGATCCTAACAGTTATTCTGGAAAAGTAGTTCCTACAATTAGAAATAGTAACCCTTCAGAACTGTTATGCCTAAATTTGATAGCATGCCAATTTATCCTATCAACTGGAAAAAATGAAATCTTTGAGTTTTACGTCCCACGGTTATGCCGGTTAGGCTAAAGGAGACGGTGATTATGAGAGATGAGTGAAATGGTGGAATGAAGAAAGTGGGAGGAAACGGGAGAACCCCGAGAAAACCCACGAGCATCCTATCAACTGGAATAAGGTATAAAGTACAATTTCGTGCCTACCTAAACCATGCCAGGTAACTGTGACCATTATCGACAGTTTTCGTTGCATTCAATGCAAAAGATATCAATTTATGTCCTTCTATTTCATTCTGCAAATTAGATGGAGAATATACCTGATGACTCTCAGAGGTAGCGATCGTTTCCATTTTCAAAAAAAGTTACTATGCATTGAATGATATAAGAAATATGTATGCTAATATGACAATTAATGATCCTAAAGATGATATGGAATTGAAATTGGTGCACCAAATTCTAGAAGAAATATTTTTATTAAATTTGTGGTCAAACACACGTTATTAGACCAAAATAGACTTCAGACTTATGAGAACTCAATGATAAAACTGATCGTAGCAGATCTATCTATAACTTCGGGTTGTAATACTGGAAAAGATCAAAGTTGAATCTTATTCTTGAAACTACATGAAAAAGCTATTTATTGCTATCTCTGTTACTTTAACATTTTTTGCTATATGAAGATAAGTAAACGGTTCATAGAATTTCTGGTTGCAATAAAGGAATGCAATCCGAAGTGGAGCTTACTTTTGGGACATTTAATGGATGTTAACTGGATGCTACTCACTATCTATTATAGCTTTTGTTCTATTGCGATCAACATTGTAACCTCAAATTCTTTACTTCTATAATTGTGGTTTGTATAGATTGTTAACGGAGGAAAAAGAACAATTTCCTAAGAGGCTGAAACGATTCGAAAAGACCTTTTCTCCCTATCTCTTACCGGTTTTGGTCTATGTTGATCAACGTTCAAATGGGACATCACTCAATTTCTACCACTTCCAGTTTCAACAGAGATTTAACGGATTAAATGGAGCTTATCATTGGGGTGCAAAATTTATTTTATGAAGCCATATTTGCGTTGCGCAATGGTCCTGAACGTATTCACCTTTAATGTTTATTTACTTTGCAACCACATTGTACTATTTTCTTACTATTGTTTTTCCTAATTTAGTGATTGAGTTCGTTGAATAAGCCATGGTATTGGAAAGGGTAAATACATTAATATATGATATTGCTGTAGCTTCACTACTACCAAGTACCCATCAACGACTCTCTGACACTTACAATGATGATGTGTTCAGCATAAAAGTTGATGTTTATAGCAAGTGGTTGTTTGTGAAAGCACGCACAGAAACACTACGTGAAGATGCTGTACGTCATTCTGAAGGAATGATGTATATTACCGGTACAGATGAGAAACATGCAGTATCAATTTTCTGGACTGATGTTTAAATTGTTACCATTAAGTTATTATGTACTCTAATGGAACTAGCAAATTCAGAAATTAGCCATGATAAATACCTGATAACTGTATTCCCTAGATCATGAATTTGCAATACGAACGGGACATAAGCTAATATGCACAGAAGTTTGAAGACCTATTCCATATTTTGTGCTTACACAAAAACAAAAGTTTGGTCTAGCATATTGCTATAAGATAAGGACATGTCTCAAGTGCAATAAGACATATGTATATTCGAATTGCCCACTTCGAGTTTCCACTGATCCTAACAGTTATTCTGGAAAAGTAGTTCCTACAATTAGAAATAGTAACCCTTCAGAACTGTTATGCCTAAATTTGATAGCATGCCAATTTATCCTATCAACTGGAATAAGGTATAAAGTACAATTTCGAGCCTACCTAAACCATGCCAGGTAACTGTGACCATTATCGACAGTTTTCGTTGCATTCAATGCAAAAGGTATCAATTTATGTCCTTCTATTTCATTCTGCAAATTAGATGGAGAATATACCTGATGACCGAGAAATGTCAATGGCTCTTAAGAACAAAGTAACTTAGCAGATAAAAACGTAAAAGATCAAACCACTTCTTCTTAGTTTAGTGACACACAGGTTGATAGCTTCTTTTTATTGTGCATCATGTAACACTGAAATAGTGTTTTTGATCTGAGAAGGTAAACTACTGTTGACCACGACACTCGAAACATATTTCGTTCCACTCCTCGTTGAACGTGTGGAGATGATTTTTCGTGGAGGAAAGACTCTTTCTACCGCTATTTCATCTCGTAATTTTAGATTTTCTGTTTGGTTTGGTATATAAGCTTCCAAAATTTCAACTCACAGTCAGCATCCAGAAAAGAACCAGATTCACGAGAAAACGCATCAAACCGCACAATCACAAAAGTCTTGGCCAGTGAGGGGATCGAACCCACGACCTTCGCGTTATTAGCACGACGCTCTAACCAACTTTTTTTTGTTTGTTTTTTTTACACTTTTTTATTGTTCTTTAAGTATTACAGAGTAATTACATATGAAATACAATATACTATAACAGCAGGAGTGTTACATGATTACAGGATGAATATACCAATAATGTTTACAGCAGTTATACAGTAGAGAAGTGTCACACAGATATCGACAAATTGTATACAAGAGTGCTAAAGTCGCTTTTTGATGGAAAGAAGTAGAATTTTACCATGTTATTTTTGAACTTCAAATATATTCAGAAAGTACAATGTCCAGGTAGTTCGCAAAAAGCTTTTTCTTTCTAGCGGGCGGAAAGTGTCTGTATTGAGTGCACAAGAAATCTTGATAGTCTGTTACAAAGCGTAGTTTTGAGGCTTGTAGTATGTATTCAATCGTATGAGCTGCTAACCAGGTAACTGAATTGAGTTTAGTGGTTGGATAAAAGTGAAAGTCCGGTAGAACGAATATGCGAATTGTGGTAAGAGTAAGAACTGTACGGCAGATTCTGCTGACAGCTGTTTGGAATTTGAGCCATATTGACGCTGCAGATCCACATTGAATTAAGCGATGCACAATATAATCTTCATTACCACATGTGACACATTTTGTAGTGTCACTAAATTTGAGACGGTGCTTTTTGGCATTCGTGGGGAGAAGCTCATTGACAACAGTGTACCAAGTCGATTGAACAGATCGTGGAATGTGACGAGCAAATACATTGCCCCAAATCTGGGACCAATTGTTGTTTGGATGTTTCAGTTCCATACGAGGAGGCTCAAGGTTCAGCTGGTTGAGGAGCAATATATAAAAGCACTTCACTGAAGTTATTGATGCTTGTTGTTCAGCACTCATATAAATATAATCAGCAACCACGTCTCTGAAATACCAGTACCAACAAGGGATTGAATTAATATGTAGAGGCAAGTTTTTACCTATACGTTCGATACAATCAGCTAAGATACCATGGCTGACCCAATTTACATTGTGTTGAATATTTTCAAATGATCGAAACTTGAATAAGGCAGTAGCTTTACATTCAATATGAACAAGACCCAAACCTCCATGTCCGGTGGGTAGACAGGTATATGGGTATTTGACTCTGAAGACGTGACCGTGCCAAAGAAACCAATTCCCAACACTGGTAAGACGTTTCGCAATGTGGGAGGGCATAGGTAGGATCTGGGCTAGATACCATAGTTTGGAAAATGCGAAGACATTTAGAAAATACACTCTGGATCGTAAGCTGAGTTGACGGGATCTGTGAAGTGGGAGAACATGTCGCACAGTATTAACTAACTGGTTATAATTTAACTGTATGGTTTCAGCAAGGAGAGGAGTGAAGGTTATCCCAAGGATTTTCAATTGGTCGACCGTTCGTATTTGTGTGGTAAAAGAGTTCTGTACAAGTGGCAGAATTTTAGTCTTTGCACGATTTACCAGAGTGCCAGACATATTCACATAATCTTCAATGCATGCTTCTACAGAATGAAGATCCTCTTGGTTACGTAAGAACACCGTCACATCATCCGCATAACTGCAAACTTTTAATCCATTATTATGAAAAGAAATCCCTTGTATATGTGCTGCAATGTGCCTGAGTAGAGGACTAAGGGAAATAATGAAAAGGGTCATGCTCAGAGGACAGCCTTGTCGGACACTGCGTTTGATTTTTATGGGCTCACTCAAAAATCCGTTTATTTTAAGTTTTGTTTGTGCTTCATCATAGAGTACACGGATCCATCTGATGAATTTTTCCCCTATGCCAAACTTTTGTAGAAGCGCCCATAAATAGGCATGATTTACTCTATCAAATGCCTGATGGAAATCAATAGATAAAACCGCAGGAGTGCTAGAGGAAGTTTGGCAACTAGCAATTACATCCCGAATCGTTTGCAGAAGATGATAGATTTTCCTATCTCCTACACTTGCAAATTGGTATGGCCCTGCCAAGGATTCCAAATATGGTTGTAGTCTGTTATTCAAGCAACGGGCCAGAATTTTATAGTCAGAGTTCATTAGTGTGATGGGTCGGTAATCAGTAACTAAAGTCGCAGTTTTTACTTTGGGAATAAGGACTGTCACTCCTGGAGATTTATAATTTTGCACAGGCGCATCACTGAAATATTCATTGACTATGTCTGTTAATGTGTTTCCTATCAAAGGGAAGAAGCGTTGGTACCATTCTGCTGGAAGTCCATCTAGACCAGGAGATTTGTTAGAAGGTGCATTCATCACAGCAGATTCTACCTCTTCTTTCGTAATCGGGGTGTCCATCGCTCTAGCTTAATCATAATCGAGCACTGGAGAAAGGTTGTGGAAAATCTGTTGTTGGGTGTTTGCTTCGCCGCAGTCACCAAATAGGGAACTATAGTAGGTGTAAAACGCTGTTTTGATTTCAGGGAAAGAGGAAAATGTGTTCCCTTCGTCATCTTGAATGCGTGCTACTAATTTACTCGCACCACGCTTATACTCCTGTATAACATGATGTAGTGATGGCTCTTCTTCGAGGTCGAATATAGGATATTTACTTCTGATAAGTACACCTTTCATTCTTTTTCTGGTCATGGTTAAAAGTTTTGCTTTAAATTTATTAACAGTACATAGGAGCGTACGATCGGAAAGTGCTGAATGTTGAGCATCACATAAACATCTGTAATAAAAATTGTACAGGTTACGATCATCTCGACTCTTCTCTGACGAGTACCATCTGGAAAAACTAGAAACACGAGGTTTCAGATATTGATGCCACCATTCGCTGAGCGTTCGAAAATGTCGTCGTTGTGTCACCCAATAGTGCCATTTAGCTGTAAAAGCTTCACAGTAATTAGTGTCAGCGAGAAGGGAAGTGTTGAGGTGCCAGTATCCTCTACCACGTTCAATTTTGACATCAGGAATATTCAAAGATATGGCGTATGCGTGATGATCAGAAAAGATGGTAGGGGTTACTTCTACGTCGATAATCTTTTTAGCTAGGCTGGGACACAAATAGATACGGTCAATTCTTGAAGCGGAATTATTCCGAACGTAAGTATATCCACGTTCATGTGGACGTTTCAATGGCCAGCTGTCTTGTAAGTGAAACCCTTTAACCAGTTCATTTAAGGTAGGACAGTAGTTAAAACCAGGAGATTGGTCTTCAGGACGGAGTACGGCGTTGAAATCTCCAGCCAGTAAAAAATGGTCAGTGTTTGAGGAGAAGGCAGATGGAACATCATGTACATAAAATTCATTCCTTTCTACACGATGTTGTGATCCGGATGGTGAATACAGATTTACGAGCTGTATGCTTCCTAACGTGCCAGTCATTATTCTGCCGGTTGGGTGAAATGTTCCAGGTGTGAAGTTTACGTCACTCTTGACCACTATTGCAGTACCTGTGCCATTTGTGCTGTAATTATTATAAACTGTATAAGCTGCACCGAGATTTAGCCTTTCTAAGCCAACTTCCTGTAATAGCGCGACATCTATATGCGACTGAATTAGAAAATCACGTAACGAAAATTCTTTGGTAGGTGACCGCAGGTTGTTAATATTGATAGTTGCTATTTTAATAAACATGATGATGAAAAAGAAAAACATTGTAGAAAAATGTAAATCGGTTTGTAAGTACATCATATTTTACACAAGCTATTGAAATCAGGAAGAATCGATATGCTGAATAGAAATATCCTATAAACTGCACTATTACTGGAAACGGAAATGTCATACAACGTTCAATGTTGTCAAGAAATTGACAAACAGGGAACAGGCACGAAGCGTATACTGTACACAACTAACCTAAGGTTAGAGTACTTACTTTTTATCGGAGGAACATGTAGAAACGCTATGTTCAGACTGTTGATCAGTTCTCTGAGAGAGGGCTTCACTCAGTTCTTGTCGTTTTGTGCGTTTACGTTTAGTATGGGCGGGGGAACTGGATGCACTTCTTACTGTTTCTCGTGGAGACGGGTAGTCCTGCACTTGATCATCTGCTGGAAGACTGAGAACGGGGGAAGACAGAGACGAAGCACTGAGAGTTCCTAAGATTGGTTGAATGGGGGTTGCACTTTCGTCGGTAATCATGGTACTGGAATCATCTTCTGGACAAGGGGGTAAGGAAGTAACCATATTAGAAGGGGTGCCAAGTGGAGAGGTAGTTGAACGTTGAGGTTGCGGTTTTGCCTCCGGAAGATCACCTGGTTGTTTGTTCAGAGAGGGGCGCTCATCAGCCTCGTTATCACATGAAAAGGTTTTGTCACGATCAGCAGCACATTGAGACATGAGGGGTGGAAAATCACTGGTATTGTTATCAGATGACACAGGCGTTACGGTATTATGCACACTAACACGGGAAACACCACTTTCGGACACTGAAACCTTTGGAGACACTGCAGGTAAACTTGCTTCACTTCCTCGTGGCAGAATAGGTGGGGCAAGGTTGGAAAATTTCGGAACAAAATCCGGCGGTGATGTCAAATTGGAGGGCTTTGGAACAGATACTCGTCCAGCATAACTCAAGGTACCAGAAACAGCCAGTGGGGGAGGACGGAGTGGACATGCCGAGTGAAGATGTTGGAGAGAATTGCAGCGCAAGCATGTCTTTTGTTGACCGGGATAGGTAACACAATATCTACTGTTCTGAATACTTATGAACGAAGGGATGGCATGTTTCAGTTCCATTTTGATCAACTTAGTACCAGTTCGTATAGGGTAGACATGGTCGGCTGAATAAAGTTCATCCTGTATACTATATATTTTACCGTACTTCTCAAAGACATCCGTGACTTCATTAGGTGACAACTCCAAGGGAGTAACATGCAGCTTCACTGTTAGAGTGCTAACATTTGACCAAGTTACTTTTATGTCACATGAACTGTGTGAATCGCGAAATTTTACAACACCATTTGTGTCACGAAGGATTTTTTCACACAAATGTAAAGAGGCCAATTTGACAAAAATACATTTACGATACATGTCCATTTCGATACTAAACACTTGATCAACAGTAAAGGCGAAGGTGGTATGCAACCACTCATGAATTACAAGAGACGTAGGTCGCTCAGAGACAAGGCCAAAATCAAACTTCAGAGTGTTTACTCGTTTGAGAGTTGACATCTTCAAATGGAGCACAGTATTCAACAGAAAGAAAACGTAAACTTAAAAAAAAGCAAAGAAAAAAAAACACTTGAAAAACAATAAATTGAAACTTCACTATATGAAACAATGGGAAAACAACCACTTATACGTAGAAAGCGAGGTATTTGACAACCAAACACTAGGAAGAGAATCAATCGCAGAGAGCGCGCAGCACACGTCCACACACTCCAGCAACCAAACACGTTATGCAACTGAGCTAACCGGCCACGATGACAAAGGCTGTAATTTCTTTTTGTAAAATGTAGAATATATACTTACTCGATCAAAATTTATAGCTGGTTTACGCTTTGATGCGTCTATTTAAATACCATGGCATCTTAAGAATCGACCAATGATTATCATAATACCAGAAAGAGTCATAGATTATTCAAAGCATTAATAGTTGAATTTTCGAAGTAAAAATGAATCTTTTCTCGCCCGAACAGGGACTCGACCCCTGGACCGTTAGGTTAAAAGCCTAACGCTCTACCGACTGAGCTATCCGGGCTGGCAATAATTGGCCTGGACATAAAATTTCTGTTCAAAGTCATTTCTCAGCACGTGCACACAATTACATGTATAATTTAAGGACGAAAGTATGTTTCGGTAACTTAATGTATGCTTTGGCATATATTGCTGAAGTTTGAACCCTACGTAAAATGTAGTTCTACACTAAAGTATGATTCAAGAAACAACAGAAAAAACACACGTGGTTAGAAGAACGTAGATGACGCTTTTAAACAGATCCAATAACTTCATTGAAAGCACTGTAACTCATGATGTATCCCTGACATCAAGAGAATAATATGGATTTTAAGAAGCTGTGTGATCACCACGGACAGAGATACAAACTCTGCGACCTAATTCTATGCTTCTCAAATCTCATGTATCTCAATGTCTACGTCTTTCCACACCATTTTAAACGTGCTTAATAGGATTCAACTCGAAGCAACAGGCAGCCCAGTCCATTCACCGACTATTCTCTGTTCTAAAAGCTTCACTACCTTTATTTTTCGATGCGGCCACTCATTGTCACCCACTAATAAAAAGTTGTAGCCGATCACCCATCTGAAAAAAGGCACATCGGAGGAAACGCAGTCTACAATAACCTTCACCGGTAAATGTACCGCGTTAATACATATAGGGGTTCGTATGTAAATGACATATCATATTTCCTCATACAAAAACACCGGAACATCAAAATGATCATGTTAGACAATGTTTCTGGATTCATTGTATGTTCTCACCTCTCGTGAGAAGAGTATATGTGCTCAGTTACTAGTCACATTGAGTCTGGTTTCATCGGAGATTGGAATGCGAAACAACTCCTCGGTCACTCGTGATGTTGTTGGAACAATACCAATCGTTTCCACCAGTGTGACAGTGTCAACGAAATGTAACGCATTGGATTTAGGGAATGAGATCATTCCCATGCAGTCGACGTACTATGACAAGCGTGAAATTGGGCACCTTGGAGACCTCTTAAATGTGGTTGCATTTGTATCGCACCCGGATAACTCAGTTCGTAGAGTGTTATGCTTTCAGCCTAACGATCCAATGGTCAAATCACTTTTTTTTTTTTTGAGATGTTGCGTTTGTCTTACTTTTAAAATATCGAATAATAATGTCTTGAATAACTTAAAGACTATTTCTGCTATTATGACAATTAATGATTGATCCTGAAGATGGTACGGAATTTAAATAGGCATATCAAAGCATAAAATAGGTGTTTATTTTGATCGAATAAACACTTTTTTTCTCCCGAAAAGAAATGAAACTTTAACTTACGACAAGCGAAATGTCTCAAGTCTTATAAGCAACAGCAGTCTATCAAAGTTTTTGATCTCAAACACTGTTTTAGTGTCCGATGATTCACAGTAACTTCCCGTCTCTCGTCTCATGCTCAACGATGAACTCCCTCGTGTTTATATGAATAGCTTTCGCGGCATTGATATAGGATACTTGAGATCGACTCTCAGAGGTAGCTCATGCGTTCCGGATACCACGTAAAGCTTTCGGTGCAAGTATGTTATAGCATAATTGCTGAACGGAACGCTAAATTAAATCAATTCATCTCGATTCCGTGGGCAATACTAATTGAATTAAGATTACTTAAAGGACCACAGAGACAAGTGTTCCGGTTGGGACGATTCAAAAACAAAAGGGAAAGAGGATAAAAACCATATTCTTAAAACAGAAAGGTATAGGATTCGTGTGTCTATTCGAGCGATCGTTTCCATTTTCAAAAAAAGTTACTATGCATTGAATGATATAAGAAATATTTACGCTAATATGACAATTAATGATCCTAAAGTTGATATCGAATTGAAATTGGTGCACCAAATTCTAGAAGAAATATTTTTATTAAATTTGTGGTCAAACACACGTTATTAGACCAAAATAACGTCTAATAGACTTATTAGACCAAAATAATAGACTTCAGACTTATGAGAACTCAGTGATAAAACTGATCGTAGCAGATCTATCTATAACTTCGGGTTGTAATACTGGAAAAGATCAAAGTTGAATCTTATTCTTGAAACTACATGAAAAAGCTATTTATTGCTATCTCTGTTACTTTAACATTTTTTGCTATATGAAGATAAGTAAACGGTTCATAGAACTTCTGGTTGCAATAAAGGAATGAAATCCGAAGTGGAGCTTACTTTTGGGACATTTAATGGATGTTAACTGGATGCTACTCACTATCTATTATAGCTTTTGTTCAATTGCGATCAACATTGTAACCTCAAATTCTTTACTTCTATAATTGTGGTTTGTATAGATTGTTAACGGAGGAAAAAGAACAATTTCCTAAGAGGCTGAAACGATTCGAAAAGACCTTTTCTCCCTATCTCTTACCGGTTTTGGTCTATGTTGATCAACGTTCAAATGGGACATCACTCAATTTCTACCACTTCCAGTTTCAACAGAGATTTAACGGATTAAATGGAGCTTATCATTGGGGTGCAAAATTTATTTTATGAAGCCATATTTGCGTTGCGCAATGGTCCTGAACGTATTCACCTTTAATGTTTATTTACTTTGCAACCACATTGTACTATTTTCTTACTATTGTTTTTCCTAATTTAGTGATTGAGTTCGTTGAATAAGCCATGGTATTGGAAAGGGTAAATACATTAAAATATGATATTGCTGTAGCTTCACTACTACCAAGTACCCATCAACGACTCTCTGACACTTACAATGATGATGTGTTCAGCATAAAAGTTGATGTTTATAGCAAGTGGTTGTGTGTGAAAGCACGCACAGAAGCACTACGTGAAGATGCTGTACGTCATTCTGAAGGAATGATGTATATTACCGGTACAGATGAGAAACATGCAGTATCAATTTTCTGGACTGATGTTTAAATTGTTACCATTAAGTTATTATGTACTCTAATGGAACTAGCAAATTCAGAAATTAGCCATGATAAATACCTGATAACTGTATTCCCTAGATCATGAATTTGCAATACGAACGGGACATAAGCTAATATGCACAGAAGTTTGAAGACCTATTCCATATTTTGTGCTTACACAAGAACAAAAGTTTGGTCTAGCATATTGCTATAAGATAAGGACATGTCTCAAGTACAATAAGACATATGTATATTCGAATTGCCCGCTTCGAGTTTCCACTGATCCTAACAGTTATTCTGGAAAAGTAGTTCCTACAATTAGAAATAGTAACCCTTCAGAACTGTTATGCCTAAATTTGATAGCATGCCAATTTATCCTATCAACTGGAATAAGGTATAAAGTACAATTTCGAGCCTACCTAAACCATGCCAGGTAACTGTGACCATTATCGACAGTTTTCGTTGCATTCAATGCAAAAGGTATCAATTTATGTCCTTCTATTTCATTCTGCAAATTAGATGGAGAATATACCTGATGACCGAGAAATGTCAATGGCTCTTAAGAACAAAGTAACTTAGCAGATAAAAACGTAAAAGATCAAACCACTTCTTCTTAGTTTAGTGACACACAGGTTGATAGCTTCTTTATATTGTGCATCATGTAACACTGAAATAGTGTTTTTGATCTGAGAACGTAAACTAGTGTTGACCACGACACTCGAAACATATTTCGTTCCACTCCTCGTTGAACGTGTGGAGATGATTTTTCCTGGAGGAAAGACTCTTTCTACCGCTATTTCATCTCGTAATTTTAGATTTTCTGTTTGGTTTGGTATATAAGCTTCCAAAATTTGAACTCACAGTCAGCATCCAGAAAAGAACCAGATTCACGAGAAAACGCATCAAACCGCACAATCACAAAAGTCTTGGCCAGTGAGGGGATCGAACCCACGACCTTCGGGTTATTAGCACGACGCTCTAACCAACTGAGCTAACCGGCCACGATGACAAAGGCTGCAATTTCTTTTTGTAAAATGTAGAATATATACTTACTCGATCAAAATTTATAGCTGGTTTACGCTTTGATGCGTCTATTTAAATACCATGGCATCTTAAGAATCGACCAATGATTATCATAATACCAGAAAGAGTCATCAGATTATTCAAAGCATTAATAGTTGTATTTTCGAAGTAAAAATGAATCTTTTCTCGCCCGAAGAGGGACTCGAACCCTGGACCGTTAGGTTAAAAGCCTAACGCTCTACCGACTGAGCTATCCGGGCTGGCAATAATTGGCCTGGACATAAAATTTCTGTTCAAAGTCATTTCTCAGCACGTGCACACAATTACATGTATAATTTAAGGACGAAAGTATGTTTCGGTAACTTAATGTATGCTTTTGCATATATTGCTGAAGTTTGAACCCTACGTAAAATGTAGTTCTACACTAAAGTATGATTCAAGAAACAACAGAAAAAACACACGTGGTTAGAAGAACGTAGATGACGCTTATAAACAGATCCAATAACTTCATTGAAAGCACTGTAACTCATGATGTATCCCTGACATCAAGAGAATAATATGGATTTTAAGAAGCTGTGTGATCACCATGGACAGAGATACAAACTCTGCGACCTAATTCTATGCTTCTCAAATCTCATGTATCTCAATATCTACGTCTTTCCATACCGTTTTAAACGTGCTTAATAGGATTCAACTCGAAGCAACAGGCAGGCCAGTCCATTCACCGACTATTCCCTGTTCTCAAGAGCTTCACTACCTTTATTTTTCGATGCGGCCACTCATTGTCACCCACTAATAAAAAGTTGTAGCCGATCACCCATCTGAAAAAAAGCACATCGGAAGAAGCGCAGTCTACAATAACCTTCACCGGTAAATGTACCGCGTTAATACATATAGGGGTTCGTATGTAAATGACATATCATATTTCCTCATACAAAAACACCGGAACATCAAAATGATCATGTTAGACAATGTTTCTGGATTCATTGTATGTTCTCACCTCTCGTGAGAAGAGTATATGTGCTCAGTTACTAGTCACATTGAGTCTGGTTTCATCGGAGATTGGAATGCGAAACAAATCCTCGGTCACTCGTGATGTTGTTGGAACAATACCAATCGTTTCCACCAGAGTGACAGTGTCAACGAAATGTAACGCATTGGATTTAGGGAATGAGATCATTCCCATGCAGTCGACATACTATGACAAGCGTGAAATTGGGCACCTTGGAGACCTCTTAAATGTGGTTGCATTTGTATCGCCACCCGGATAACTCAGTTCGTAGAGTGTTATGCTTTCAGCCTAACGATCCAATGGTCAAATCACTTTTTTTTTGAGATGTTGCGTTTGTCTTTACTTTTAAAATATCGAATATTAATGTCTTGAATAATTTAAAGACTATTTCTGCTATTATGACAATTAATGATTGATCCTGAAGATGGTACGGAATTTAAATAGGCATATCAAAGCATAAAATAGGTGTTTATTTTGATCGAATAAACACTTTTTTTCTCCCGAAAAGAAATGAAACTTTAACTTACGACAAGCGAAATGTCTCAAGTCTTATAAGCAACAGCAGTCTATCAAAGTTTTTGATCTCAAACACTGTTTTAGTGTCCGATGATTCACAGTAACTCCTCGTCTCTCGTCTCATGCTCAACGATGAACTCCCTCGTGTTTATATGAATAGCTTTCGCGGCATTGATATAGGATACTTGAGGTCGACTCTCAGAGGTAGCTCATGCGTTCCGGATACCACGTAAAGCCTTCGGTGCAAGTATGTTATAGCATGGTTGCTGAACGGAACGCTAAATTAAATCAATTCATCTCGATTCCGTGGGCAATACTAATTGAATTAAGATTACTTAAAGGACCACAGAGACAAGTGTTCCGGTTGGGACGATTCAAAAACAAAAGGGAAAGAGGATAAAAACCATATTCTTAAAACAGAAAGGTATAGGATTCGTGTGTCTATTCGAGCGATCGTTTCCATTTTCAAAAAAAGTTACTATGCATTGAATGATATAAGAAATATTTATGCTAATATGACAATTAATGATCCTAAAGATGATATGGAATTGAAATTGGTGCACCAAATTCTAGAAGAAATATTTCTATTAAATTTGTGGTCAAACACACGTTATTAGACCAAAATAGACTTCAGACTTATGAGAACTCAATGATAAAACTGATCGTAGCAGATCTATCTATAAGTTCGGGTTGTAATACTGGAAAAGATCAAAGTTGAATCTTATTCTTGAAACTACATGAAAAAGCTATTTATTGCTATCTCTGTTACTTTAACATTTTTTGCTATATGAAGATAAGTAAACGGTTCATAGAATTTCTGATTGCAATAAAGGAATGAAATCCGAAGTGGAGCTTACTTTTGGGACATTTAATGGATGTTAACTGGATGCTACTCACTATCTATTATAGCTTTTGTTCAATTGCGATCAACATTGTAACCTCAAATTCTTTACTTCTATAATTGTGGTTTGTATAGATTGTTAACGGAGGAAAAAGAACAATTTCCTAAGAGGCTGAAACGATTCGAAAAGACCTTTTCTCCCTATCTCTTACCGGTTTTGGTCTATGTTGATCAACGTTCAAATGGGACATCACTCAATTTCTACCACTTCCAGTTTCAACAGAGATTTAACGGATTAAATGGAGCTTATCATTGGGGTGCAAAATTTATTTTATGAAGCCATATTTGCGTTGCGCAATGGTCCTGAACGTATTCACCTTTAATGTTTATTTACTTTGCAACCACATTGTACTATTTTCTTACTATTGTTTTTCCTAATTTAGTGATTGAGTTCGTTGAATAAGCCATGGTATTGGAAAGGGTAAATACATTAAAATATGATATTGCTGTAGCTTCACTACTACCAAGTACCCATCAACGACTCTCTGACACTTACAATGATGATGTGTTCAGCATAAAAGTTGATGTTTATAGCAAGTGGTTGTTTGTGAAAGCACGCACAGAAGCACTACGTGAAGATGCTGTACGTCATTCTGAAGGAATGATGTATATTACCGGTACAGATGAGAAACATGCAGTATCAATTTTCTGGACTGATGTTTAAATTGTTACCATTAAGTTATTATGTACTCTAATGGAACTAGCAAATTCAGAAATTAGCCATGATAAATACCTGATAACTGTATTCCCTAGATCATGAAATTGTAATACGAACGGGACATAAGCTAATATGCACAGAAGTTTGAAGACCTATTCCATATTTTGTGCTTACACAAGAACAAAAGTTTGGTCTAGCACATTGCTATAAGATAAGGACATGTCTCAAGTACAATAAGACATATGTATATTCGAATTGCCCGCTTCGAGTTTCCACTGATCCTAACAGTTATTCTGGAAAAGTCCTACAATTAGAAATAGTAACCCTTCAGAACTGTTATGCCTCAATTTGATAGCATGCCAATTTATCCTATCAACTGGAATAGGGTATAAAGTACAATTTCGAGCCTACCAAAACCATGCCAGGTAACTGTGACCATTATCGACAGTTTCCGTTGCATTCAATGCAAAAGGTATCAATTTATGTCCTTCTATTTCATTCTGCAAATTAGATGGAGAATATACCTGATGACCGAGAAATGTCAATGGCTCTTAAGAACAAAGTAACTTAGCAGATAAAAACGTAAAAGATCAAACCACTTCTTCTTAGTTTAGTGACACACAGGTTGATAGCTTCTTTATATTGTGCATCATGTAACACTGAAATAGTGTTTTTGATCTGAGAACGTAAACTAGTGTTGACCACGACACTCGAAACATATTTCGTTCCACTCCTCGTTGAACGTGTGGATATGATTTTTCGTGGAGGAAAGACTCTTTCTACCGCTATTTCATCTCGTAATTTTAGATTTTCTGTTTGGTTTGGTATATAAGCTTCCAAAATTTGAACTCACAGTCAGCATCCAGAAAAGAACCAGATTCACGAGAAAACGCATCAAACCGCACAATCACAAAAGTCTTGGCCAGTGAGGGGATCGAACCCACGACCTTCGCGTTATTAGCACGACGCCCTAACCAACTGAGCTAACCGGCCACGATGACAAAGGCTGCAATTTCTTTTTGTAAAATGTAGAATATATACTTACTCGATCAAAATTTATAGCTGGTTTACGCTTTGATGCGTCCATTTAAATACCATGGCATCTTAAGAATCGACCAATGATTATCATAATACCAGAAAGAGTCATCAGATTATTCAAAGCATTAATAGTTGTATTTTCGAAGTAAAAATGAATCTTTTCTCGCCCGAAGAGGGACTCGAACCCTGGACCGTTAGGTTAAAAGCCTAACGCTCTACCGACTGAGCTATCCGGGCTGGCAATAATTGGCCT
Organism: Thermobia domestica; assembly: GCF_964235325.1. NCBI lineage: Eukaryota > Metazoa > Arthropoda > Insecta > Zygentoma > Lepismatidae > Thermobia > Thermobia domestica. The sequence continues at coordinate 155,970,295 of NC_137468.1, forward strand.
GGACATAAAATTTCTGTTCAAAGTCATTTCTCAGCACGTGCACACAATTACATGTATAATTTAAGGACGAAAGTATGTTTCGGTAACTTAATGTATGCTTTGGCATATATTGCTGAAGTTTGAACCCTACGTAAAATGTAGTTCTACACTAAAGTATGATTCAAGAAACAACAGAAAAAACACGCGTGGTTAGAAGAACGTAGATGACGCTTATAAACAGATCCAATAACTTCATTGAAAGCACTGTAACTCATGATGTATCCCTGACATCAAGAGAATAATATGGATTTTAAGAAGCTGTGTGATCACCACGGACAGAGATACAAACTCTGCGACCTAATTCTATGCTTCTCAAATCTCATGTATCTCAATATCTACGTCTTTCCATACCGTTTTAAACGTGCTTAATAGGATTCAACTCGAAGCAACAGGCAGGCCAGTCCATTCACCGACTATTCTCTGTTCTCAAGAGCTTCACTACCTTTATTTTTCGATGCGGCCACTCATTGTCACCCACTAATAAAAAGTTGTAGCCGATCACCCATCTGAAAAAAAGCACATCGGAAGAAGCGCAGTCTACAATAACCTTCACCGGTAAATGTACCGCGTTAATACATATAGGGGTTCGTATGTAAATGACATATCATATTTCCTCATACAAAAACACCGGAACATCAAAATGATCATGTTAGACAATGTTTCTGGATTCATTGTATGTTCTCACCTCTCGTGAGAAGAGTATATGTGCTCAGTTACTAGTCACATTGAGTCTGGTTTCATCGGAGATTGGAATGCGAAACAACTCCTCGGTCACTCGTGATGTTGTTGGAACAATACCAATCGTTTCCACCAGTGTGACAGTGTCAACGAAATGTAACGCATTGGATTTAGGGAATGAGATCATTCCCATGCAGTCGACATACTATGACAAGCGTGAAATTGGGCACCTTGGAGACCTCTTAAATGTGGTTGCATTTGTATCGCCACCCGGATAACTCAGTTGGTAGAGTGTTATGCTTTCAGCCTAACGATCCAATGGTCAAATCACTTTTTTTTTTGAGATGTTGCGTTTGTCTTTACTTTTAAAATATCGAATATTAATGTCTTGAATAATTTAAAGACTATTTCTGCTATTATGACAATTAATGATTGATCCTGAAGATGGTACGGAATTTAAATAGGCATATCAAAGCATAAAATAGGTGTTTATTTTGATCGAATAAACACTTTTTTTCTCCCGAAAAGAAATGAAACTTTAACTTACGACAAGCGAAATGTCTCAAGTCTTATAAGCAACAGCAGTCTATCAAAGTTTTTGATCTCAAACACTGTTTTAGTGTCCGATGATTCACTGTAACTCCTCGTCTCTCGTCTCATGCTCAACGATGAACTCCCTCGTGTTTATATGAATAGCTTTCGCGGCATTGATATAGGATACTTGAGATCGACTCTCAGAGGTAGCTCATGCGTTCCGGATTCCACGTAAAGCCTTCGGTGCAAGTATGTTATAGCATGGTTGCTGAACGGAACGCTAAATTAAATCAATTCATCTCGATTCCGTGGGCAATACTAATTGAATTAAGATTACTTAAAGGACCACAGAGACAAGTGTTCCGGTTGGGACGATTCAAAAACAAAAGGGAAAGAGGATAAAAACCATATTCTTAAAACAGAAAGGTATAGGATTCGTGTGTCTATTCGAGCGATCGTTTCCATTTTCAAAAAAAGTTACTATGCATTGAATGATATAAGAAATATTTATGCTAATATGACAATTAATGATCCTAAAGATGATATGGAATTGAAATTGGTGCACCAAATTCTAGAAGAAATATTTTTATTAAATTTGTGGTCAAACACACGTTATTAGACCAAAATAGACTTCAGACTTATGAGAACTCAATGATAAAACTGATCGTAGCAGATCTATCTATAACTTCGGGTTGTAATACTGGAAAAGATCAAAGTTGAATCTTATTCTTGAAACTACATGAAAAAGCTATTTATTGCTATCTCTGTTACTTTAACATTTTTTGCTATATGAAGATAAGTAAACGGTTCATAGAATTTCTGGTTGCAATAAAGGAATGAAATCCGAAGTGGAGCTTACTTTTGGGACATTTAATGGATGTTAACTGGATGCTACTCACTATCTATTATAGCTTTTGTTCTATTGCGATCAACATTGTAACCTCAAATTCTTTACTTCTATAATTGTGGTTTGTATAGATTGTTAACGGAGGAAAAAGAACAATTTCCTAAGAGGCTGAAACGATTCGAAAAGACCTTTTCTCCCTATCTCTTACCGGTTTTGGTCTATGTTGATCAACGTTCGAATGGGACATCACTCAATTTCTACCACTTCCAGTTTCAACAGAGATTTAACGGATTAAATGGAGCTTATCATTGGGGTGCAAAATTTATTTTATGAAGCCATATTTGCGTTGCGCAATGGTCCTGAACGTATTCACCTTTAATGTTTATTTACTTTGCAACCACATTGTACTATTTTCTTACTATTGTTTTTCCTAATTTAGTGATTGAGTTCGTTGAATAAGCCATGGTATTGGAAAGGGTAAATACATTAAAATATGATATTCCTGTAGCTTCACTACTACCAAGTACCCATCAACGACTCTCTGACACTTACAATGATGATGTGTTCAGCATAAAAGTTGATGTTTATAGCAAGTGGTTGTTTGTGAAAGCACGCACAGAAGCACTACGTGAAGATGCTGTACGTCATTCTGAAGGAATGATGTATATTACCGGTACAGATGAGAAACATGCAGTATCAATTTTCTGGACTGATGTTTAAATTGTTACCATTAAGTTATTATGTACTCTAATGGAACTAGCAAATTCAGAAATTAGCCATGATAAATACCTGATAACTGTATTCCCTAGATCATGAAATTGTAATACGAACGGGACATAAGCTAATATGCACAGAAGTTTGAAGACCTATTCCATATTTTGTGCTTACACAAGAACAAAAGTTTGGTCTAGCATATTGCTATAAGATAAGGACATGTCTCAAGTACAATAAGACATATGTATATTCGAATTGCCCGCTTCGAGTTTCCACTGATCCTAACTGTTATTCTGGAAAAGTAGTTCCTACAAATAGAAATAGTAACCTTTGAGAACTGTTATGCCTAAATTTGATTGCATGCCAATTTATCCTATCAACTGGAAAAAATGAAATCTTTGAGTTTTACGTCCCACGGTTATGCCGGTTAGGCTAAAGGAGACGGTGATTATGAGAGATGAGTGAAATAGTGGAATGAAGAAAGTGGGAGGAAACGGGAGAACCCCGAAAAAACCCACGAGCATCCTATTAACTGGAATAAGGTATAAAGTACAATTTCGTGCCTACCTAAACCATGCCAGGTAACTGTGACCATTATCGACAGTTTTCGTTGCATTCAATGCAAAAGATATCAATTTATGTCCTTCTATTTCATTCTGCAAATTAGATGGAGAATATACCTGATGACCGAGAAATGTCAATGGCTCTTAAGAACAAAGTAACTTAGCAGATAAAAACGTAAAAGATCAAACCACTTCTTCTTAGTTTAGTGACACACAGGTTGATAGCTTCTTTATATTGTGCATCATGTGACACTCAAATAGTGTTTTTGATCTGAGAACGTAAACTAGTGTTGACCACGACACTCGAAACATATTTCGTTCCACTCCTCGTTGAACGTGTGGAGATGATTTTTCCTGGAGGAAAGACTCTTTCTACCGCTATTTCATCTCGTAATTTTAGATTTTCTGTTTGGTTTGGTATATAAGCTTCCAAAATTTAAACTCACAGTCAGCATCCAGAAAAGAACCAGATTCACGAGAAAACGCATCAAACCGCACAATCACAAAAGTCTTGGCCAGTGAGGGGATCGAACCCACGACCTTCGCGTTATTAGCACGACGCTCTAACCAACTGAGCTAACCGGCCACGATGACAAAGGCTGCAATTTCTTTTTGTAAAATGTAGAATATATACTTACTCGATCAAAATTTATAGCTGGTTTACGCTTTGATGCGTCTATTTAAATACCATGGCATCTTAAGAATCGACCAATGATTATCATAATACCAGAAAGAGTCATCAGATTATTCAAAGCATTAATAGTTGTATTTTCGAAGTAAAAATGAATCTTTTCTCGCCCGAAGAGGGACTCGAACCCTGGACCGTTAGGTTAAAAGCCTAACGCTCTACCGACTGAGCTATCCGGGCTGGCAATAATTGGCCTGGACATAAAATTTCTGTTCAAAGTCATTTCTCAGCACGTGCACACAATTACATGTATAATTTAAGGACGAAAGTATGTTTCAGTAACTTAATGTATGCTTTGGCATATATTGCTGAAGTTTGAACCCTACGTAAAATGTAGTTCTACACTAAAGTATGATTCAAGAAACAACAGAAAAAACACACGTGGTTAGAAGAACGTAGATGACGCTTTTAAACAGATCCAATAACTTCATTGAAAGCACTGTAACTCATGATGTATCCCTGACATCAAGAGAATAATATGGATTTTAAGAAGCTGTGTGATCACCACGGACAGAGATACAAACTCTGCGACCTAATTCTATGCTTCTCAAATCTCATGTATCTCAATGTCTACGTCTTTCCACACCGTTTTAAACGTGCTTAACAGGATTCAACTCGAAGCAACAGGCAGGCCAGTCCATTCACCGACTATTCTCTGTTCTCAAGAGCTTCACTACCTTTATTTTCCGATGCGGCCACTCATTGTCACCCACTAATAAAAAGTTGTAGCCGATCACCCATCTGAAAAAAAGCACATCGGAAGAAGCGCAGTCTACAATAACCTTCACCGGTAAATGTACCGCGTTAATACATATAGGGGTTCGTATGTAAATGACATATCATATTTCCTCATACAAAAACACCGGAACATCAAAATGATCATGTTAGACAATGTTTCTGGATTCATTGTATGTTCTCACCTCTCGTGAGAAGAGTATATGTGCTCAGTTACTAGTCACATTGAGTCTGGTTTCATCGGAGATTGGAATGCGAAACAACTCCTCGGTCACTCGTGATGTTGTTGGAACAATACCAATCGTTTCCACCAGTGTGACAGTGTCAACGAAATGTAACGCATTGGATTTAGGGAATGAGATCATTCCCATGCAGTCGACATACTATGACAAGCGTGAAATTGGGCACCTTGGAGACCTCTTAAATGTGGTTGCATTTGTATCGCCACCCGGATAACTCAGTTGGTAGAGTGTTATGTTTTCAGCCTAACGATCCAATGGTCAAATCACTTTTTTTTTTGAGATGTTGCGTTTGTCTTTACTTTTAAAATATCGAATATTAATGTCTTGAATAATTTAAAGACTATTTCTGCTATTATGACAATTAATGATTGATCCTGAAGATGGTACGGAATTTAAATAGGCATATCAAAGCATAAAATAGGTGTTTATTTTGATCGAATAAACACTTTTTTTCTCCCGAAAAGAAATGAAACTTTAACTTACGACAAGCGAAATGTCTCAAGTCTTATAAGCAATAGCAGTCTATCAAAGTTTTTGATCTCAAACACTGTTTTAGTGTCCGATGATTCACAGTAACTCCTCGTCTCTCGTCTCATGCTCAACGATGAACTCCCTCGTGTTTATATGAATAGCTTTCGCGGCATTGATATAGGATACTTGAGATCGACTCTCAGAGGTAGCTCATGCGTTCCGGATTCCACGTAAAGCCTTCGGTGCAAGTATGTTATAGCATGGTTGCTGAACGGAACGCTAAATTAAATCAATTCATCTCGATTTCGTGGGCAATACTAATTGAATTAAGATTACTTAAAGGACCACAGAGACAAGTGTTCCGGTTGGGACGATTCAAAAACAAAAGGGAAAGAGAATAAAAACCATATTCTTAAAACAGAAAGGTATAGGATTCGTGTGTCTATTCGAGCGATCGTTTCCATTTTCAAAAAAAGTTACTATGCATTGAATGATATAAGAAATATTTATGCTAATATGACAATTAATGATCCTAAAGATGATATGGAATTGAAATTAGTGCACCAAATTCTAGAAGAAATATTTTTATTAAATTTGTGGTCAAACACACGTTATTAGACCAAAATAGACTTCAGACTTATGAGAACTCAATGATAAAAGTGATCGTAGCAGATCTATCTATAACTTCGGGTTGTAATACTGGAAAAGATCAAAGTTGAATCTTATTCTTGAAACTACATGAAAAAGCTATTTATTGCTATCTCTGTTACTTTAACATTTTTTGCTATATGAAGATAAGTAAACGGTTCATAGAACTTCTGGTTGCAATAAAGGAATGAAATCCGAAGTGGAGCTTACTTTTGGGACATTTAATGGATGTTAACTGGATGCTACTCACTATCTATTATAGCTTTTGTTCAATTGCGATCAACATTGTAACCTCAAATTCTTTACTTCTATAATTGTGGTTTGTATAGATTGTTAACGGAGGAAAAAGAACAATTTCCTAAGAGGCTGAAACGATTCGAAAAGACCTTTTCTCCCTATCTCTTACCGGTTTTGGTCTATGTTGATCAACGTTCAAATGGGACATCACTCAATTTCTACCACTTCCAGTTTCAACAGATATTTAACGGATTAAATGGAGCTTATCATTGGGTTGCAAAATTTATTTTATGAAGCCATATTTGCGTTGCGCAATGGTCCTGAACGTATTCACCTTTAATGTTTATTTACTTTGCAACCACATTGTACTATTTTCTTACTATTGTTTTTCCTAATTTAGTGATTGAGTTCGTTGAATAAGCCATGGTATTGGAAAGGGTAAATACATTAAAATATGATATTGCTGTAGCTTCACTACTACCAAGTACCCATCAACGACTCTCTGACACTTACAATGATGATGTGTTCAGCATAAAAGTTGATGTTTATAGCAAGTGGTTGTTTGTGAAAGCACGCACAGAAGCACTACGTGAAGATGCTGTACGTCATTCTGAAGGAATGATGTATATTACCGGTACAGATGAGAAACATGCAGTATCAATTTTCTGGACTGATGTTTAAATTGTTACCATTAAGTTATTATGTACTCTAATGGAACTAGCAAATTCAGAAATTAGCCATGATAAATACCTGATAACTGTATTCCCTAGATCATGAATTTGCAATACGAACGGGACATAAGCTAATATGCACAGAAGTTTGAAGACCTATTCCATATTTTGTGCTTACACAAGAACAAAAGTTTGGTCTAGCTTATTGCTATAAGATAAGGACATGTCTCAAGTACAATAAGACATATGTATATTCGAATTGCCCGCTTCGAGTTTCCACTGATCCTAACAGTTATTCTGGAAAAGTAGTTCCTACAATTAGAAATAGTAACCCTTCAGAACTGTTATGTATAAATTTGATAGCATGCCAATTAATCCTATCAACTGGAATAAGGTATAAAGTACAATTTCGAGCCTACTTAAACCATGCCAGGTAACTGTGACCATTATCGACAGTTTTCGTTGCATTCAATGCAAAAGATATCAATTTATGTCCTTCTATTTCATTCTGCAAATCAGATGGAGAATAAACCTGATGACTGAGAAATGTCAATGGCTCTTAAGAACAAAGTAACTTAGCAGATAAAAACGTAAAAGATCAAACCACTTCTTCTTAGTTTAGTGACACACAGGTTGATAGCTTCTTTATATTGTGCATCATGTAACACTGAAATAGTGTTTTTGATCTGAGAAGGTAAACTAGTGTTGACCACGACATTCGAGACATATTTCGTTCCACTCCTCGTTGAACGTGTGGAGATGATTTTTCGTGGAGGAAAGACTCTTTCTACCGCTATTTCATCTCGTAATTTTAGATTTTCTGTTTGGTTTGTTATATAAGCTTCCAAAATTTCAACTCACAGTCAGCATCCAGAAAAGAACCAGATTCACGAGAAAACGCATCAAACCGCACAATCACAAAAGTCTTGGCCAGTGAGGGGATCGAACCCACGACCTTCGCGTTATTAGCACGACGCTCTAACCAACTGAGCTAACCGGCCACGATGACAAAGGCTTCAATTTTTTTTTGTAAAATGTAGAATATATACTTACTCGATCAAAATTTATAGCTGGTTTACGCTTTGATGCGTCCATTTAAATACCATGGCATCTTAAGAATCGACCAATGATTATCATAATACCAGAAAGAGTCATCAGATTATTCAAAGCATTAATAGTTGTATTTTCGAAGTAAAAATGAATCTTTTCTCGCCCGAAGAGGGACTCGAACCCTGGACCGTTAGGTTAAAAGCCTAACGCTCTACCGACTTTTTTTTTTATTGCAACTTAATGTCAGTACAATTCAATAAACAAACTAAGGAAGGTGATACAAATGGGCAGATACAAGAAAAGGTACATTATGCAGATAGAACACTAAAAAAATTTGCAAACAACCTATTGCGCATAGCAAAAGGAATTTGGTGTAGCGTAGCATATAAAAACATAATATAGGTAGTATGAACAAGTTTCTGAGATTCTACGAACAAGTATAAAACAGTGTTGCCAATCAACCAATTAACAGCTTGATATTTTGTTCTCGGAAAAAAAGTAAAGTCGGGAAAAAGTATAAAGTCTATTGAAATAGCCGTGGGAGTAGTGCGGCACATGTGAGCCATATAGCGACAGAACTGAGGCCACACCACTGTTGTTTCACCACATTCGGTAAGACGATGTGCAATAGTGTCCTTTACATTGCAAGAAGCACAAAGGTCAGAGTCACTAAATCCAAGTGAATGTCGTCGGGATACAGTATCAACAATTTGATGCACCACAATAAACCAGACGGATCTTGCACGATAAGTTAAATAAGGAGCATGTAGAACACGCCAGATACGTTGCCAATTATGATGGGGATGCTTAGTAACAATGGTAGGAGCAAGAGTACAAGGTTGTCGAAGTACCGAATACAGTCTTTTAACAGTGGGCACTTCGTCTAAATCATGATTTAACAATCGATAACAAATCTCATACAAAACCGGTTTCAGATATGTATATTGAGGCGGGAGGTGTCCAAGATAGAAAGGTGCTTCTAATGGAACACGGTGTAATAAGTACATGAGAAGCTGAGTGGTAGGATGATGAGGATGCTCGTGGAGTAAACGTAAACATCGTTGGAGAAATAGGGCTTGGGTCTGCAATTCGACATCTTTCAAATTTAATCCACCTTGTTGGAAATCGTTGCACAAGATTTGGTAGGAAACACGAAAAATCATAGGTTTCCACAAAAAATTACCCACAATTTTCTTAATTTTTGCAAGATGACAGTTAGAAAAAGGCAGGACTTGGGCAATGTAATATAATTGAGATAATCCATACAAACGCACAAATTCTAAGCGAGATAAAAGGCTAAGGTTCCGAAATCGATGTTGGTCAAGAACATAAGTTAGCCGATTCACTGCAAGGCCAACATTATTAGTAATAATGTCCACCACACTGGAACTGAAAGTCACTCCCAAGATTTTAACTGACTGTTGTAACTGACCAATGGAAGTAGTAGTAATAGTGGTTGACTTACCCAGAGGCATAACGTACGTTTTATTAGGGTTAAGCGTGGCTCCGGATACTGATTCGTAGAGCCGTATGTGCTGTAGTAAAACGGCGAAGTCAGAGTAACCAGTCGTGAAACATGTTACATCGTCCATAAATGAGTAAACTCGCACAGAAGTATTACATATAGTGACACCATGAAGGGCATGTTGGACATTATATAGAAATGGCCCTAAACTAAGAATAAAAAGTTGACTGCTCAAGGGACCGCCCTGTTGGATACCATTACTAATGCGGAAGGCAGAACTGAGATATCCATTAATTTTGAGTTTGATTGTCCAATTACAATATAACAGCTTAATCCAATTACAGAAATCATCGCCAAATCCATAGGCTTGAAGACAAGAAAATAAGTATGTATGGTTCACTCGATCAAAAGCATTGGAATAGTCCAAGGCAACTAAGGCCGCAGCACATTGGTCAATATCTTGATGGTAGGTGATGACGTCACGTATAGCAGCAAGAATATCTTGAGCACGTTTATGTGGTAGACCACCATGTTGAAGAGGCCCAACAAGTTGGGCAAGAACAGTTTGTAATCGGGCACTAATACATCGACTAATTATTTTATAATCGCAGGTGAGTAAAGATATAGGTCTATAGTCCGCCACTGTACGAGGATGAGTCTTCTTCGGAATTAACACAATGACAGCAGTCCGAGAGGATTCTCCCAAAATGCCTACTTGCAGTACATAATTCACCCATTCAGTAAGCATGGGTCCCATTAAATGAAAAAATGTCTTGTATAACTCTATACCTAGTCCATCTACGCCAGGCGTTTTAGAATTCTGGGCTGTGAGGACGGCTTGCTTCACTTCCTCCTGAGAAAATGGTTGAGTGAGCGCTTGTCGTTGTTCCACTGTCAATCTATGCGGCAGATGGGCAAAGTAGTCAATGGGAGGTGCTGTGACGACATCCTGCATATTGAATAATTGTTGGTAGTGTCGAAGGATGATAGCTTGTATATCAGAAAACTTAGTGACGGATTCTCCATGTACATCAGTGATATTTTCAATAAGTTGAGACCTAGAGCGCTGACGCTCGCGCAATACTTGATATACAGACACACACTCATCGGAATCCATGGATAGAGTTTTACTCCGAATATGAATTCCCGCTCGTTGACGACGATGGATTTGTAATAGTTTTGCCTTCACCTCTTTAATGGATGCTATTCGTTTGTCCCCTTGAAGAGCCAGAGTATATAAATTGTGGAGGACACCATAATAAAAATTGTACATTTGATTAAAACCCTGCACCTTGTCTTTGCAATAGGAAATAGACATATAACGAATCGTGCGTTTAACATTGTATTCCCAATAGTCAACAATAGTTTTACGAGGAGAACGCCGCTGAACGAGGCGATGCCAGGTATCGGTAAACTCTTGCACATATAGTTGATCCACTAGGATAGATGTATTGAGATACCAGAGACCTCTGCCTCTCGGTATTTTATTAACATTTAACATAATACTTAAATGTGGGACAAAATGATCAGAAGCACATGTGGGCGAAATTTGCATATCAAGTAGCCCGCGAAGCAAACGTTGAGAAACAAAAAAACAATCTATTCTGGACGAGCTTGTGTGCGTAAAAAAAGTAAAACCTGGAGAATCCGGATGTAACGTAAGCCAACAGTCTTTTAACCCAAGGCCTGTTACCAACCTATGTAGAGTAGCACAATAATTGTAGCCCGGAAGTTGCTGTGATTGATGTATGACACAGTTAAAATCACCCCCAATGATAAGACCAGCATAATTTCCGGCACATTCCGGAGCAACCACTGTGTCGAAAAATTCGTTGCGGGCAGCCCTTTGATTATTCCCCGAAGGTGAATACAAGTTCAAAATTTTGACATCTCCTATCATACCACTAATTAAGCGACCAGATGGATGATAAAAAATATTGTCAAACTTTATACCCTGACGAACAAGAATAGCTGTACCGGTAGCGTTGTAAGTGAAATTATTATAAACATTGTAACCTTGAATATTCACAAAGGATGCAGTACCAACTTCCTGTAAGAAGCAAACATCAATGGAATGACAACATAAAAAGTCCTGTAAAGCAGTAAATTTAAGAACGCTGGTAGATTTGTTAAAATTAAGTGTTGCAAAATGGAAGGGAAACATAAGATACTGAGTAAAAAAAACTATAAGAATGCACAAACTCCAATATGTAAACAACATCTTGGGGAACGAGAGACAGGTAAGTCGCTCGTATCAATACGAAAACAAAGCACCAAAAACGTAAACACTATGGTTGAGTGGGAACTGCAGAAGTAACCTTGGGAGGTAACTGACCTTCACTTGGTGCTTCTGAAGTATGCTTAACACTGTCTGAAGTAAGTACACGTGGATCACGTGACGGTTGTTTGGGTGTTGACACTTTGCGTTTTTTGTTCCGACCACCTGTGTCTTCAACGGTAGGCAACAATAGCTTATCAGCACACTTTTCACTTGTAGAGTTTTCGGGTTGTAAAGCGCTTGAGTTAGCAGACACATCACCACTATTGAGGGGTAGACTTGATGAAGTAACAGAGAGGGGAGGCACAGAATTATGCTGGGAACTCTCCGGAACTTCTGGAGGAGAGGCACTTGTATGAATATCGGAACATGAGGTTATACCACTAGTAATAACTGGGGATAATGCTTGTGAATCCGATGTTCGTAAAGAGGGGAAAAGTTGCACATCTTGTATGTTAGGAACACCTGGTTCAAGATCGGTCATCTCCACAGCTTCTGATGCGCCAGGGGAGGGACGGGACGCAGTAGAGCTTGAATACTGAGGAGTTTGGGGTAGAGGTCCTACGAACAACTCAGTCATCTGTAAAGTACCAGACGAATGTCGGGCAGGTAAATTACGAGGTTGGCGTTTATTACAATTACTATATACGTGGGAACTGTTGCCACAGTAGAAGCAAGTAGGGGGCTGACCAGGATACATGACTGTAGCACGATGACCTTGAAATGTCACTTTAGACGGAATATGCTTTTTTAGAGTCATATACACAACACGCACTCCATTAGACACTGGAAATTGTAATTTATCAGACCATTGTTCATTTATTACTTTAGAAATAGTTCCATAAGGACTTAATGTTGCTTGAATCACTTCGAGACTAAGTTCAATGGGCAACTCTAAAACCCGCACTCGTGTGACATCTTCACTTGCACTGGAAATATGGACGAAACTTTCTGCTCCAGTGGAGTGAGTAAAAATCAACTTCTCAGGTGTTGTACGCAAAAAATTATCATAAGTACTAGGGGCACTGAACTTAACATATAGACAATAATGTTCGTTGTGCAATTGAATGGCTTCAACTTGGTCCAAGGTGAGCTTTACTTTCTCGGCAAGCCAAGTATGAACCTCAAGTGGCGTCGGTCGTAAATGGCGTAAACTCTTATCAAACTCAAATTTGACGGTATTTTTACGTATTGTATTCATGTTGCACTAATAAACCAAAACACCAACAGAAACTAAACGTTTAGCAAATAGCTAGCTAAACAAACAAAACACTATAGTAATATACTCGCAGAGCACTTTCCACACGTCCGCGCAGTAAGACGGCTAGCACTCGAATCTCCGACTGAGCTATCCGGACTGGCAATAATTGGCCTGGACATAAAATTTCTGTTCAAAGTCATTTCTCAGCACGTGCACACAATTACATGTATAATTTAAGGACAAAAGTATGTTTTGGTAACTTAATGTATGCTTTGGCATATATTGCTGAAGTTTGAACCCTACGTAAAATGTAGTTCTACACTAAAGTATGATTCAAGAAACAACAGAAAAAACACACGTGGTTAGAAGAACGTAGATGACGCTTTTAAACACATCCAATAACCTAAACCTGGGTTAGGCGGGTATGATTTTGTTGCACGATTAGGCGCCTGGGTGACAGGTGTCACCCACCTATTGAAACATACTGCTGCAGAAATAATATATTTTTGACAAACCGTAGACAGGGAACAGAAGTATGCTACTGCCGCCACATCAAAAACCAACAATTAACGTTCAGCTACTGAAATATGCGACTCCGAACACCGACACAAAGCCAGCGTGAGACAAAATTCGCTGGGGGACATCTGTCACCCACGCGCCTAATCTAGGGTTAATTGAAAGCACTGTAACTCATGATGTATCCCTGACATCAAGGGAATAATATGGTTTTTAAGAGGCTGTGTGATCACCACGGACAGAGATACAAGCTCTGCGACCTAATTCTATGCTTCTCAAATCTCATGTATCTCAATGTCTACGTCTTTCCATACCGTTTTAAACGTGCTTAATAGGATTCAACTCGAAGCAACAGGCAGGCCAGTCCATTCACCGACTATTCTCTGTTCTCAAGAGCTTCACTACCTTTATTTTTCGATGCGGCCACTCATTGTCACCCACTAATAAAAAGTTGTAGCCGATCACCCATCTGAAAAAAAGTACATCGGAAGAAGCGCAGTCTACAATAACCTTCACCGGTAAATGTACCGCGTTAATACATATAGGGGTTCGTATGTAAATGACATATCATATTTCCTCATACAAAAACACCGGAACATCAAAATGATCATGTTAGACAATGTTTCTGGATTCATTGTATGTTCTCACCTCTCGTGAGAAGAGTATATGTGCTCAGTTACTAGTCACATTGAGTCTGCTTTCATCGGAGATTGGAATGCGAAACAACTCCTCGGTCACTCGTGATGTTCTTGGAACAATACCAATCGTTTCCACTAGTGTGACAGTGTCAACGAAATGTAACGCATTGGGTTTAGGGAATGAGATCATTCCCATACAGTCGACAACTATGACAAGCGTGAAATTGGGCACCTTGGAGACCTCTTAAATGTGGTTGCATTTGTATCGCCACCCGGATAACTCAGTTGGTAGAGTGTTACGCTTTTAGCCTAACGATCAATGGTCAAATCCCCCATTTTCTTGAGATGTTGCGCTTATCTTTACTTTCAAAATATCGAATATTAATGTGTTGAATAATTTAAAGACTATTTCTGCTATTATGACAATTAATGATTGATCCTGAAGATGGTACGGAATTTAAATAGGCATATCAAAGCATAAAATAGGTGTTTATTTTGATCGGATAAACACTTTTTTCTTCCGAAAAGAAATGAAATTTAACTTACGACAAGCGAAATGTCTCAAGTCTTATAAGCAACAGCAGTCTATCAAAGTTTTTGATCTCAAACACTGTTTTAGTGTCCGATGATTCATAGTAACTCCTCGTCTCTCGTCTCATGCTCAACGATGAACTCCCTCGTGTTTATATGAATAGCTTTCGCGGCATTGATATAGGATACTTGAGATCGACTCTCAGAGGTAGCTCATGCTTTCCGGATTCCACGTAAAGCCTTCGGTGCAAGTATGTTATAGCATGGTTGCTGAACGGAACGCTAAATTAAATCAATTCATCTCGATTCCGTGGGCAATACTAATTGAATTAAGATTACTTAAAGGACCACAGAAACAAGTGTTCCGGTTGGGACGATTCAAAAACAAAAGGGAAAGAGGATAAAAACCATATTCTTAAAACAGAAAGGTATAGGATTCGTGTGTCTATTCGAGCGATCGTTTCCATTTTCAAAAAAAGTTACTATGCATTGAATGATATAAGAAATATTTATGCTAATATGACAATTAATGATCCTAAAGATGATATGGAATTGAAATTGGTGCACCAAATTCTAGAAGAAATATTTTCATTAAATTTGTGGTCAAACACACCTTATTAGACCAAAATAGACTTTAGACTTATGAGAACTCAATGATAAAACTGATCGTAGCAGATCTATCTATAACTTCGGGTTGTAATACTGGAAAAGATCAAAGTTGAATCTTATTCTTGAAACTACATGAAAAAGCTATTTATTGCTATCTCTGTTACTTTAACATTTTTTGCTATATGAAGATAAGTAAACGGTTCATAGAATTTCTGGTTGCAATAAAGGAATGAAATCCGAAGTGGAGCTTACTTTTGGGACATTTAATGGATGTTAACTGGATGCTACTCACTATCTATTATAGCTTTTGTTCAATTGCGATCAACATTGTAACCTCAAATTCTTTACTTCTATAATTGTGGTTTGTATAGATTGTTAACGGAGGAAAAAGAACAATTTCCTAAGAGGCTGAAACGATTCGAAAAGACCTTTTCTCCCTATCTCTTACCGGTTTTGGTCTATGTTGATCAACGTTCAAATGGGACATCACTCAATTTCTACCACTTCCAGTTTCAACAGAGATTTAACGGATTAAATGGAGCTTATCATTGGGGTGAAAAATTTATTTTATGAAGCCATATTTGCGTTGCGCAATGGTCCTGAACGTATTCACCTTTAATGTTTATTTACTTTGCAACCACATTGTACTATTTTCTTACTATTGTTTTTCCTAATTTAGTGATTGAGTTCGTTGAATAAGCAATGGCATTGGAAAGGGTAAATACATTAAAATATGATATTGCTGTAGCTTCACTACTACCAAGTACCCATCAACGACTCTCTGACACTTACAATGATGATGTGTTCAGCATAAAAGTTGATGTTTATAGCAAGTGGTTGTTTGTGAAAGCACGCACAGAAGCACTACGTGAAGATGCTGTACGTGATTCTGAAGGAATGATGTATATTACCGGTACAGATAAGAAACATGCAGTATCAATTTTCTGGACTGATGTTTAAATTGTTACCATTGAGCTATTATGTACTCTAATGGAACTAGCAAATTCAGAAATTAGCCATGATAAATACCTGATAACTGTATTCCCTAGATCATGAATTTGCAATACGAACGGGACATAAGCTAATATGCATAGAAGTTTGAAGACCTATTCCATATTTTGTGCTTACACAAGAACAAAAGTTTGGTCTAGCATATTGCTATAAGATAAGGACATGTCTCAAGTACAATAAGACATACGTATATTCGAATTGCCCGCTTCGAGTTTCCGCTGATCCTAACAGTTATTCTGGAAAAGTAGTTCCTACAATTAGAAATAGTAACGCTTCAGAACTGTTATGCCTAATATTGATAGAATGCCAATTTATCCTATCAACTGGAACAAGGTATAAAATACAATTTCGTGCCTACCTAAACCAAGCCAGGTAACTGTGACCATTATCGACAGTTTTCGTTGCATTCAATGCAAAAATATCAATTTATGTCCTTCTATTTCATTCTGCAAATTAGATGGAGAATATACCTGATGACCGAGAAATGTCAATGGCTCTTAAGAACAAAGTAACTTAGCAGATAAAAACGTAAAAGATCAAACCACTTCTTCTTAGTTTAGTGACACACAGGTTGATAGCTTCTTTATATTGTGCATCATGTAACACTGAAATAGTGTTTTTGATCTGAGAAGGTAAACTAGTGTTGACCACGACACTCGAAACATATTTCGTTCCACTCCTCGTTGAACGTGTGGAGATGATTTTTCGTGGAGGAAAGACTCTTTCTACCGCTATTTCATCTCGTAATTTTAGATTTTCTGTTTGGTTTGGTATATAAGCTTCCAAAATTTCAACTCACAGTCAGCATCCAGAAAAGAACCAGATTCACGAGAAAACGCATCAAACCGCACACTCACAAAACTTTGGCCAGTGGGGGGATCGAACCCACGACCTTCGCGTTATTAGCACGACGCTCTAACCAACTGAGCTAACCGGCCACGATGACAAAGGCTGTAATTTCTTTTTGTAAAATGTAGAATATATACTTACTCGATCAAAATTTACAGCTGGTTTACGCTTTGATGCGTCTATTTAAATACCATGGCATCTTAAGAATCGATCAATGATTATCATAATACCAGAAAGAGTCATCAGATTATTCAAAGCATTAATAGTTGTATTTTCGAAGTAAAAATGAATCTTTTCTCGCCCGAACAGGGACTCGAACCCTGGACCGTTAGGTTAAAAGCCTAACGCTCTACCGACTTTTTTTAAAATTACTTTTTATTTACATTATTTTCGAGTCACAGTGAGAAAGTTACATAATTTACAATTGTAATTATTTGCACAGAAAAATGTGTATAAGGAAAACCGTTACATTATAATTACACAGAGTGACCATAGAAGAGATAATGAAGGTAATTGGCAAATAGTGTTTTCTTCCTTGGTGGGGGAAATTTACCATATTTTAGACACAGGAAGTCTTTGTACTTGTGATGTGCTTGAGGAGAACGAGGAGACAGAATATATTCAATGGTGTTTGCACTAAGCCAAACGACAGAATGATGTTTCTGTTGTGGAAAGTGTTTAAAAGCAGGTAACATAAGCATTTCAACAGTAATACAGTCAGAGCTGATTTTACACAGATATTGAATCATTTCACAATACATTTTCCAAACTGGTTTTGATCTGTTGCAAAGTGTGAGACGATGTTCCAACGTATCCACTTTTCCGCAGAGATCACATCGATTGTCGTATGTAATCTGGAGATGATGTCGTTTTCCCTTAGTGTCAATGATGTTGTTAACAGCCCTGTACCATAACGAACAAGCTGAGGTTGATAGAAAATTCAAGGAAATGTTCCTCCATATCTGCGTCCAATTCGTATTAGGTAAGTTGAAAGTTATGCGATGACAGTGGCTGTTTTTTTGTTGTAATAGCAACGTATACAGAAGTTTGACACTTTTAGGAATATGTTGGGTGCCACTGGCAGAAAAGTAAAAGTAAGTACATATAACGTCCGTAAAATACCAAAAGTCGGGAGGAATGAGAGGCAAACACACAGGTAATGTTCCATCATTGGTATCAACTAGAGATGAAAGTAATGTACTGCTGAGTTGGTTTCCAATACCTTGTATATTTTGGAATCCTCTGTAGTAGAATAAAGCTTTTATTTTACTTTCAACATGTATCAAGTACAGTCCTCCTGCATGATAGGGCAAACAGGTAGCTGGATAGCGCACTCGAAAATCATACCTGCCCACAATAACCAGTTGCCGATGCTTGTAAATTTGTGAATATAAAGTTTAGGCATAATCAAAATTTGACATATGTACCACAGCTTAGAAAAGGCATAAGTGTTCACAAAATACACACGAGATATCAACGAAAGTTAACGATATTGGTGCTGATGTAAAACAGATCTGACCCTCAAGAAAACATCTTCAAAATTTTTAGAAATGCTCTCATGCAAGTTGCAGGAAAAATAAATGCCCAATACTTTGAGAACTGGCACCACTGTCGGGAAATGGTCATATGAATTTGTAGAACCATTCCCTAAGGGCATGAGTTTAGTTTTTGCTCTATTAAGAAGTGCGCCTGAGTGATCACAGTACTTTTGAACACAATCTTCAACTAGTTCTAAATCCTGTGGGTCCCGAAGAAATACAGTTACGTCATCAGCAAAACTACACACTTTGACAGAAACAGTGCAGATATGAAGACCCTGGATACGTTGATTGATGCTGTATAGTAAAGGACATATAGAAATTATGAATAGACTCATACTTAATGGACAGCCTTGCCTGACACTACGTTTTATGGCAATAGGAGTGGTCAGAAACCCGTTGACTTTTAGTTTTGACTGTGCAGCATCATACAAAACTCGAATCCAACGGATAAATAAGTCGTCTACTCCCATATGGTGCAACAAAGACCACAAATAATTGTGATTTACACGATCAAATGCCTGGTTGAAATCTAAGGCAAGCAAGGCATGACTAGTATTGTGAGACTGGTAATTCGCAATAACATCACGCAGAGTTTGTAGCACGTGGTAAATTTTCTTATCACCTCCTCGGGCATACTGAAATGGTCCAGCAAGAATTTCAATAAATGGAAGGAGTCTATTGTTCAAACAACGAGCAAGTAATTTGTAATCGCAATTGAGAAGAGTTATGGGTCGATAGTGAGTAACATTTGTAGGATGTGCTTGTTTGGGTATAAACACTGTAACACAAGGAGTACGATACAGTTTCTGTGGATTGTCGCTGAAATATTCGTTAACTAGAGA
This sequence comes from Thermobia domestica, assembly GCF_964235325.1. NCBI lineage: Eukaryota > Metazoa > Arthropoda > Insecta > Zygentoma > Lepismatidae > Thermobia > Thermobia domestica. Next base: position 155,989,893 of record NC_137468.1, read on the forward strand.
AGTTAGTAACTCACCAACGAGGGGAAAAATTTAATATACCATTCTGCAGATATTCCATCTAGTCCTGGAGATTTTCCTTTAGGAGCTGCCATGACTGCTTGTTGTACATCTACAATAGTAAATGGGCGCACTAGAAATTGTCGTGTTGTATCATCAAGAACACAAGACGGTGATGTGAAAGATTCCTCAGGCATTGTATTAACTTCAGAAAGGCCATAAAGGTTCTTGTAATACAACAAAAATGCACTTTTAATGGAGGCAAGATCTTCATGAAGTTGCCCTTCCTCATCACGAATGTGATGGATCCATTTGCCTTGGCCTCGTTTCATTTTACGAAGTACATGGTATAATGATGGTTCTTCATCAGCATCTACTAAGGGAACCTTGCTTCTAATCTTGAGTCCACCTACACGTCGGCGATTCAAATTTAAAAGCAATGCTTGATAACGTTTAACCTGAGGTAACATGGACAAATCAGAAACAGCAGCACATCGAGCTTCTCATAAGCATCTGTTATAAAAGTAAAGCAATTTGTGAAGATCGCGAGACTTTTCGGAGGAGTACCAACGGCAGAAACTCGCAAATCGTGGTTTGAAGTAAGTATGCCACCACTCTGTAACAGTGGGAAAATATTTCCTCTGCCTAAGCCAGTATTGCCATTTTGATTGAAATTCAGCACAAAAGTGTTCGTCTTCCAATAACGATATATTTAATTGCCAGTAACCTCTACCTCGTTCAACAGTTAGATTATTTAAAGAAAAAGTTACAACATAAGCAGAGTGATCAGAAAAGGAAGTATGCACAATTTCAACTTGTTGAATACACGGCACCATTGGTGGGGAGACATATATACGGTCAAGGCGTGATGCACTTTGATAGGATAAGTACGTATAATCACGAGCCTGTGGCCTCAGACATATCCATGTATCTTGTAAATGAAGTCCAGTCACTAAGTCCTGGAGGGCATGACTGAAATTAAAGCCTGGGGTTTGATCTTCAGGCCGTAAAACGCAATTATAATCCCCTGCCATAATTAATCTATCAACATTAGGTCCTAGTGTAAGAGCTACATCCTGGGAGAAGAAGGAATTTCGATCGGTTCGAGCATGTGAGCCACTCGGAGCATAAAGGTTGACAAGATTGATATCTCCTAGTTTACCACTTAGTATGCGACCAGACGGGTGACACACAGGAGAAGAGAAACGAGTGGAAGATCTGAAAGCAATTGCTGTACCTGTGCCACTATTGTTAAAATTATTTTCGACTATGTATGATGGACTTAGATTCAGGTCCGGTACACCAACTTCTTGGGAAAAAGCAACATCAATTCCTTCACTTCGTAGAAAATCACAGAGTGCAAATTTCTTGACGGGGCTTTGTAAATTGTTAATATTAATTGTAGCTAGTTTAAGCAACATCACATTGGCAAATACACACAAAGACCAATAAAAAATAAAGTTCTTGAAATAAAATAGCAAAAATAGCATAGCAACTAACATAGGAATTAATTAAACAAAATTTAGAACATATAAATAGCATAGAGTAAACTTGACCGAATTAATAAAAAAGAAACTAACATAGCTGAACCCAGTGTAAACTTAACCCAATAAAAATACAACTTACAAGAGAAAGAATTACAGCCTAGCAGCACCTCCTTTACACATGCTAGAAATATTTGCGTCAGTTTCAGACTTTTTGAACAACTTTTGACTCAATTCATTCCTTTTTGTACGTTTGCGACGAGTACGGGTTTCTTCGGTAATTGCACTTAAATCTGTGATAGGAGAATCAACCTGTATGTCACTAGACTGAGTAGACATGGTGTGATCAGTTGCATTGTTATCAGGCAAGTCATTCCGCTCTTGGGAACCAGGGAAACTGCAAACCTTACCATCACTTTCTGTAGAATACAACTTATCAGAAGAAACTTCTTGCTCACTAGGTATAGTCGCCATGTCATGTGCAGAATGAGATGGAGGGACTTCCGTTGAAATGTGTACTGTGGTACGGGAGATAACGGTAGCTGAGGATCATGATCACAGTTAACTGGCTCCTCAGTAAGAATACCATTAGATGTATTTGTTTGAACTCCTGACGAAAGAGAATTCGTATTGTTTGTCTCACAAACGGAACTTGATAGTACTGGAAAATTATTTTTGTCAAAGGTAGGCATACTGGGGTCAGGTGGGCAAGAAACTATATTTGATGCCTTCTTCCTGTTGCGAGATGGAACTGGAATGCTATAAAATTTAGGCATAAGAGTAGCTGAAGGATCACTATTTTTAATGGTAGGAGCCACTTTTCCAGCATAACTGTTAGGATCACTGGGTACGCGAAGAGGACAATTGGAATACATATGTGCACCATTACACCTGAGACAGGTCCGTATCTGATTAGGGTATGTTACACAAAACTTTTGCCCTTGAATAACTACAAAAGATGGAATAGGTTTTTTAACTTCCATACGTATTAGCTTACGTCCCGTTCGTATTGGGTACACATGTTCGACAGAATACATTTCATCAGAGATGTTAGATATGACACCATAGTCACTAAGTACTTTTCGAATGTCTGAATCTGCAAGTCCCATTGGAGTACATAACAACTTAACAGTCACAATTTGAACATCAGCCTAGGAAACTGGGATTGTGTGTTTTCCATTTGTATCAGTATAATACACAGTTCCATCAGAAGTACGCAAAACATTTTCACATAAATCTTCCGTACGAAGTTTCACAAACAAAAATTTACGATAAACGTCCATTTCTATGCTTAATACATCATCAACAGAAAATCGAAAATTATCACTGAGCCACTGATGCAAGGTCAAGCTACTTGGTCGCTCCGAAACACCACCAAAATCATATTTTAAGGTATTTACAATTTTTAACGACATGATGTATTCAACTAAATCAGTCACGAAGACAAACACAACAAGAAAAGAAAAAAAACAGCAAACTTGATTGCTAAGGAAAGCAACGCTGAAGGTAAACACGTCAAGGCTTCTAGCACAGAGCGAAGACACGTCTACACCCTTCAACAACCAAACACAGTATGTCCTACCGACTGAGCTATCCGGGCTGGCAATAATTGGCCTGGACATAAAATTTCTGTTCAAAGTCATTTCTCAGCACGTGCACACAATTACATGTATAATTTAAGGACGAAAGTATGTTTCGGTAACTTAATGTATGCTTTGGCATATATTGCCGAAGTTTGAACCCTACGTAAAATGTAGTTCTACACTAAAGTATGATTCAAGAAACAACAGAAAAAACACACGTGGTTAGAAGAACGTAGATGACGCTTTTAAACAGATCCAATAACCTAAACCTGAGTTAGGCGCGTATGATTTTGTTGCACGATTAGGCGCCTGGGTGACAGGTGTCACCACCTATTAAAACATACTGCTGCAGAAATAATATATTTTTGACAAACCGTAGACAGGGAACAGAAGTATGCTACTGCCGCCACATCAAAAACCAACAATTAACGTTCAGCTACTGAAATGTGCGACTCCGAACACCGACACAAAGCCAGCGTGAGACAAAATTCACTGGGGGACACCTGTCACCCACGCGCCTAATCTAGGGTTAATTGAAAGCACTGTAACTCATGATCTATCCCTGACATTAAGGGAATAATATGGTTTTTAAGAGGCTGTGTGATCACCACGGACAGAGATACAAGCTCTGCGACCTAATTCTATGCTTCTCAAATCTCATGTATCTCAATGTCTACGTCTTTCCATACCGTTTTAAACGTGCTTAATAGGATTCAACTCGAAGCAACAGGCAGGCCAGTCCATTCACCGACTATTCTCTGTTCTCAAGAGCTTCACTAGCTTTATTTTTCGATGCGGCCACTCATTGTCACCCACTAATAAAAAGTTGTAGCCGATCACCCATCTGAAAAAAAGCACATCGGCAGAAACGCAGTCTACAATAACCTTCACCGGTAAATGTACCGCGTTAATACATATAGGGGTTCGTATGTAAATGACATATCATATTTCCTCATACAAAAACACCGGAACATCAAAATGATCATGTTAGACAATGTTTCTGGATTCATTGTATGTTCTCACCTCTCGTGAGAAGAGTATATGTGCTCAGTTACTAGTCACATTGAGTCTGCTTTCATCGGAGATTGGAATTCGAAACAACTCCTCGGTCACTCGTGATTTTGTTGGAACAACACCAATCGTTCCCACCACTGTGACAGTGTCAACGAAATGTAACGCATTGGATTTAGCGAATGAGATCATTCCCATACAGTAGACAACTATGACAAGCGTGAAATTGGGCACCTTGGAGACCTCTTAAATGTGGTTGCATTTGTATCGCCACCCGGATAACTCAGTTGGTAGAGTGTTATGCTTTTAGCCTAACGATCCAATGGTCAAATCCCCCCTTTTTTGAGATGTTGCGTTTGTCTTTACTTTTAAAATATCGAATATTAATGTCTTGAATAATTTAAAGACTATTTCTGCTATTATGACAATTAATGATTGATCCTGAAGATGGTACGGAATTTAAATAGGCATATCAAAGCATAAAATAGGTGTTTATTTTGATCGAATAAACACTTTTTTCTCCCGAAAAGAAATGAAACTTTAACTTACGACAAGCGAAATGTCTCAAGTCTTATAAGCAATAGCAGTCTATCAAAGTTTTTGATCTCAAACACTGTTTTAGTGTCCGATGATTCACAGTAACTCCTCGTCTCTCGTCTCATGCTCAACGATGAACTCCCTCGTGGTTATATGAATAGCTTTCGCGGCATTGATATAGGATACTTGAGATCGACTCTCAGAGGTAGCTCATGCGTTCCGGATTCCACGTAAAGCCTTCGGTGCAAGTATGTTATAGCATGGTTGCTGAACGGAACGCTAAATTAAATCAATTCATCTCGATTCCGTGGGCAATACTAATTGAATTAAGATTACTTAAAGGACCACAGAGACAAGTGTTCCGGTTGGGACGATTCAAAAACAAAAGGGAAAGAGGATAAAAACCATATTCTTAAAACAGAAAGGTATAGGATTCGTGTGTCTATTCGAGCGATCGTTTCCATTTTCAAAAAAAGTTACTATGCATTGAATGATATAAGAAATATTTATGCTAATATGACAATTAATGATCCTAAAGATGATATGGAATTGAAATTGGTGCACCAAATTCTAGAAGAAATATTTTTATTAAATTTGTGGTCAAACACACGTTATTAGACCAAAATAGACTTCAGACTTATGAGAACTCAATGATAAAACTGATCGTAGCAGATCTATCTATAACTTCGGGTTGTAATACTGGAAAAGATCAAAGTTGAATCTTATTCTTGAAACTACATGAAAAAGCTATTTATTGCTATCTCTGTTACTTTAACATTTTTTGCTATATGAAGATAAGTAAACGGTTCATAGAATTTCTGGTTGCAATAAAGGAATGAAATCCGAAGTGGAGCTTACTTTTGGGACATTTAATGGATGTTAACTGGATGCTACTCACTATCTATTATAGCTTTTGTTCAATTGCGATCAACATTGTAACCTCAAATTCTTTACTTCTATAATTGTGGTTTGTATAGATTGTTAACGGAGGAAAAAGAACAATTTCCTAAGAGGCTGAAACGATTCGAAAAGACCTTTTCTCCCTATCTCTTACCGGTTTTGGTCTATGTTGATCAACGTTCAAATGAGACATCACTCAATTTCTACCACTTCCAGTTTCAACAGAGATTTAACGGATTAAATGGAGGTTATCATTGGGGTGCAACATTTATTTTATGAAGCCATATTTGCGTTGCGCAATGGTCCTGAACGTATTCACCTTTAATGTTTATTTACTTTGCAACCACATTGTACTATTTTCTTACTATTGTTTTTCCTAATTTAGTGATTGAGTTCGTTGAATAATATATGGCATGCGAAAGGGTAAGTACAGTAAAATATGATATTGGTGTAGTTTTACTACTACCAAGTACCCATCAACGACTCTCTGACACTTACAATGATGATGTGTTCAGCATAAAAGTTGATGTTTATAGGAAGTGGTTGTATGTGAAAGCACGCACAGAAGTTCTACGTGAAGACGCTGTACGTGATTCTGAAGGAGTGGTGTATTTTACCGGTGCAGATGAGAAACATGCAGTATCGATTTTCTGGACTGATGTTTAAATTGTTACCATTAAGTTATTATGTACTCTAATGGAACTAGCAAATTCAGAAATTAGCCATGATAAATACCTGATAACTGTATTCCCTAGATCATGAATTTGCAATACGAACGGGACATAAGTTAATATGCACAGAAGTTTGAAGATCTATTCCATATTTTGTGCTTACACAAGAACAAAAGTTTGGTCTAGCATATTGCAATAAGATAAGGACATTTCTCAAGTACAATAAGGCATATGTATATTCGAATTGCCTGCTTCGAGTTTCCACTGAACCTAACAGTTTTTCTCGAAAAGTAGTTCCTACGTTTAGAAGTAGTAACCCTTCAGAACTCTTAAGCCTAAATTTGATAGCATGCCAATTTATTCTATAAACTGGAATAAGGTATCAAATACAATTTAGCGCCTACCTCAACTTGTATGCCTCTCTGTAACAAAAATACATTTGCGGAACTAATATATAATATACATAAGTTGCATGTGTGAGTTGGACAATGCTAATAAAATTTCATCACAAGTTCAAGTAGGTGCATGTAGTAGTAAGCCAGGTAACTGTGATCATTATCAACATTTTTCGTTGTATTCAATTCAAAAGATATCAATGGATGTCCCTCCATTTGATTCTGCAAATAAGATGGACAATATACCTGGTGACCGAGAAATTGATTCCGAAATTTTCTACTATATAGAGTATAACTCAGCTTTCCAATTGCACTGGTTCTTAAGAACAAAGTAACCTTCCTAATAAAAACGTAAGAGATCAAACCACTTCTCCTTAGTTTACTGACACACAGGTTGATAGCTTCTTTCTGTTGTGCATCATGTGACACTGAAATAGTGTTTTTGATCTGAGAAGGTAAACTAATGTTGATCACGACATTCCATACATATCTCGCTCTACTCCTCGTTGAACGTGTGGAGATGATTTTTCGTGGAGGAAAGACCCTTTCTATTCTTATTTCATCTCGTAATCTTAGATTTTCTTTTTGGTTTGTTATATAAGCATCCAAAATTCCAACTTGCAGTCAGCCTCCAGAAAAGAATTAGATTCACGAGAAGACGCATCAAAGCGCACAATCACAAAAATTTTGGCCAGTGAGGGGATCGAACCCACGACCTTCGCGTTATTAGCACGACGCTCTAACCAACTTAGCTAACTTTTTTAAAACCTTCTTTATTGAGAAGAACAAACAAAGTACATGAACATATTAAGAATTTAAAAAAAGTGAATTAAGTCATTTGTAAAAAAAATGGTAAAATAAAAAAAAGGAAAAGAAGAAAAAACTGACATAATGAACAAAGACAATGCATATATACATAGGTGTCTGCACGGGGCAGGCAGGTTACATTATTATTTGTAAATTTACCACGAGTTATTCCTACATTATCATGAGCTGATGTGTCAAAAGTGTATTACAGATTTGTCATCTTTCTGTTTTTCTTTTTTTCTTTTTTTTATAACATTACATACACGGACAAAGATTCTGTAAGAACAGTTAAATAGTTTGCAAAAAATTTCCTTTTTCGTGCAGGTGAGAGAAGGCTGGCCTGATATTGCAAATATTGCTTGTATAATTCTATATGATAAGGCCGATTAGTATGCACAAGAAACATAATTGTCTGTATAGTTATCCAGATAACAGCATTGTTTTTAAATGTCGGAAAATAATTAAAAGCAGGCCACAAAATAAGTTCTGTTACAGTAAAGCTATGAGGTGAAAGACGACAAATTTTACTAATTAAAATACAAAAATACGTCCAAATGATTGGTACGTTGGAACAGGCATGAAACTTATGTGCTAGTGTATCAAGATTGTTGCAGTATGGGCATATATTACTATTTACAATACCTATATTGTGAAGTTTTTCCAATGTTTCGTATACATTATTGACTATGAAATACCAGGTTGTACGTTGGTGGTGGGTGAGAAAGGAAGCGTTGATGTTTTTCCAATAGCATTCCAATTTTTGTGTGGGTGCTTTAAGACAACAGTCGGTATACTAGTAACCCACAAGCGAACATAGCGCCAGTAAAGGTTGTTGACCGAACCAGTTTCAATTGGATCTTTTGCTAGCAAGGCGTATACCATATCAAGTATGACATCACGTAAATGAGGAAATTTGTAGCTCCAAGGAAACACGTGTACTGGCGCCTGAAGGTCTAAACAGTGGAAGCAGACATTGATAACAGCAGCCGTAATCGAAGTCTCGTGTTCACAGACCAGCTTACAACTTCTGTGCATAAGAAGGGCACGTGCCTGTGCTTCTATGTGCAAAAAGCCTATGCCTCCTTCACGTGAGGGGAGGTAGAGTTGATTCTTAGCCACGCGTAAGATTTTGGGATGCCATAAGAAAAACAAAGCTTGACTGGTTAACTAGTTAGATATTTTAACTGGCATTGGTAAAATCTGTGCAATGTGGCTGAAAATACTAAAAACAGACGTTTTGAGAAATAAGTTTCTACTAAAAATGTTCATGTTTCGCTGTCTATGAGTAATAAGAAGACTTCGGATTTTATTTGCTGTAAGATTATATGACTGTTCTACTGTTTGATTGATATTATTGTACCACCATACACCAAGTATTTTGACACTTTGAACCGTATCATAGTAGTTGCTATATGAAGCATTGTATTCTGAATGAATACATAATATTTTTGTTTTTCTGTGATTGAGTTGCGCTCCAGAAGCCTGTTGATATAAGGTTAATAACCGTTGTAGGCAATTCATGTCGGCCGGATTTTGTAAACAATAGTGGGAATCATCTATATAACTTTGTACAGTGAGTTTGGTAATGTAGACAGACACACCAGGGAGTAAACGTTCAGTCGCGTATATAAGTGGTGCAAGGGACAAACTGAATAATAAACTTGACATTGGGTCACCTTGCAAAATACCATTATTAATGTTTATTGGGTTACTTAAGCCACCATTAACTTTAATTTTTGACAATCTATGCGTATAAATTCCTCGTACAAGAGAAATAAAGGAGGACCCAAAACCATATTTCTCAAGGACTTTGAATAAGTAGTCATGGTTAATCCTATCAAAAGCTTGAGAATAATCCGTGGCTAAAACAGCAACGGGTGAAGGAGCAGTGGATTCGTGGTAGGAAATGAAATCTCTAAGATTTGATAAAGCCTTATAGATCGGGTTCTTTTGGCCTATTCCATATTGATGTGAACTTAGCAGTTTGTCACTAAACACTTTTATTCGTGCAGTAAGACAGCGTGTTAAAATTTTTAAATCCGTACACAGAAGGGAAATAGGTCTTAAATCATTAACACTGGAAGTGCGAGAATGTTTAGGTACTAAAACTGTAACACCTGTGCGGAGAGATTCACCTAGAACAAGAGTCTGCCTATATTCATTGAAAAGGTTTGTAAGAAAGGGTGCTAATATATCGATAAAGGTTATATAGAATTCTAGAGGTAGGGAATCAATCCCCGTAGATTTTCCTCGACGGCCGGAAGCAATGGCTGATTTAACCTCGTCGACTGTAAATGGACTAGATAGATATTCTTGATCCTGTTCTTGCAAGACTGTAGGAAGATAGTTGAGAATTTCAGGACTGTCACAGAAGGAAGTAGGTTTGGCATACAGCTGTTTATAATGATTTGTGACACAATGTATTACTTCCTCACCGACATACACGTGACCTGTGGCATCTTTAAGCTGAGATATAAATTTCTGCTTTCCGCGCATGAGTTCTTTGCTGATTTGTACAATTCCGGGAGAGCTAACCGGCCTAGATGATATAGTCTGCAATTTCTTTTCGTAAAACGAAGAATATATACATATTCGATGAAAATTTATAGTTAGTTTATGCTTTGATGCACCTATTTAAATACCATGACATCTTAAGAATCGGTCAATGGTCGACATAATACCAGAAAGTCATCACATTATTCGAGGCATTAATAGTTGTATTTTCGAAGTAAAAATAAACCTCTCCTCGCCCAAACAGGGACTCGAACTCTGGACCGTTAGGTTAAAAGCCTAACGCTCTACCGACTTTCTTTTTCTATCCACTTTCTTTTTCACTTGTTTATTGTTAATAATTCATATTACATATCAGCGCAAAATTCAGAAAAAAAATAAGACTACACATTGGTACAGTTTGTAGTTACAAAGTGAATATATATAGTAGAGCAAGTAACAAGAAATTTACAAGTCAATTATAGTGCATACCCATACAAGAGGTAATTCAGGTAATGCGCAAAGAGCTTTTTCTTTCTTGGTGGTGGTAATTTACCGTATCGTAAACACAGGAAACCTTTGTAGGTGTGATGTGCTTGAGGAGAACTAGGGGACAGAATAAATTCAATGGTAGTAGCAGTGAGCCATACAAAGAGTTTTGCTTCTCATTAGGAAAAAACTTTAAATCAGGAAACAAAAGCATGTGAACAGTAATGGAATCCATGCTTATTTTACACAAATATTGAACCATTTCTCTATAGGTTTTCCAAACTGAGGTCGATCCGTTGCAGGTGGTGAGACGGTGTTCTAAAGTATCAACTTGTCCACAAAGAGAACACTGGTTGTCATCTGTAATATGAAGGTGATGTCGTTTAGCCTTAGTATCTATAATGTTATGAACAGTTCTGTACCATAAAGAGCGGGCTGAGGTTGACACAACAGTAGAGGAAATTTTTCTCCAAATACGTTGCCAATGCACAGATGGGAACTTTGTAACTATGTGAGGACATTGGCTTCGTGTTTCTTGTAGAAAAAAGTTATAGAGAAGTTTCACTCTTTGAGGTAAGGTTTGAAGGCCACGGGCAGACAGGTAGAAATAATTACATATTACATCTTTAAAATACCAAAAGTCGGGAGGAATCTGGGATAAGTTCACAGGTAGTACTCCATCATTGGTAGCTACGAGAGACGAGAGAACGGTCGTGCTGAGTTGATCTCCAATACCTTGAATGTTTTGGAATCCTCGGTAGGAGAATAAAGCTTTCGTTTCACTTGCAACATGGATCAAGTTGAACCCTCCTGCGCCATATGGTAAACATGGAGTTGGATATTGTACTCGAACAATCATACTTGTCCACACAAAAAAGTTACCAATGCTCGTGAACTTCTGAATATAAGATGTAGGCATAGGCAAAATTTGACAGACGTACCACAACTTGGAAAATGCATATGTATTCACAAAGTAGACACGAGATATCAACGACAGGTGACGAGATGTATGTTGATGTAAAACAGAGCGAACCTTCAGAAAAACATCTTCAAAATTTTTTGCTATACTCTCATTCAAGTTGCAGGAAAAATAAATACCGAGTACTTTCATAATCTTCACTACCTGAGGAAAATTGGTATATTCATTCGTAGAACCATTTCCTAATGGCATAAGTTTAGATTTCAAGCGATTAAGACGTGCTCCTGACTGTTCAGAGTACTTGTGAACGCAATCTTCAACTACTTCTAAATCCTGGGGATCACGAAGGAAAACATGTACGTCATCAGCAAAACTATAACCTTAACAGGAACATTGCAGATAGTAAGGCCTTGGATACGTTGCGCAATGCTGTGTAGGAAAGGACAGATGGAAATTATAAAAAGAGTCATGCTTAATGGACATCCTGAGTTTGAGTTTAAGAGGTGTAGTCAGGAACCCATTGATTTTTAACTTCGATTGAGCGTCACCATACAGGACGCGAATCCAACGGACAAATAAGTCTCCAGCGCCCATATGGTTCAATACTGACCACAAAAAATTGTAATCTACACGATCAAAGGCTTGGTTAAAATCTAAGGATAGCAAAGCATGACTAGTAGTGTTAGTCTGAAAATTTGCAATAACATCTCGAACAGTTTGAAGTACGTGATATATTTTTTTCACTCCGACTCGTGCATATTGAAATGGTCCAGAGAGAATATCAATATAGTGGGAGAGTCTGTTGTTCAAACAACGAGCAAGCAACTTGTAATCACAATTCAGGAGAGTGATGGGTCGATAATGAGTAACACTTGTAGGGTGTGCTTGCTTAGGTATAAATACTGTGACACCAGGACTTTTATACAGTCTCTGTGGGTTGTTACTGAAATATTCATTAACGAGACAGGTCAGTGTTTCACCAATTAGAGGGAAAAACTTTACATACCATTCTGCAGATATGCCATCTAGTCCTGGAGATTTACCTTTCGGAGCTGCGAGAACAGCGTGATGTACATCTTCAATACTAAAAGCTCGAACAAGAGATTGCTGCGCTGCAGCATCAAGAATACCAGAAAGTGAAGCAGATAATCCCCCGACGTTGTAGTAGTGTCTGCAATACTATAGAGTTCTGAGTAGTGCATCCAAAACACATGTTTAATGGAAGCAACATCCTTATGAAGATGTCCGTCGTCATCTATGATTTGATGGATCCATTTTCCTTGGCCTCGTTTGATTTCTTTGAGGACATGATGTAATGATGGTCCTTCATCAGCATCTATTATGGGAACCTTGCTTCTGACCTTGATGCCAGCTACACGGCGGCGATGCAAATTGAGAAGCAAAGCTTGATAGCGCTTAACCTGAGAGAACATAGATAAGTCAGAAACAGCAGCACAGCGAGCTTCTCGCAAACACCTGGTATAAAAGTAATGCAGATTACGAAGATCTCTGGATTTTTCAGATGAGTACCACCGACAGAAACTTGCAAACCGTGGTTTGAAATAAGTATTCCACCAGTCGCCTACTGTGGGAAAGTATTGACGTTGCCTAAGCCAGTAACGCCATTTGGACTGAAACTCAGCACAAAATTGATCGTCTTCCAATAACGATGTGTTGAATTGCCAATAACCCCTACCGCGTTCAACTCGTAGATCAGGAAAGCTGAAAGATACGATATAGGCTGAGTGATCAGAAAAGGAGGTGGGGGCAATTTCAACGTGCTTAATGCATGGTACCAACACAGGGGATACATATATGCGATCAAGGCGAGAGGCACTCTGGTGTGATAAATAAGTGTAATCCCGTGCTTGTGGCTTCAGACAGATCCATGTGTCTCGTAAATGAAGTCCATTGATTAACTCGTGGAGGGTATGGCAGTAGTTAAATCCCGGCGTTTGATCTTCAGGCCTTAAAACGCAATTATAATCTCCAGCCAAAATTAACCTGTCAACATTGGGTCCAAGCGAAAGAGCAACGTCCTGAGAAAAGAAAGCATTTCGCCTGGTGCGAGCTTGTGAACCACTCGGAGAATAAATATTGACAAGATTGATGTCTCCTAGATTACCCCGTATTATTCGAGCAGAGGGATGGAACACAGGTGAAGAAAAATTTGTTGAATGTCGGTAAGCAATAGCTGTACCTGTGCCACTATTGTCAAAGTTATTTTCTATAGCATAGGATGGACTAAGATTTAATTCAGAAATACCAACCTCTTGTAAAAGGGCAACGTCAATGCCCTCTATGCGCAAAAAGTCACAAAGAGCAAACTGCTTGGCGGAACTTTGCAAATTATTAATGTTAATCTTAGCAATTTTAAGCATCATCACACTGGTAAGCACAGAAAACCACCGACACAAAAGAATGAGCAGAGAAAGTAAATATAACGGCATAATTACTGACAAGAGAAACAATAGAAGAAAGCTTAAAACATCTAAATGACATACATATCAATCTAACGTATTATAGAAGAAGAGACTAACGTGCTGTAAGATACTTAAACTGAATTCATTAAAATATAGCACATGTACTGTATTAAGAACCATATTACGACATAATGTCAGTATTTGGAGACAGAATAGACGCATTCGTGTCATTTTCAGACTTTTAAAATAGCTTTTGACTCAATTCATTACGTTTCGTACGCTTGCGTCGATTTCGATTGTCGTCACTAACTGTACTTACTTCCATGATAGGAGAAGCGACCTCCGACTCACTAGACTGAGATGGGGGGGAGAGAGCATGAAACCTTTTTCAGGAGAACCACACTTTGCTTGGGAGCCAGGCGAGCAGCTCTCATTACGATTAACTGTCGTAGAAATCGGCGCAGTAGAGAGATCTTGTCCCCCAGGAACTGTTTCGAAATCAGAAACAGAATTAGATGAAGGTGCATCAGATGGGAGTAGTAACGGCTGTGAACAATCTTGTTTTTCAGTGGAACAACTAAAACACGCACTTGCGGACGATTCTGAGGAAACACTCTTAGCACTGTTCGGCTCGCAGGAAACATTCGTACTTAGTAGTACCGGAAATTGAGAAGCGTCTATTGTAGGTACATTTGCGTCAGATGAGCACGGTACACTAGTGGTGGGTTTGTTCCAGTGTCGGGAAGGAATGGGCAAACTGTCAAATTTAGGCATAAGACGCTCTGCAGGATCGTTATTGCGAAATATAGGAGCTACCTTCCCTGCATAACTGTTCGGATCACTGGGAACTCGAAGGGGACAATTGGAGTACATATGAGCCCCATTGCACCTGAGACAGGTTCGGATCTGGTTGGGGTACGTGACACAAAACTTTTGTCCTTGGATGACAACAAAAGATGGAATAGGCCTTTTTACTTCCATACGTATTAATTTACGCCCGGTTCGTATAGGGTAAACATGATCAACGGAATATAGTTCATCAGAAATTTTCGAGATGATCCCATAGTCCCCAAGAACTTTCTTAATTTCAAAATGGTCAAGTTCCATTGGTGTACAAAGCAATTTAACTGTTACAACTTGCACATCAGCCCACAAAACTGGTACCGCATGTTGACTATCTGTATCACTATAGTACACAGTTCCGTCAGAAGCACGCAAAACGTTTTCACAAAGTTCTTCGGTACGAAGTTTCACATACAATAATTTACGATAAACATCCATTTCAATACTCAAGACATCATCAACAGAAAACTTGAAAGAATCACTGAGCCACTCATGCAAACTCAAGGTACTTGGTCGCTGTGAAACACCACCAAAATCATATTTTAATGTATTGACCCTTTTTAACGACATGGTTCATTCAACGAATTCACTCACAAAAATAACAGAGGAAAAAAAGAACAAAAAAAGAACAACAGCAAAACTGAATGCTAAGGAAAGCACCGTTGAAGGTAAACACGTCAGAGCTTGTTGCACAGAGCGAAGACACGTCTACTCACTTCAACAAGCAAACACAGTATGCCACCGACTGAGCTATCCGGGCTATCAATAATTGTTTGGACATAAACTTTCTGTCGAATACATTTCTGAGCAGGTGCACACAATTAGATACAAAATTTAAGGACGAAAGTATATTTCGGTAGTTTAATGTATGCTTTGGCATATATTGCTGAAGTTTGAGCCCTACGTAAAATGTAGTTCTACACTAAAGTATGATTCAAGAAACCACAGAAAAAATCACACGTGATTAGAAGAACAAAGATGACCCTTTTAAACAGATCCAATAACTTAATTGAAAGCACTACAACTCATGATGTATCCCTGACATCAAGGGAGTAATATGGTCTTTAAGAGGCTCTGCAATCACCACGGACAGAGATACAAGCTCTGCGAACTAATTTTATGCTTCTCAAATTTCATGTATCTGAATGTTTACGTCTTCCCATACCGTCTTAAACGTGCTTAATGGGGTTCAAGTCGAAGCAACAGGCGGGCCAGTACATTCACCGATTATTCTCTGGTCACAAGAGCTTCACTATCTTTATTTTTCGATGCGGCCACTCATTGTCATCCACAAATAAGAAGTTGTAGCCGATCACCCATCTGAAAAGAAGCACGTCGCAAGAAGCGCAGTCTCACAATAACCTTCACCGGTGAATATACCGCGTTAATACATCAGGAGGTCAGTATATAAATGCCATATCATATTTCCCCATACAAAAACACCGGAACATCAAAATGATCATGTTAGACAATGTTTCTGGATTCACTCTATGCTTCCACCTCTCGTGAGATGAGTGTATGTGCTGAGTTACTATTCACATTGAGTCTGCTTTCATCGGAGATTGGAATGCGAAACAACTCCTCCTCGGTCACTCGTGATGTTGTTGGAAAAACTCCAATTGTTGCCACCAGTGTGGCAGTGTCAACGAAATGCAACGCATTGGATTTAGGGAATGAGATCATTCCCATGCAGTCGACATAGTATGTGAAGCGTGAAATTGGACACTTTGGAGGCCTCTTAAATGTGGCTGCATTTGTATCGCCACCCGGATAACTCAGTTGGTAGAGTGTTAAGCTTTTAGCCTAACGATCCAATGGTCAAATCTCTGTTTTGGAGATGTTTGGTTTGTCTTTACTTTTAAAATATCGAATAATAATGCCTTCAATAATCTAAACACTATTTCTACTATTATGACAATTAATGATTGATCCCGTAGATGATACGGGACTTAAATAGGCGTATCAAAGCATAAAATAGGTGTTTATTTTGATCGAATAAACGTTTTTTCTCTTGAAAACAAATGAAATTTTACCTTACGAGAAGTGAAATGTGTCAAGTCTTATAAGCAACACCAGTATACCAAAGGTTTTGATCTTAAAGACTGTTTTAGTGTCCGATGATTCACAGTAAATCCTCGTCTCCTCCCGTCTCATGGGCAACGATGAACTCCTTCTTGGTTATGTGAATACCTTCCGCGGCTTTGGTGTAGGATACTTGAGATCGAATCCCAGAGCTAGCTCATGCGTTTCGGATTCCACGTAAAGCCTTCGGTCAAAATATGTTATAGCATCGTTGCTGAACGGAATGCTAAATTAAATCAATTCATGTCGTTTGCGTGGGCAATACTAATTGAATTTTTATAAGATTACTTAAAAGACCACAAAGACAAGTGTTCCGGTTGGGACGATTCAAAAAGAAAAGAGAAAGAGGAAACAAACATATTCTTAAAACCAAGAGGTCTCGGATTCGTGTGTCTATTCGAGTGATTGTTAGTATTTTCAAAAATAGTTACTATGCATTGAATGATATAAGAAATATTTATGCTAATATGACAATTAATGATCCTAAAGATGATATGGAATTTGAATTGGTCCACTAAATCCTAGAACAAATATTTTTGTTAATTTTGTGGTCAAACAAACGTTATTAGATCACAATGGACTTCAGTCTTATGAGAATTCAATGTTGAAACTGATCGTAGCCGATCTATCTGTAACTTCGGGTTGTAATACTGGAAAAGATCAAAGTTTAAACTTATTCTTGAAACGGTGAAACTATATGAAAAGGCTATTTATTGCTATCTCTGTTACTTTAACATTTTTCTATTTGAAGATAAATTTATGGTTCATAGAAATTCTGGTTGCAATAAAGGAATGGAATCCGAGATGGAATATATATTTTTTGGGACGTTTAATGGATGTTAACTGGATGCTACTCACTCTCTATTACAGTTTTGGTTCAATTGCGATCAACATTGTAACCGCAAATTCTTTACTTCTACGAGGATCATTCAATAAGTAGAGAGACAACGTCTATATTTTTAACAGTAATCATTTTTTTTTTTTGTTTCAGGTGTGTTAGCTGGCACCATTGGGATATGCTCTGATATGCTGTTTCGTAATTTTATGTCAACATAACTTGAAAAATATCAATTCATCATAGCAAGTCCTCTAGAAGATTGCACCTTAGCAGAACAGGGCTCAGTCAGTAGGTTTTTAGTCGCAGAAGGTGTAAAACCAAGTGGAATTTTTTCTCGAATGTTGAGACAGTACGGTAACAGTTGTATGAACCGTGCGAATGTGTACAAGTGGGTCGATCGGTTTCAAAGTGGCCGAACAAGTGTAGGTGATGAACCCCGATGTGGACGTTCAGTGGAAGTTTCTGGTTCTTCGTTGGAATCGAGGATTGACGGACTTATTCGTGATAACAGAAGAATTACTGTTGAAATGATAGCTGAGGAAGTTCAAGTAAGTGTTGGAACTGTTTACAATGTCATTAGGAACATTTTAAAGTACAGAAAAACGTGTGCCAGATGGGTTCCCAGACAGCTTACTGACGCTCATAAAGAATAAGGCTTTCCATTTCTCAAGCCTTAACGCAACGAAGTTTGATTGAAGGAGACGCTTTTTTTGAAAGAATAGTGATTTGCAACGAGGCCTGGATCCATCACTACGACCCTGAGACCAAAAGGCAGAGTATGGAGTGGAAACACACTAGCTCTCCAGTTCGCAAAAAATTCCTGGTACAACCTTCCGCTGGTAAAGTGCTGCTGACCATCTTTTGGGACTCACAGGGTCCAATCTGTTGCGATTTCCTTGAAGATTAGCGAACTATCAATAGCCTATACTATTCTGAGATGCTAGAACACAAAGTTAAACCAGCTATCAGGAGCAAATGCCGTGGACTCTTGTCAAAAGAAGCCATTCTTCAGCACGATAATGCCCGCCCTCATACAGCTTAGCTGACCAGAGATAAGCTTGAAGAATTGGGTTGGGAGGTCTTATCTCATCCTGCCTACAGCCCAGACCTCGCCCCATCTGATTTTTACCTGTTTGGACTACTCAAAGACGCCCTACGTGGAAAAAGATTTGCTAACAATGAGGAAGTTACGGCAGCGGTGCAAAGGTGGCTTCGAGGTAAATCGAAAGATTTCTTCGCCAAGGGAATTAGGAAGCTGCAAGAAAGATGGGACAAATGCATAACTGTAAAGGATGATTATATTGAAAAATAGCCTTAGTTTTGAAAGATTGAAATAAATCTTTATTGAGCTATAGCAATTTGTCTCTTTACTTATTGAATGCCCCTCGTACATTTGTGGTGTGTATAGAATGTTAGCGGATGAAGAGGAACACATTCCAAAAAGGCTGAAACGATTCGAGAAGATCTTTTCTCCCTATCTCTTATCGGTTTTGGTCTATGTTGATCGACGTTGAAATGGGACATCACTCAATTTCTACCACTTCCAGTTTCAATAGAGGTTTAACGGATTAAATGGGGCTTATCATTGGGACGCTGAATTTATTTTATTGAAGCCATATTTGCGTTGCGCAATTGTCCTGAATGTATTCACCTTTAATGTTTATTTACTTAGCAACCACATTGTACTATTTTCTTACAATCGTTTATCCTAATGTAGTGATTGAGTTTGTTGAATAAGCCATGGCATTGCAAAGGGTAAGTACATTAAAATATGATATTGGTGGAGCTTCACTACTACCAAGTACCCATCAACGACTTTCTGACACTTACAATGATGATGTGTTCTGCATAAAAGTTTATGTTTATACGAAGTTGTTGTATATGAAACCACGCACAAAAGCACTACGTGATTCTGAAGGAATCCTGTATTTTACCGGTGCAGATAAGAAACATACAGCATCAGTTTTCTGTTCTGATTTTTAAATTGTTACCGTTAAGATATTATGTACTCTAATGGAACTAGAGGAGTTTGTTGGCATCTAGTCCTCACTCATGAATATTCATGAGTGAGGACTTTTTTGACATTTTAGCAGTTGCTAATGCACGTTTGAAAAAAATGTATACACCCTTTAACGCATACTAATGACACATAATGTATGCAAGTGCGGCCGGAGGTAACATGACACATAATAAATGTTTCCGGTGAAAAGAAATGTTAATTGGATAAGCAGAATATAGAAAAGACCTTTCGGAAATAAAATATGCAGATCACACACGTAGAACAAGGTAATTCATTAATATGCAGCACATGTAACGCGGCAGCTGCTGCTGGAGAATATTTTAGAAATTTTGATCGTTGGAATGAGAGAAAGAAAGCACTGGAAACTTCCATATCTTTTTTCTAAGCTTATTATTCTTGGAATAGGGGAAAGAACACACTCGAAACTTCTGGAAAGATTGAAGGGCATATAAATAACGATTTATTTGCATGATTCGTACAACGTATAAGAGATAAGAAACGCAAATATACTGTAGAAAGAAGAAAATTGATACATAGAAAGCACCGGAAGAAAAATCATTAGTAGGCACTAAATTTGTAGTTTTCTTGTATTATACTTGTTCATTTTTATATGGGAAAGGGACATATTGTAATTGTCTGAAGTATAAGGGGACGGAACTGTTTGGTTTTATCGGGAATTGATTGCGGATTTTCCGGCATTGAAAATGATATGACTCGGTGTACTTTTATGGAATTATAACGTGACTAAGATATAGTATAATGTAATATGGAGGGTACAGGGAATCAACATTTTTCATTGCACCGGGACTCGACTTAGTATTCTCCCACGTGGAGAACCGTACGCTAAATATTTTGCTTGCAGTGCGAACTTGTTACTTATACATAGCTATGAATTGTGTAAGACATAACAGGTATATATAAATTATATTGTACAGAAAGTTAGCAGAATGCGCCCCGGGAATCGAACCAGAGCTCTTCCACGTGAAAAGCCGTATGACAAACATTTTGCTAAGTAGATGTTGTTACTTATATGTAGCTATGAATTGTGTAAGACATAGCAGGTATATATATTATATTGTACACAAAGTTAGCAGAATGCACCCCCGGGAATTGAGCCAGGGCTCTTCCACGTGAAAAGTCGCACGACAAACATTTTGCTTAGCAGATGTTGTTACTTATATGTAGCTACGAATTGTGTAAGACATAACAGGTATATATAAATTATATTGTACAGAAAGTTAGCAGAATGCGCCCCCGGGAAGCGAACCAGAGCTCTTCCACGTGAAAAGCCGTACGACAAACATTTGGCTTAGTAGATGTTGTTACTCATATGTAGCTATGAATTGTGTAAGACATAACAGGTATATATAAATTATATTGTACACAAAGTTAGCAGAATGCGCCCCGGGAATTGAGCCAGGGCTCTTCCACGTGAAAAGCCGCACGACAAACATTTTTGCTTAGCAGATGTTGTTATTTATATGTAGCTATGAATTGTGTAAGACGTATAACTGGTATTTAGAAAGTATATGGTAAGAATTATTATTATTATTATTGTAAACTGTTGTGTTTTGTTTCATAAACGCTAGTGTAACAAAGAGGTTATATGGCGACAGAACGTTTAACGTTACCGCAGATTGAACTTAAGGGTGTTTCATGTTGAAAGGTAAGGCAATAAAAAGAGACCCGAGATTGTTTGAACATATTACCCAGGATGAAATGGAGTAGTGAAGTTAAAAGGGAAACTTTATACTTATATTTTGTAATTGGAAATCGTAATACAGCAAATAATTATTTTTTAATTCTTTTATTATTTTTAGGTGGTGAAGGAAATAAAAAATTTTAATAGAAACACTGGAGAACAAACCTTATTTTCCTGAATTGTTTGTTGCGGAGGTTTTTTAGTGAAAAGGAAAAAAAATGAAATCTTTGAGTTTTACGTCCCACGGTTATGCCGGTTAGGCTAAAGGAGACGGTGATGATGAGTAAGATATGAAATGGTGGAATGAAGAAAGTGGGAGGAAACGGGAGAACCCCGAGAAAACCCACGCACACGGTGTTTGTCCACCACAAAGTTCACTTGGCGGGAGCTGGATTTAGTGAAAAGGAGTTATAGATTAGTTTTAAAATATGGATTCACTGAAACCGTTGGATTTTAGTTGTATGAAATATCGAAAATATTGGATAATGTGTGATATGAATATTGAATACTGAAATATCGACATAAAAGTTATTATATCCAACGAATATACTGGCTAGACTAAAGGAGACGGTGATGATGAGAAATTAATGAATATGGTGGAATGAAGAAAGTGGGAAGAAGCAGGAGAACCACGACAAAAAACCACGCACATAGTGTTTGTGCACCAAAAAGCTAACTTGAAACAAGCTGGAATTGAATTAAGGACTCCATGCACCAGAAGTGAACGCTGTATTGCGTACCCACTATAGCTTTTCTATGTATTATATTTGGATGAATAAAGTACACATTTATAATTTGGTGGAAACCGGGGATTGTAGGAGGAAACGGGAGAACTTTACACACAATGTTTAAACTAAAAATACACTTGGAATGAGCGAAAGCATTTAGTTTCAGAAGTGACTTTTTTATGATTAGCGCTATTTAATGTGTATGAAGGAGGAAAGAAACTTACTGTAGCGCTTATTGGAGAATTATACTTTTGATACTCTTTATACAAAACTAGGTGTTTATATAACTTCATACATACTAGTAAAGAAAATATATCTAATAAGACGTAATGTACGTTAGGTACAATTTTGACATTATTTGAACAGTGTAGCTAACGACTCTTTTAAGGCAATACAAGAGACGGACAATTATTTGACAAGCGCAGATTGTGATAGTAATGGTGTGCTTGGTTTATTAGGATTAGTCATATGCAGATGGAAACAATTGCTTTAAATAAGAGATAGCACTTTGAACGTATAGTTTGGTTAAAATTGCTTTACTTTAGAACTCATAACATTAAGTACAAGGTAACCAACACCATTGGCGATAACTATTAGCAGGACTGTGAGCGATGGGAATTAGCGTGTTGGAGAGACAGATACATTTTGCATACATAATAATAATGAGTATGAATATTTGACTTTGGCACCTAGAAGATTATGCAATCAACATTTTATAAATGTTTTGACGGTTGCATATAATATTTACAGACAGTCTGATACGATTTTGTATTTTATTTGAAGTGTGATTAATGTTTGTTTGAATTAAAAAGGGTATTTTATTTATAGGTCTTGTTTGTAAGTTAGAAAAACAAGAACATATTTTTGTAATGGTGTTATAGTCGCTAGAAGCGAAATAATTTAATACCTTCTATTACAGGTAGTAGCTAACATGTTCTTTTTTACAGTTGAAATATATATCTGACAATTTAAACTTTAATAAAAACTAGTCTGAATTTCGACAGTTTTAAACTTTATTATAATTGTTACAAATGCATAAGAAAACAGTATTTTAATGTTTTAGTTGTATGCATATACAGTGCAGATATATTTGTGAGTGAATACATGACATATAGTTATAACATATCAGAAGTGATGTACTCCCGAAATTAGATCTTCCTAAACCTTAAAGAGATTATATTGTGCAGTTTTCACTTATTGAGTTAAATTTGGTAATTTAAGACGAACTGTGATTTTGCTTTTTACCCACTGCAGTTGTATTGGATTGAAATACTGAACTTACTATATCTGGATTTTTAGTTACTGTTTTACTGGTTCTATGAATGATTTGGGAGGGCTGTTGTTTAAAGTGGAATTTGAACCATTACTAATGCTTGTAACGAGAAAGTATATCTATTGAGAAGTGTAGATTTTCTTTGACGCAGATGAGAAGTAACCTGTGTGTAAGACAGCAATACGAAAACGAATATTTGCACAACGAATTGAATCACTAATGCTCACACCAAGATTTATTTTAACTGTACCTGGGACTTTTGATTGATTAGTAAATGAGTAAATTATATTTTAAAGCGGTGTTGAGATTTATTTCGTATTAGGTTTTTAACTACTGTTTGGATTATTTTTTAAATTTATGTTTTATATAACAACAAGGTTATAAGGAATAGTATATTAACAGTAAAATGGGTTTTGAACCACAATAGGGAAAACGTTAATGCAGTTGCTGTTTATATGAACTGTTATGGAAGATTAATTTTCATAGTATATATCATTTCTTTTATGTTATCGCAACTGCAAGAGAACTGTATTATAAGACTACCTACCACATGTAAATAATAGTTAGAGCTAAAATACTGAAGTACTGGCAACTGAATTGTCAGTGAGAGTAATGTATTGTTTTAAAGAAATAAATAAATAGATATTAGAAAAAAATAATCTTAGTTGTTTTCTATGTTATATGAAGAAACTAGTGTTTAAGAAGCAGTGCATTAGAAGAAAAATAATTGGTTTCGAAGAATATGGTAGGAAACTGAAAGTATTTAATACTTAATTTTAGATTATTTTTTACAGACATTACCAACGTAACTGAATGATGAACTGTTGTCCATTGAACAAGAGTCACTGAGCTTGATACCTTGTGTTTACTTTATGATATGAAGACTTTAAAACTTTTCTTTTCACAACTTTTTAAAGAAAATTGTGGTTGCAGTAGGAGAGAAATGCGTGATATACTGTAGAAAAGTTGATGTTACAGTACCCTTGTGCTCCTTTCTTATAAAAAGAAGTTAGTGTACTATTTTGTTGAGAATATGGATGAAAATATTGTAAAATTACATCTTGTTTTATTGCAAGTAGAATAATGGTACTTCAATAATGCTTAAACGCAGTGACTGTTAGGCTGAATCCACCCTTCAACAAATTTCAGGATGTGCAGACCCTTACTTGGTATATGCTTTTAAAAGAATAAGGCTTAGAGAGCTCAATACTTTGAGGTCAAGGATAAAATGTCTATGAAATGCATAGAAATATACAGGAAAATACTTCTTCTTAAAATGATAACGTGAAATACTTATTCCATTTTATATAGTAAAAGGACAAGATTGTACTTTTGTGAATAATTACCTTGGACTTGAAAATCAAACACAACCCTTTTGTTAGACAACCACTAGAAATCCTACGTATAATGAATTGACACACACTGCAGACGCTTTACTTTTATTGATCCTGAAAATAAACATTGTATGGTAACCTCTTGAAACTTGTAGACCCACAGTGAGGTATACTCGGATATGGGGAGAGCACTATGACTCAGTGGTAAAACGACATTTTGATGGTCGTGATTTAAAAACGACCAAGTGAACTTTGTGGTGGACAACACCTTTTTTCTCCTGGTATTTCCATTTCCTACAGCATTCATTTATTGGCTTAATTGGCTTATCCCTTAACCTAAAGGACGTTCTTCAGAGTAAGGAAGTTTTCATGTTTCATAATATATAGTATAACAGGTACGATTGTCGTTGTATATTAAAACCTCAACTTCCTCGATAGAATTTTACAACGACAAAAGATTTTGAATTGAATAATAATATGATTTCTATGCCTTGGCGGGCTAAGATCGAACCATGGATTCATCATGCGCCAGAGGTGAAGGATTTGAAGGCGATGAAGAATATTTTATGATTCCACAGTAGTATTAATGATTGTTTGAGATTCTTAATATACTATGTGATACAAAGGTTACATGAATTTTATTTTGTTCTTTTTGGACTAATGTATAAGAGGACCAGAATGATAGATTTCAAGAACTACCTATGGTGCACGGATTACAGTTTTAATTTTACAGCTTTATACACATGCATTCAAAATTATAGGGCCATTTTGTATAAGACTCTTGTAAGATTTTGTATAAGACTCTTGTTGAACTTGACTTGATTTGAGTTTAACATCTCTTTTCACCAGCGAGGCTATATGAGACGTGGACCTACTGATTAACGTGGAATCCGAACCACATGAGCTCCTGCCGGGAATCGAACCTGGGTAGACTTTTGTTGTTATAAATGCTTTCGCTGGAACCTTTTTTAAAAAATTTAATGTAAAACTTTAAACAGAAAATAAGAACATACTGAGGTGAAATAAACTTGAAAACTCCTACCGTGCAAAAGAATTAAGGAAAACAGCCTCTGTTTTCAAGCTGAGACTATCCATGGTTGAGATTGACCACCAAATATAACGATTATTTTTCTCAGATGATGAGTTTGTATGCTTATGCCAGTAGCTAAAACTGGAAAAGTGAACCAGGTAGTGTTTGCAAAATGGTTTGCAAAATGGTATTAAATGGTTTAATCTCAGAACATGTGCAATTGTGATGGACAAAAATTGCATGGGTAGTGGTGCTGGTGGATAACAACAACTTCACGAAACATCTGTTGGTATTAAAATTAACGATACATGAACTTTCAAAAGACAAAATGTTTCTTTATCTGGACTGTTAATACTTTTTTGAAATTTCATCGGAACAAGCATTCAACTTAAACTATAATAAACGAACGAACTATCTAGTTGCATTATAGGAGGGCGATACAGGTGTGAATGAAAAGTTTATGTATTGATTTTGAATACGAGTTGTGTGCGAGTAATTCAATTTTATTTAACTTTTAATATTAGAGATTATTTTATACGACCGTTTAATATTTTATTATTTCTTATACATATTCGCTTTCATCATTTGTCCATTGTAATGTTAGTAGAAAAAATGTTTTATTTAACAACATGAGCACGAAAACCCACAAGAAAAATATTAGACAACATTCATAATTATCACTGTACGGAATTCTTCTTTAAATGGAAACAGTTTGATCCATTGGTAGAGTGCACCCATCTGGCACGAGGATCCTTAGTTCAATCCCAAGACCGTGACAATTTGTGATGGACAACACCCTGTGGATATTCTCGGGGTTCTCCATTTCCTACCACTTTCTTCATATTCAACATTCAACAAATTTCAGGATGTGCAGACCCTTACTTGGTATATGCTTTTAAAAGAATAAGGCTTAGAGAGCTCAATACTTTGAGGTCAAGGATAAAATGTCTATGAAATGCATAGAAATATACAGGAAAATACTTCTTCTTAAGATGATAACGTGAAATACTTATTCCATTTTATATAGTAAAAGGACAAGATTGTACTTTTGTGAATAATTACCTTGGACTTGAAAATCAAACACAACCCTTTTGTTAGACAACCACTAGAAATCCTACGTATAATGAATTGACACACACTGCAGACGCTTTACTTTTATTGACCCTGATAATAAACATTGTATGGTAACCTCTTGAAACTTGTAGACCCACAGTGAGGTATACTCGGATATGGGGAGAGCACTATGACTCAGTGGTAAAACGACATTTTGATGGTCGTGATTTAAAAACGACCAAGTGAACTTTGTGGTGGACAACACCTTTTTTCTCCTGGTACTTCCATTTCCTACAGCATTCATTTATTGGCTTAATTGGCTTATCCCTTAACGCAGCGTTTCCCAACCGGTGTGCCGCGGGACACTGGTGTGCCGTGAATGGGCCGCTGGTGTGCCGCGAGGAAATCAAAACAAAATTATTAATTCTATAGTAATCAAATTGCAAAACGTAGGAGAAAATATATATTTGTATTGCACATTACTATGAACCTCTACTATGAATCTACAATTTTAGGTTTCATACCGTGTTACTTTTCTGTACATTTCTAATGTTGAAAAAACTATTTGTTGTTGTTATTACCATTATTGCTTCTTTATCGTTGCAGACTATTTCGTAACTTGAAAATTTAAAATATCATTCCATTTTTTCGACAAATTACCTACATTTGTGTTTTAAAAGTAAAAGAGATTCGTTTGTTCGTTCGTTATTTAGTGATCTTCATTCTTAGTAAAAAGTTGGATACAGTTTTCGAAAAAGGAAGCGTATTTTTAATAACCTGAGTCCAACATTTCATTGCAGTTGTTTTCTGTTTTTAAATTAGAATGAAAAATAAGCATAGTGATTTACCACGAGGAAAACCCAGTAATCGAGCTTTTTTCTCTGTGCGAAAATCAGTAATCAAAGAAAAAAAATACGTGTGTTTTATATTTACAAATAATAATATCTATAAGTGTGCCGCGAGAATCCATGCTACACCCGTAGTGTGCCGCAAGTTGAAAAAGGTTGGGAAATGCTGCCTTAACCTAAAGGACGTTCTTCAGAGTAAGGAAGTTTTCATGTTTCATAATATATAGTATAACAGGTACGATTGTCGTTGTATATTAAAACCTCAACTTCCTCGATAGAATTTTACAACGACAAAAGATTTTGAATTGAATAATAATATGATTTCTATGCCTTGGCGGGCTAAGATCGAACCATGGATTCATCATGCGCCAGAGGTGAAGGATTTGAAGGCGATGAAGAATATTTTATGATTCCACAGTAGTATTAATGATTGTTTGAGATTCTTAATATACTATGTGATACAAAGGTTACATGAATTTTATTTTGTTCTTTTTGGACTAATGTATAAGAGGACCAGAATGATAGATTTCAAGAACTACCTATGGTGCACGGATTACAGTTTTAATTTTACAGCTTTATACACATGCATTCAAAATTATAAGGCCATTAGTTTTTTGTATAAGACTCTTGTTGAACTTGACTTGATTTGAGTTTAACATCTCTTTTCACCAGCGAGGCTATATGAGACGTGGACCTACTGATTAACGTGGAATCCGAACCACATGAGCTCCCGCCGGGAATCGAACCTGGGTAGACTTTTGTTGTTATAAATGCTTTCGCTGGAACCTTTTTTTAAAAATTTAATGTAAAACTTTAAACAGAAAATAAGAACATACTGAGGTGAAATAAACTTGAAAACTCCTACCGTGCAAAAGAATTAAGGAAAACAGCCTCTGTTTTCAAGCTGAGACTATCCATGGTTGAGATTGACCACCAAATATAACGATTATTTTTCTCAGATGATGAGTTTGTATGCTTATGCCAGTAGCTAAAACTGGAAAAGTGAACCAGGTAGTGTTTGCAAAATGGTTTGCAAAATGGTATTAAATGGTTTAATCTCAGAACATGTGCAATTGTGATGGACAAAAATTGCATGGGTAGTGGTGCTGGTGGACAACAACAACTTCACGAAACATCTGTTGGTATTAAAATTAACGATACATGAACTTTCAAAAGACAAAATGTTTCTTTATCTGGACTGTTAATACTTTTTTGAAATTTCATCGGAACAAGCATTCAACTTAAACTATAATAAACGAACGAACTATCTAGTTGCATTATAGGAGGGCGATACAGGTGTGAATGAAAAGTTTATATATTGATTTTGAATACGAGTTGTGTGCGAGTAATTCAATTTTATTTAACTTTTAATATTAGAGATTATTTTATACGACCGTTTAATATTTTATTATTTCTTATACATATTCGCTTTCATCATTTGTCCATTGTAATGTTAGTAGAAAAATGTTTTATTTAACAACATGAGCACGAAAACCCACAAGAAAAATATTAGACAACATTCATAATTATCACTGTACGGAATTCTTCTTTAAATGGAAACAGTTTGATCCATTGGTAGAGTGCACCCATCTGGCACGAGGATCCCTAGTTCAATCCCAAGACCGTGACAATTTGTGATGGACAACACCCTGTGGATATTCTCGGGGTTCTCCATTTCCTACCACTTTCTTCATATTCAACATTTTTACAATCATTAACCATTCAACGTTGCCTACTTGTAAAATGTCTCGAGTAGATGAGTATATAAGACTCATGCTAGAACAAAATGTTTTCTCTTTGCTCTCAAGCCAGAAAAAAAAGCAGAAACTCATATCTACATGCCAGAGTAAGTGTTTTCGCTTTGCTCTCAAGCCAGAAAAGAAGAAACTCGTATCCACGAAGTGAAATTTCTCGAGTTGCTACTCGCCAAATTTCACAAGTTTCGCGAATATGTATAAGAAATAATAAAATATTAAACGGTCGTATAAAATAATCTCTAATATTAAAAGTTAAATAAAATTGAATTACTCGCACACAACTCGTATTCAAAATCAATACATAAACTTTTCATTCACACCTGTATCGCCCTCCTATAATGCAACTAGATAGTTCGTTCGTTTATTATAGTTTAAGTTGAATGCTTGTTCCGATGAAATTTCAAAAAAGTATTAACAGTCCAGATAAAGAAACATTTTGTCTTTTGAAAGTTCATGTATCGTTAATTTTAATACCAACAGATGTTTCGTAAAGTTGTTGTTATCCACCAGCACCACTACCCATGCAATTTTTGTCCATCACAATTGCACATGTTCTGAGATTAAACCATTTAATACCATTTTGCAAACCATTTTGCAAACACTACCTGGTTCACTTTTCCAGTTTTAGCTACTGGCATAAGCATACAAACTCATCATCTGAGAAAAATAATCGTTATATTTGGTGGTCAATCTCAACCATGGATAGTCTCAGCTTGAAAACAGAGGCTGTTTTCCTTAATTCTTTTGCACGGTAGGAGTTTTCAAGTTTATTTCACCTCAGTATGTTCTTATTTTCTTCATTATGTTTAAAGTTTTACATTAAATTTTTAAAAAAAGGTTCCAGCGAAAGCATTTATTCCAACAAAAGTCTACCCAGGTTCGATTCCCGGCGGGAGCTCATGTGGTTCGGATTCCACGTTAATCAGTAGGTCCACGTCTCATATAGCCTCGCTGGTGAAAAGAGATGTTAAACTCAAATCAAGTCAAGTTCAACAAGAGTCTTATACAAAAAAACTAATGGCCTTATAATTTTGAATGCATGTGTATAAAGCTGTAAAATTAAAACTGTAATCCGTGCACCATAGGTAGTTCTTGAAATCTATCATTCTGGTCCTCTTAAACATTAGTCCAAAAAGAACAAAATAAAATTCATGTAACCTTTGTATCACATAGTCAGTGGCGTAGGGAAGGGGGGGCGGAGGGGCCGGCCCCCCCAAAGAGGTCCGACAATGTACTTTAGTACTTTGATGTATGTAATTTTTCATATATTTTTATGTTTATATATTTTTTTGTTTGTAATTTTTCTATATGTACCTATAACAGCACTTGCCCCCCCCCCCCAAACACAGATCCTGGCTACGCTACTGCACATAGTATATTAAGAATCTCAAACAATCATTAATACTACTGTGGAATCATAAAATATTCTTCATCGCCTTCAAATCCTTCACCTCTGGCGCATGATGAATCCATGGTTCGATCTTAGCCCGCCAAGGCATAGAAATCATATTATTATTCAATTCAAAATCTTTTGTCGTTGTAAAATTCTATCGAGGAAGTTGAGGTTTTAATATACAACGACAATCGTACCTGTTATACTATATATTATGAAACATGAAAACTTCCTTACTCTGAAGAACGTCCTTTAGGTTAAGGGATAAGCCAATTAAGCCAATAAATGAATGCTGTAGGAAATGGAAATACCAGGAGAAAAAAGGTGTTGTCCACCACAAAGTTCACTTGGTCGTTTTTAAATCACGACCATCAAAATGTCGTTTTACCACTGAGTCATAGTGCTCTCCCCATATCCGAGTATACCTCACTGTGGGTCTACAAGTTTCAAGAGGTTACCATACAATGTTTATTATCAGGATCAATAAAAGTAAAGCGTCTGCAGTGTGTGTCAATTCATTATACGTAGGATTTCTAGTGGTTGTCTAACAAAAGGGTTGTGTTTGATTTTCAAGTCCAAGGTAATTATTCACAAAAGTACAATCTTGTCCTTTTACTATATAAAATGGAATAAGTATTTCACGTTATCATCTTAAGAAGAAGTATTTTCCTGTATATTTCTATGCATTTCATAGACATTTTATCCTTGACCTCAAAGTATTGAGCTCTCTAAGCCTTATTCTTTTAAAAGCATATACCAAGTAAGGGTCTGCACATCCTGAAATTTGTTGAAGGGTGGATTCAGCCTAACAGTCACTGCGTTTAAGCATTATTGAAGTACCATTATTCTACTTGCAATAAAACAAGATGTAATTTTACAATATTTTCATCCATATTCTCAACAAAATAGTACACTAACTTCTTTTTATAAGAAAGGAGCACAAGGGTACTGTAACATCAACTTTTCTACAGTATATCACGCATTTCTCTCCTACTGCAACCACAATTTTCTTTAAAAAGTTGTGAAAAGAAAAGTTTTAAAGTCTTCATATCATAAAGTAAACACAAGGTATCAAGCTCAGTGACTCTTGTTCAATGGACAACAGTTCATCATTCAGTTACGTTGGTAATGTCTGTAAAAAATAATCTAAAATTAAGTATTAAATACTTTCAGTTTCCTACCATATTCTTCGAAACCAATTATTTTTCTTCTAATGCACTGCTTCTTAAACACTAGTTTCTTCATATAACATAGAAAACAACTAAGATTATTTTTTTCTAATATCTATTTATTTATTTCTTTAAAACAATACATTACTCTCACTGACAATTCAGTTGCCAGTACTTCAGTATTTTAGCTCTAACTATTATTTACATGTGGTAGGTAGTCTTATAATACAGTTCTCTTGCAGTTGCGATAACATAAAAGAAATGATATATACTATGAAAATTAATCTTCCATAACAGTTCATATAAACAGCAACTGCATTAACGTTGTCCCTATTGTGGTTCAAAACCCATTTTACTGTTAATATACTATTCCTTATAACCTTGTTGTTATATAAAACATAAATTTAAAAAATAATCCAAACAGTAGTTAAAAACCTAATACGAAATAAATCTCAACACCGCTTTAAAATATAATTTACTCATTTACTAATCAATCAAAAGTCCCAGGTACAGTTAAAATAAATCTTGGTGTGAGCATTAGTGATTCAATTCGTTGTGCAAATATTCGTTTTCGTATTGCTGTCTTACACACAGGTTACTTCTCATCTGCGTCAAAGAAAATCTACACTTCTCAATAGATATACTTTCTCGTTACAAGCATTAGTAATGGTTCAAATTCCACTTTAAACAACAGCCCTCCCAAATCATTCATAGAACCAGTAAAACAGTAACTAAAAATCCAGATATAGTAAGTTCAGTATTTCAATCCAATACAACTGCAGTGGGTAAAAAGCAAAATCACAGTTCGTCTTAAATTACCAAATTTAACTCAATAAGTGAAAACTGCACAATATAATCTCTTTAAGGTTTAGGAAGATCTAATTTCGGGAGTACATCACTTCTGATATGTTATAACTATATGTCATGTATTCACTCACAAATATATCTGCACTGTATATGCATACAACTAAAACATTAAAATACTGTTTTCTTATGCATTTGTAACAATTATAATAAAGTTTAAAACTGTCGAAATTCAGACTAGTTTTTATTAAAGTTTAAATTGTCAGATATATATTTCAACTGTAAAAAAGAACATGTTAGCTACTACCTGTAATAGAAGGTATTAAATTATTTCGCTTCTAGCGACTATAACACCATTACAAAAATATGTTCTTGTTTTTCTAACTTACAAACAAGACCTATAAATAAAATACCCTTTTTAATTCAAACAAACATTAATCACACTTCAAATAAAATACAAAATCGTATCAGACTGTCTGTAAATATTATATGCAACCGTCAAAACATTTATAAAATGTTGATTGCATAATCTTCTAGGTGCCAAAGTCAAATATTCATACTCATTATTATTATGTATGCAAAATGTATCTGTCTCTCCAACACGCTAATTCCCATCGCTCACAGTCCTGCTAATAGTTATCGCCAATGGTGTTGGTTACCTTGTACTTAATGTTATGAGTTCTAAAGTAAAGCAATTTTAACCAAACTATACGTTCAAAGTGCTATCTCTTATTTAAAGCAATTGTTTCCATCTGCATATGACTAATCCTAATAAACCAAGCACACCATTACTATCACAATCTGCGCTGTCAAATAATTGTCCGTCTCTTGTATTGCCTTAAAAGAGTCGTTAGCTACACTGTTCAAATAATGTCAAAATTGTACCTAACGTACATTACGTCTTATTAGATATATTTTCTTTACTAGTATGTATGAAGTTATATAAACACCTAGTTTTGTATAAAGAGTATCAAAAGTATAATTCTCCAATAAGCGCTACAGTAAGTTTCTTTCCTCCTTCATACGCATTAAATAGCGCTAATCATAAAAAGTCACTTCTGAAACTAAATGCTTTCGCTCATTCCAAGTGTATTTTTAGTTTAAACATTGTGTGTAAAGTTCTCCCGTTTCCTCCTACAATCCCCGGTTTCCACCAAATTATAAATGTGTACTTTATTCATCCAAATATAATACATAGAAAAGCTATAGTGGGTACGCAATACAGCGTTCACTTCTGGTGCATGGAGTCCTTAATTCAATTCCAGCTTGTTTCAAGTTAGCTTTTTGGTGCACAAACACTATGTGCGTGGTTTTTTGTCGTGGTTCTCCTGCTTCTTCCCACTTTCTTCATTCCACCATATTCATTAATTTCTCATCATCACCGTCTCCTTTAGTCTAGCCAGTATATTCGTTGGATATAATAACTTTTGTCGATATTTCAGTATTCAATATTCATATCACACATTATCCAATGTTTTCGATATTTCATACAACTAAAATCCAACGGTTTCAGTGAATCCATATTTTAAAACTAATCTATAACTCCTTTTCACTAAAAAACCTCCGCAACAAACAATTCAGGAAAATAAGGTTTGTTCTCCAGTGTTTCTATTAAAATTTTTTATTTCCTTCACCACCTAAAAATAATAAAAGAATTAAAAAATAATTATTTGCTGTATTACGATTTCCAATTACAAAATATAAGTATAAAGTTACCCTTTTAACTTCACTACTCCATTTCATCCTGGGTAATATGTTCAAACAATCTCGGGTCTCTTTTTATTGCCTTACCTTTCAACATGAAACACCCTTAAGTTCAATCTGCGGTAACGTTAAACGTTCTGTCGCCATATAACCTCATTTTTACACTAGCGTTTATGAAACAAAACACAACAGTTTACAATAATAATAATAATAATTCTTACCATATACTTTCTAAATACCAGTTATACGTCTTACACAATTCATAGCTACATATAAATAACAACATCTGCTAAGCAAAAATGTTTGTCGTGCGGCTTTTCACGTGGAAGAGCCCTGGCTCAATTCCCGGGGCGCATTCTGCTAACTTTGTGTACAATATAATTTATATATACCTGTTATGTCTTACACAATTCATAGCTACATATGAGTAACAACATCTACTAAGCCAAATGTTTGTCGTACGGCTTTTCACGTGGAAGAGCTCTGGTTCGCTTCCCGGGGGCGCATTCTGCTAACTTTCTGTACAATATAATTTATATATACCTGTTATGTCTTACACAATTCGTAGCTACATATAAGTAACAACATCTGCTAAGCAAAATGTTTGTCGTGCGACTTTTCACGTGGAAGAGCCCTGGCTCAATTCCCGGGGGTGCATTCTGCTAACTTTGTGTACAATATAATATATATACCTGCTATGTCTTACACAATTCATAGCTACATATAAGTAACAACATCTACTTAGCAAAATGTTTGTCATACGGCTTTTCACGTGGAAGAGCTCTGGTTCGATTCCCGGGGCGCATTCTGCTAACTTTCTGTACAATATAATTTATATATACCTGTTATGTCTTACACAATTCATAGCTATGTATAAGTAACAAGTTCGCACTGCAAGCAAAATATTTAGCGTACGGTTCTCCACGTGGGAGAATACTAAGTCGAGTCCCGGTGCAATGAAAAATGTTGATTCCCTGTACCCTCCATATTACATTATACTATATCTTAGTCACGTTATAATTCCATAAAAGTACACCGAGTCATATCATTTTCAATGCCGGAAAATCCGCAATCAATTCCCGATAAAACCAAACAGTTCCGTCCCCTTATACTTCAGACAATTACAATATGTCCCTTTCCCATATAAAAATGAACAAGTATAATACAAGAAAACTACAAATTTAGTGCCTACTAATGATTTTTCTTCCGGTGCTTTCTATGTATCAATTTTCTTCTTTCTACAGTATATTTGCGTTTCTTATCTCTTATACGTTGTACGAATCGTGCAAATAAATCGTTATTTATATGTCCTTCAATCTTTCCAGAAGTTTCGAGTGTGTTCTTTCCCCTATTCCAAGAATAATAAGCTTAGAAAAAAGATCTGGAAGTTTCCAGTGCTTTCTTTCTCTCATTCCAACGATCAAAATTTCTAAAATATTCTCCAGCAGCAGCTGCCGCGTTACATGTGCTGCATATTAATGAATTACTTTGTTCTACGTGTGTGATCTGCATATTTTATTTCCGAAAGGTCTTTTCTATATTCTGCTTATCCAATTAACATTTCTTTTCACCGGAAACATTTATTATGTGTCATGTTACCTCCGGCCGCACCTGCATACATTATGTGTCATTAGTATGCGTTAAAGGGTGTATACATTTTTTTCAAACGTGCATTAGCAACTGCTAAAATGTCAAAAAAGTCCTCACTCATGAATATTCATGAGTGAGGACTAGATGCCAACAAACTACTAACTAGCAAATTCAGAAATTAGCCATGGTGAATAAGTTATGATGTATAAAATATCTGATAACTGTACTCCGTAGATTATGGATTTGCAATACGAACGGGACATAACCTAATATGCACAAAGACCTATTCCATCTTTTGTACTCGCACAAGGACAAAAGTTGAGTCTAGGATATTGCAATAAGATAAGGACGTGTCTCAAGTCCAATAGGACATATGTATATTCGAATTGTCTGCTTCGAGTTTCCACTGATCCTAACAGTTTTTCTGAAAAAGTAGTTCCTACATTTAGAAATAGTAACCCTTCAGAAATCTTATGCCTAAATTTGATAGCATGCCACTTTATCCTATCAAATGAATAAGGTATCAAATACAATTTCGTCCCTACCTCAACCAAGTATGCCTCTCTGTAACAAAAATACATTTCCGGAACTAATATATAATTAGGCATGGGCGCGAGACGCGAGAACGCCAGAAGTCTCGTCTCGCAAACGAGACGAGAACGCGAGAAGTCTCGTCTCGCAAACGAGACGAGAACGCGAGACGAGACTTATAATATTTTGCGAGACGAGAACGCGAGACGAGACCGGATATCTTTTGCGAGACGAGAACGCGAGACGAGACTTCAGCAAGTCTCGCGCGAGAAGTCTCGCGAGACTTCTCGCGGTCTCGCATAGTTTACATTTGTGATATTGATATGGTATTCTTTTGGAAGTACCATCATACATATTGAAAAGAAGATAGTTAATAATGTCAGGATCGAGTTTTGTAATAAACATGGGTGTACCGACAGTAGAGCCCCAGCAAAGAGAGTGATGGCAAAAGAGCGACGACCAGGAAAGCGTTAGCCAAGAGATCGACGGGTCAAAAGGCGACGCACAAAGAAAGCGACAGCAAGGAGAGCGACGGTACAAAATGGCGACGCACAGAGATCGATAAACTATGGATCAAATGCTTGAAACGTGGCCATAATTCAAAATCAGTAAAATTGGACAAAAAGTGCTATAATGAGGCTTTTGATCTTGTTAATTATCAATTTGACATCAAGTTAAAAAAAATGGAGGACCAAATTTGGAAAAAGTAAAATTGGCGAACTGGACTTGGTACATTGGTGCATTTGACTTTGTTGATTACAAACTTACTAATTTGACATTAAAATTAAAAATTCAAAATTGCGGATCCATATAGCGGACTGCGTCTGAAAAAGTTTGAGATTCGAGAGGGAAAGATACTTTGTCTACTTCAGTAGCTAGGACAGAGTCAATCTACCAGTCATTTATTAATTAAAATATAACTTAATGAAGTCATTTTAATTTTTCAGTTAAACATTTGTTCTTCTCCCCCTTATTTTTCGAAAGCTTAGTCCTCAACCATATAGAGTCATTCCACCTGAAAGCGAAAAATCGAGCAAGACGGTCGGTTATGTGAATGATAATAACCAGAAATATATATAAAGTTCTAAACCGTGTGGAACAAAAACGCACAGTGGAATACTAACAATATTTTGATTCCAGCAAGAAATATGCTTCCTCCACAAGTGGTGAAAATTTCAATTTGTATTTCAACTTACTTCTGTCCCGGTATGTGTTTACGTGGCTTCACGTTTCTTAGCAGCTGTAAAATTCCACAAAAACATTCTTGTAAACAAAGTCCCTGTGAAGAAAGGAATGCAATCACAAACGAGAGTCGTGTTTTTCTGTTTTCACTCCTTTTAGTAGACTTAGTTCACGATTGTTTGTAATTGTTTGCAAAATTTGATTTTGTTTGTACCGGTTTCAGACCCTGGAATGCAGACTACACAACAATCTTGATGTAGCGTTGGAGTTTCAAAAGGCTGTAATGGTCACATCTGTTTTACAGATTGATATGTATTGCTTTGTTTTCTTTCTTTCTCTCTTTCTTTCTTTCTTTCTTTCTTTCTTTCTTTTCTTTTTTTTTTTTTTGAATTTTGGAGCAACAACAACAATATAAAGTGACAACATGAAAACAGATACTTTAGTGAGGCTCAGAAACACAAATTTGAGAGTTTTAGTCATTTCCGATAAGAAGTTAGAGGGGGCATAGTAGTAGTGGTCCGCGTATATCTAGTCGAGTCAGCAAAAATTTTTGTGACGTCATAGGTCAAAGGTCAATGACCTTGGCCCGGGGTCAATGACCGAGGGGTACCTAGGACCACCCCCTCTAAATTTTGGCAGGGGTACCATGGCCCACCCCTTAAATTTTGGCAGGGGTACATAGGACCACCCCGCTTAAATTTTGGAAATTGCCAAATCTAAAAATTGGGTGTGGTAGCCTAGGACCATAGTATGTACCTCTATCAGTATTGGGTGTCTATGTCGTTCCCTTTCATGGGTAAAAAATTGCCAAAAATTCAAATTTCGGGGGTTTTTGACCTAATTTATCCCCTTTGATGAGGTATTATTACCTTATATAGTTATATGGGCGTATACAGGGGTCCATTACCTTTCATAACATATGGGTATATTAATGCACCCCTTGAAAAATTTGGGAGGGGTACCATGGCCCACCCCTTAAATTTTGGAAATTGACCAATTTAAACATTGGGTATTATAGTACAGGACCCTAATATCTATTATGATAAATTTGGGTGGTCCACTTCATTTCCTTCTAGGGGTACAAAATTGCCAAAAATATAAACGTAAGCAATACGTTATACCACGTGTTTGGTTTTTGGCTCAATTTATCCCCTTTGATGAGGTGTTATTACCTTATATGGTTATATGGTCATGTATAGGGGTCCATTCCCTTTCATAAGATATGGGTATATTTGTGCACCCCTTGAAAAATTTGGGAGGGGTACCTTGGCCCACCCCTTTAATTTTAGAAATTGCCCAATTTAAACATTTGGTAAAATAGTATAGAACCCTATTATGTATCATTATAAATTTAGGTGGTCCACCTCGTTCCCTTTCATGGGTACACAATTGCCAAATTTTAGTACAACCACGTGTTTGGTCTTTTGACCTAATTTATCACCTTTGATGAGGTGTTATTATCTTATATCGTTATATGGGCGTATACAGGGGTTCATTACCTTTCATAAGACATGGATATATTAATGCACCCCTTGAAAAATTTGGGAGGGGTACCATGGCCCACCCCTTAAATTTTGGAAATTGACCAATTTAAACATTTGGTATTATAGTACTGCACCCTAACATGTATTATGATAAATTTGGGTGGTCCACCTTGTTCCCTTCTAGGGGTACAAAATTGCCAAAAATAAAAACGTAAGCAATACGTTATACCACGTGTTTGGTTTTCGGCCTAATTTATCTCCTTGGATGAGGTCCTATTACCTTATATAGTTATATGGGCGTATACAGGGGTCCATTACATTTCATAAGACATAGGTATATTAATGCACCCCTTGAAAAATTTGGGAGGGGTACCATGGCCCACCCCTTAAATTTTGGAAATTGACCAATTTAAACATTGGGTATTATAGTACAGGACCCTAATATGTATCATGATAAATTTGGGTGGTCCACCTCATTTCCTTCTAGGGGTACAAAATTGCCAAAAATATAAACGTAAGCAATACGTTATACCACGTGTTTGGTTTTTGGCTCAATTTATCCCCTTTGATGAGGTGTTATTACCTTATATGGTTATATGGTCATGTATAGGGGTCCATTCCCTTTCATAAGATATGGGTATATTTGTGCACCCCTTGAAAAATTTGGGAGGGGTACCTTGGCCCACCCCTTTAATTTTAGAAATTGCCCAATTTAAACATTTGGTAAAATAGTATAGAACCCTATTATGTATCATTATAAATTTAGGTGGTCCACCTCGTTCCCTTTCATGGGTACACAATTGCCAAATTTTAGTACAACCACGTGTTTGGTCTTTTGACCTAATTTATCACCTTTGATGAGGTGTTATTATCTTATATCGTTATATGGGCGTATACAGGGGTTCATTACCTTTCATAAGACATGGATATATTAATGCACCCCTTGAAAAATTTGGGAGAGGTACCTTGGACCACCCCTTAAATTTTGGAAATTGCCCAATTTAAACATTTGGTATTATAGTATAGGACCCTAATATGTATTATGATAAATTTTAATGGTCCACCTCGTTCCCTTTTAGGGGTACCAAATTGCCAAAATATAAACGTAAGCAATACGTAGTACCACGTGTTTGGTTTTGACCTAATTTACCCCCTTGGATGAGGTCCTATTACCTTATATATTTATATGAGCGTATACAAGAGTCTATTACCTTTCATAAGACATGGGTATATTGGTGCACCCCGAGAGGGGTACCTTGGCCCACCCCTTTAATTTTAGAAATTGCCCAATTTAAACATTTGGTATAATAGTATAGAACCCTAATATATATTACTATAACCTCGTTCCCTTTTAGGGGTACAAAATTACCAAAATATAAATGTAAGCAATACGTTGTACCACGTGTTTCGTTTTTTACCTAATTTATTCCATTGGATGAGGTCCTATTACCTTATATGTTATATGGTCACGTATGGGAATTCATTTCCTATCATAAGACATATGTACATTTGTGCACCCTGGAGGGGTACTTTGACCCACCCCTTTAATTTTGGAAATTGTCCCTTTTATATGTTTGGTATTATAGTATAGGACCCTAATATAAATTACTATAAATTTTGGTGGTTCACCTCGTTTCCTTTCATGGGTACGAAATTGCCAAATTTTAGTACAACCACGTGTTTGGTTTTGGCTCAATTTATCCCCTTGGATGAGGTCCTATTACCTTATATGGTTATATGGTCATGTATATATTGGTCCATTTCCTATTATAAGACATGGGTACATTGATGCACCCCGGGAGGGGTACCATGGCCAACCCCCTTAAATTTTGGAAATTTTCCAATTTGAGCATTTGGTATCATAGTACATGCCTCAACATGTATCATGATTAATTTGGGTGGTCCATCTTGTTCCCTTTCATGGGTAAAAATTACTAAAATATAAACATAAGCAATATGTTGTACCATGTGTTTGGTTTTTGGCCCAATTTCTCCCCTTTGATGAGGTTCTATTACCTTATATGGTTATATGGTCATGTATATGGGTTCATTTCCTATCATAAGACATCGGTACATTGACGCACCCTTTAAAAATTTGGGAGGGGTATCTCGGCTCATCCACTCGGTTTTAGAAATTGTTTAATATAAGCATTTGGTATCATAGTACAGGACTTCAATATGTACAACTATAAATTTGGATGGTCCACATCATTCCCTTTCATGGGTAAAGAACTACCAAAAATCAAATTTCGGAAGTTATTGACCCCTATTTAGCACGTTATATGGGTATGTACAGAGGTTTATTACCTTTATATATTTATGTACCCTTTTAAATTTGGGAATTATCAAATAACAAAATTCGGTAAACGTTTTCTGGGACCCATTGGTATTCCTCTTATGACCAAATTTAAAGGTTATTGACCGGCTTTATTATTGAATAACTACAGGATTTATTACTTTTTCATAAGACACAGGTGTATTTGTGTACCAATCTTAAATTTTGGGAGGGGGTACATTTCTTATTGTCATATCAATAATTGGTAATTGGATAGTATCTCATTCATTGGGTAAATCATTATGATCACGTGATCAGTTATTAACCTATGATGGGATTAGGAGTCCAGAACATTGGTACATTGAAACTTTGTAGGATAATTTGATAATGCGTCATTGGTTTTGATTATTCCCGC
Organism: Thermobia domestica; assembly: GCF_964235325.1. Classification (NCBI taxonomy): domain Eukaryota; kingdom Metazoa; phylum Arthropoda; class Insecta; order Zygentoma; family Lepismatidae; genus Thermobia; species Thermobia domestica. Next base: position 156,031,654 of record NC_137468.1, read on the forward strand.
CAAATATAAACGTAAGCAAGACGTTGTACCACGTGATTGTCCTTGATGAGGTAGTGTACAGGGATTCATTTCCTTTGTTGTGGTACTTCTTAAGTTTGAGTACACACACACACTTCTAGAAAACAGTTGGTTCTACTCAGGTAAACAATTGACGGGCATTATTGACCTTATTGAACATATAATGATATGATTAACTCTAAGACTTAGGTATATCAAGAGAAGTATTCTTTAAATTTGGGAATGGTGATAAACAGAATTTTAACATAAGGTGCGAAATTTGAAACAATACATTGAACTTTAGTCACAGCTCATAGTCTAAGATCATTGGTGGTGATTGATTTGAAATCTGATAGCTAACCTTATTGAATCTTATGACTCATAGACGAAAGGCAATACATGCTACAACAGTTTGAAATTTAATCATAAGGTGATGTAATCTGACACTAGCAAAGTTATTGTTAATGCAATTTGATTGGATGATCACTATCTTTCCTGCAATCTGATTGGTTGATCACTATCTTTCGTGCAATCTGATAGGTTGATGAGTTTTAAATCTTTTTCTGCATTCAGTTTTGTTTTAACATTTAAAAAGTTTTTGAATTTTTTTGTTTGAAACTTTGGTTTGACATTTTTTCGTTTCCAAATTTTTTGTTTGAAAATTTTCAAAATTTTGTTTGAGATTTTTTCGTTTGAAATTTTTGTTTGAAATTTTTTTTTCGTTTGAAATTTTTTGTTTGAAAATATTTGTTCGAAAATTTTGTTTAAAATTTTTTGTTTGAAATTTTTTCGTTTCCAAATTTTTTGTTTGAAATTTTTCGTTTCCAAATTTTTTGTTTGAAATTTTTTCGTTTCCAAATTTTTTGTTTGAAATTTTTTTCGCTTCAAAATTTTGTTTGAATTTTTTTTCGTTTCAAAATTTTGTTTCAAAGATTTTTTGTTCTAAATTTTTGTTTCAAAGTTTGGTTTGACATTTTTAAAAGTTTGTGCACTCATTAGTAAAGAACCGGAACTGTTTAGAACAAAAACCTTTGACAACATTGTGGTGCAATAGTACACGTCAGAACATGATAATGCAACGTCATCAGTTTTTCATCATATATAAGTATCGTTCGAGTTAGTATTCATGATAACATCATCATGGCTACTTGTCTGCAGTTTCTAAACACGCGTGATGTGATGAAATCATTTACCAAGATTACTGATTTACAACAGAATGTACCTCATAGAATCTTAGCTAGCCAAATGATCCCTACAAAGTTTGGATTAAGAATCGTAGTGAAGCTTGAAAATGATAAGAATATAATTTTACCAGCAAGATATTTACCCATGGAGGCATCAAAACAAGAAGAACTGCTGCGTTTCTTAAATACTGGATCTGTATCTTTATGTTACAAAGGATTCTTGGGTCGAAGTCATCAACTTGAATTTAGTACACAGCCAGATTCGTCAGCAATTGTGATGAAATCATGAATTCAAACGTCAGCACATTTCTTTCCAATGACGTCAGCTGTAGTTGTATGAATTTGGTTGGTCGGTATGACGTCAGCAACTGTGATGAAATCATGAATTCAATCGTCAGCACATGACGTCAGCAATAACTATAAAAAAGCAAATACAGTGTCATCCCACGAAATCATTTGAGCAAGTGCTTTTCAGGAGGAAAGATGTGTACTTCTAACGATAAAGAGTTCATCTTCGCAAGCTATTATCCAATAAATATATTTCAAACAAAACATGTGATGATTGGTATCAGTGCTAGAACATTTGAACCTGTGATTCGATTGGGCAAAGCAGAACAATTTGGTGTACAACTGAACTGTGAAGAATGGCAAATATTATGTTCACGAATCGACCAAATGAACGATTATTTTCATGATGAGCTAAATGTGACCATAGTCAAATCATTAGGCTCAAATCATGAAGTGGTGCTGCGTACAGTCCTCGAAGAGAAGATGGTGCTGTTACGTAAAAAGAGTACATTCCATGTCCCTCGCAATATGGTGTATCTAACACAAACGGAATGGAACAAATTCATCAGCGTATTTCAGTGTGTGAAACATGCAGTGGAAGTGTGCAACAAAACTAGTATATTCCTGAAAAAGTACTATTTTGAAAAATGTGTTATGCATATTGTACAACATGTATCTAGATATTGTGATGGTTGTCAACATCGTTCGTGGGTGCATACCTGTATTGATAAACAGTTTATTTGTGATCAAATGGACATTGAGTTTCCACCAATTGATATTGCATTAGACCTTAAAAGACTTCAATTGGAATTAAAATTATATGCTAAAGACAAACTAGTGCAAGAAGTTCAAAATACATTGTATCGACAATATCCAGAACCACTATCTGGTATGGATGTATGTGGAGTGTAATAAAATGATCCATTTCAATGAATTGTGTTTTTTCATTTCAAGTACAACCCCAGGTTCTGACGTGTAGTACTATTGCACCACAATGTTGTCAAAGGTTTTTGTTCTAAACAGTTCCAGTTCTTTACTAATAAATGCACAAACTTTTAAAAATGTCAACTCAAACTTTGAAACAAAAATTTCAAACAAAAATCTTTGAAACAAAATTTTGAAACGAAAAAAAATTCAAACAAAATTTTGAAGCGAAAAAAATTTTAAACAAAAAAAATTTGAAACAAAAATTTACAAACAAAAAAATTTCAAACAAAATTTTCAAACAAAAATTTTTTCAAACAAAAATTTCAAACGAAAAGTTTCAAACAAAAAATTTCAAGCAAAAAAATTTCAAACTAAAAAATTTTACGTTTCACGGTTAACCGTCAAACTTTATCCGGTTTTTAACTATTCGATTAACAAATAAACGGTTTTGATCATATTTATCAGTGAGTGCAAAATGTTGAACGAAACCAAGATTTTTAAATGTTAAACAAAACTTAAAACTGAATACAGCAAAGATTTGAAAATCATCAACCAATCAGATTGCACGAAAGATAGTGATCAACCAATCAGATTGCAGGAAAGATAGTGATCATCCAATCAAATTCCATTAACAATAACTTTACTAGTGTCAGATTACATCACCTTATGATTAAATTTTAAACTGTTGTAGCATGTATTGCCTTTCGTCTATGAATCATAAGATTCAATAAGGTTAGCTATCAGATTTCAAATCAATCACCACCAATGATCTTAGACTATGAGCTGTGACTAAAGTTCAATGTATTGTTTCAAATTTCACACCTTATGTTAAAATTCTGTTTATCACCATTCCCAAATTTAAAGAATACTTCTCTTGATATACCTAAGTCTTAGAGTTAATCATATCATTATATGTTCAATAAGGTCAATAATGTCCGTCAATTGTTTACCTGAGTAGAACCAACTGTTTTCTAGAAGTGTGTGTGTGTACTCAAACTTAAGAAGTACCACAACAAAGGAAATGAATCCCTGTACACTACCTCATCAAGGACAATCACGTGGTACAACGTCTTGCTTACGTTTATATTTGGCGGGAATAATCAAAACCAATGACGCATTATCAAATTATCCTACAAAGTTTCAATGTACCAATGTCCTGGACTCCTAATCCCATCATAGGTCAATAACCGATCACGTGATCCTAATGATTTACCCAATAAATGAAATACTATCCAATTACCAATTATTGATACGACAATAAGAAATGTACCCCTTCCAAAATTTAAGATTGGTACACAAATACACCTGTGTCTTATGAAAAAGTAATAAATCCTGTACTTATTCAATAATAAAGCCGGTCAATAACATTTAAATTTTGAATATTTGGCCATAAGAGGAACATCAACATCTACAATGGGGCTTAGAAAACGTTTACCGAATTTTGTTATTTGATAATTCCCAAATTTAAAAGGGAACATAAACATATAAAGGTAATAAACCTCTGTACATATCCATATAACATGCTAAATAGAGGTCAATAACCTCCGAAATTTGATTTTTGGTAGTTCTTTACCTATGAAAAGGGAACGATGTGGACCATCCAAATTTATAGTGGTACATATTGGAGACCTGTACTATGATACCAAATGCTTATATTAAACAATTTCTAAAACCGAGTGGATGAGCCAAGATACCCCTCCCAAATTTTTAAAGGATGCATCAATGTACCCATATCTTATGATAGGAAATGAACCTATATACATGACCATATAACCATATAAGGTAATAACACCTCCTCAAAGGGGAGAAATTGGGCCAAAAACCAAACACATGGTACAACATATTGCTTATGTTTATATTTTAGCAATTTTGTACCCCTAAAAGAGAACGATGTGGACCACCCAAATTTATCATAATACATGTTGAGTCATGTACTATGATACCGAATCCCCTCCCGGGGTGCATCAATGTACCTATGTCTTATGATAGGGAATGAACACCTATGCATTACCATATAAGGTAATAGGACCTCATCCAAAGGAATAAATTAGGTCAAAAACCAAACACGTGGTACAACGTAATGCTTACGTTTATATTTTGGCAATTTTGTACCCCTAGAAGGGAACGAGGTGGACCACCCAAATTTATCATAATACATGTTAGGGTCCAGTACTATAATACCAAATGTTTAAATTGGGCAATTTCCAAAATTTAAGGGGTGGGCCAAAGTACCCCTCCCAAATTTTTAAAGGAGTGTACAAACATACCCATATCTTATAAAAGGTAATGGACTCCTATATATGACCATATAACTATATAGGATAATAACACCTTATCAAAGGAAATAAAATCGACAAAAAAACCAAACACGTGGTACTACGTATTGCTTACGTTTATATTTTGACAATTTTGTACCCCTAGAAGGGAACGAGGTGGACCACCCAAATTTATCATAATACATGTTAGGGTCCAGTACTATAATACCAAATGTTTAAATTGGGCAATTTCCAAAATTTAAGGGGTGGGCCAAAGTATCCCTCCCGGTGCACAAATGTACCTATGTCTTATGATAGGGAATAGACCCCTATACATAACCATATAACCATATAACGTAATAGGCCCTCATCCAAGAGGATAAATTGGGCCAAAAGACCAAACACGTGGTACAACGTAATGCTTACGTTTATATTTTGACAATTTTGTACCCCTAGAAGGGAACGAGGTGGACCACCCAAATTTATCATAATACATGTTAGGGTCCAGTACTATAATACCAAATGTTTAAATTGGGCAATTTCCAAAATTTAAGGGGTGGGCCAAGGTACCCCTCCCAAATTTTTCAAGGGGTGCATTAATATACCCATGTCTTATGAAAGGTAATGGACCCCTGTATACGCCCATATAACTATATAGGATAATAACACCTCATCAAAGGGGATAAAATCGACCAAAAACCAAACACGTGGTTGTACTAAAATTTTGGCAATTTTGTACCCCTAGAAGGGAACGAGGTGGACCACCCAAATTTATCATAATACATGTTAGGATCCGGTACTATAATACCAAATGTTTAAATTGGGCAATTTCCAAAATTTAAGGGGTGGGCCAAAGTACCCCTCCCAAATTTTTAAAGGAGTGCACAAATATACCCATATCTTATGAAAGGTAATGGACCCCTATACATGACCATATAACTATATAGGATAATAACACCTCATCAAAGGGGATAAAATCGACCAAAAACCAAACACGTGGTATAACGTATTGCTTACGTTTATATTTTGGCAATTTTGTACCCCTAAAAGGGAACGAGGTGGACCACCCAAATTTATCATAATACATATTAGGGTCCTGTACTATAATACCCAATGTTTAAATTGGGCAATTTCCAGAATTGAAGGGGTGGGCGAAGGTACCTCTCCCAAATTTTTCAGGGGGTGCACCAATATACCCATGTCTTATGAAAGGTAATGGACCCCTGTATACGCCCATATAACTATATAGGGTAATAATACCTCATCAAAGGGGATAAATTAGGTCAAAAACCCCCGAAATTTAAATTTTTGGCAATTTTTTACCCATAAAAGGGAACGACATAGACACCCAATACTGATAGAGGTACATACTATGGTCCTAGGCTACCACACCCAATTTTTAAATTTGGCAATTTCCAAAATTTAAGGGGGGTGGTCCTATGTACCCTGCCAAAATTTAGGGGGTGGGCCAAGGTACCCCTGCCAAAATTTAGAGGGGGTGGTCCTAGGTACCCCTAGGTCATTGACCCCGGGCCAAGGTCATTGACCTTTGACCTATGACGTCACAAAAATTTTTGCTGACTCAGTTGCATATAACGGGGGGACTACTACTGGCATAGCTCAGCATCCGTTCTCTATGCACTATAGACCATTAGCACTAATAGGAATTAGAAACACAAAAGATGATTTTTTTTTCTATAGAAAGTACAGATGATACTTATTATTCTCTCAAAATTGCGTTCCCTTTGACACAACAAATTTTTCAATATTTCTTCCGAAAATATAATTTTGGTTTAATTCATCGACTTGGACTAAAAAGATCCAAATATTTCGTAACCCAAAATGTGTATTTGCGTCGTCACTACTACGTGGTAAAAAAAGGACTTTCCACATACCTATAGTGCAATTTTGAATTTATTTTTTCATTTTCGATAGAGCTCCAAGAAAATGAACATAACTTAAGATTCAACTATGGTCGTATCTTCAACATGAATGGCGTGCATTACAAACCATTCCATTTTCCTTCCTATCACATATTGATAAGTGTTCAGACAAACACTCAAATCTCGAATGCGACCGCATGAAGATTTTGGGATAATTTATCGTTTCCACATGGAATAACTCTATAGGTATTGTCTACATGTTCAGCCGAATCTCCATGGAAGTTATTCCCTTCATCACCTTCGTTTGAGTCGTCTAAATTTTTGTCAGCTTCCGTGTTGGAAATAATTAAAAGGTTTACTGCTTCAGATGACAAATTCTTCATTTTCTTATGAAATGATTTGCCCAAAGAAGAAATGAAAGGAACTGTTGTCGCCAAAAGCCTTTGGAACTTATCATCCATGTTTTCAATACGAAAACAGTTTCGAGAAAAATTCTGACAAGCTGACAAGAATTCAGACGGTTCAGACGATGAATTCGATAAAGATTCGACTGAACGTGTAGACAATTATATGGTTGAAGATGAAGCTTTCGCAAAAGAAGGAGAACAACAACAATTGTTTCGATGAAAATATCTTCAGTAAATTGTCCACTGATTTCGCGTATTTATTCTTTATATAACTTCTCCTGTACCATTACCACGCTAAATAAACACCAAAAATGAATTGAATTCAGGCCTGGTCATACCGAAAGTGAAAATGTTTACTATTTGCCTAAACAAACCGCTAAATTTCCGTATTTTGTTTTGTTTAATCTTGTTTTTGAGGCGAGAGATAGAGACTGGGCGAGACAAAATCAAATCTGTCTCGCCTCGTGACCAGGACTGGTGATATTCAAGAAACAGTTCACATTTGTTTCGAGATAATACATTAACGACGTCTCAAGATAGACTAATTTTTCCTCTTTTCGCATCTCGTGAGCATCACTAGTTAATATAAAAACTACTAATACTATAGAATTAAACTTGTTTGGACCCGACACTACTCGAAACTTGAGCAAATATCGAGTCGAATTGGAGATTTTTTTGAGCCGAGTTCTCGAGTGGATATAAAATATTTTTATTTCGAGTGAAGCCAAATTTAAAGAAAATTTTTTTGAACTTGCTCGTCCCCAACCCTCGAACAGAATGGGTCCAGAAAAGGTAAATCAATATTGTGCGTTCGTGCTGTACTTTGCAGTAAGGAACAATGCTGTCATAATTATGAACTCCCCAAAGATGTTAATGTTCTACAAAATTGATACCTTAGAAGTGCATGGTTCTCATCGAAACATCCCTTCCACACATCATCACCTGAAATCGTAGAGACAATCGTAGTCAGTAACTAATAGTTTATTTCTAAACTTTTGGGCTAGCATTTATTTGAACATTTACTATAAATTATGTCGACTAGTGGAAATAAAAAAAAATACAATTTTCCTTTGTATTATGAAATTTGTATTGATTTTTTTTTATGTTTTACTGTTATTTTGGTAGTTTCAAAGTATCTAGTTAACGGAGTAAGTGTTGTGACTTTTCGGCAACACTGATAGTTGCTTAGTTAGCTGTTCTTGTTTCTTGAAATGGTTTGGTCAGGTTGTCACAATTACTGATTTCATGATAGGTTTAAGTTAACAAGGTTAGTCAAAATCTAGTTATTTTAGGAGATTTCCTCATGACAAAAGATTCAAGAAATAAAGATTGTGTTAGTTTTTCTTTGTCATTACTTTCCCAAAATGTAATAAAATAGATTCTTCCATTATCTACACTGTTTTCTTTATTTTCTCTTTGGGGTCGTGAGCCAAGATCTTTGGTCATAAAGTTCTTGAGGAAGGGGAGGAAAATAGGGGAAAAAACGACACGTTTTGTCTTGTGTATCCACCCTCCTCCTGATGATGAGACAAATCTTGACAAATCATAAAAGCAGGATAGCAAACACCAGTACAATGTTTTTTTTTTATTATTTCTTTATTGAGGACATATTTGGAAGCTGTCTTTTCGGAAAATTTTGTCGAAACAATGAACTTAGGTAACATTGCATATTCGCGGCTGCGGTTTCCGGTCTTCTGTTATTGCACCCTCGGTAAAAATATCCTAGTTCAAAAATATACGGCTCGCTTTGATTTTTCCTTCACTGCAGAAATTCGAGGCTTCGGTCAGAGGATACCATATCTTCTCTCTCTCTCTCTGTTTCTGTCTGTCTCTGACACTCTGACTTTCTTCTTCCTATTTTCAATACATTATATATATTGTTCCCCCTGCCCACCAAATTGTTTTCTTACGGTAACTTGTTTTATGAAGGCAGAAAAAGGGCCTATTGGCTTGTCTAAGAAGGAAAATTTTTTAGTCAAAATAAAGCAGTTGTTTCTTTCCGTAAACATAAATTTAGGATAAATGGATTTATGGCTGCAAGACGGATCCTCTCACCAAAACCAGAACTGATATCTGCTTAGCTTTTATTCGTCAGAAAAGGAGGGGGAGAAACAGTGACGACGCCAGAGGGGGGCAAGGGGGCGAGCACCCCCTAGTAGCTCCTTCTGCCCCCCTGACTGCTACCTAGACTGACCCCCTCCCCAAGATTCCTACAATCTTTAAACATTCTACATGTAGTATTTTATATCAGTATCATAACCAATCTCATTGTCAAATTGTAGTCTATTGTACTTTCCATGCATTTACTATGTGGTAGATAAGTCCTCAAGCTTTCTTCTTTGAGTGGCTGAGTATTTCTGTTTTCTAATTTAGCGCCTTTTGAGGTAAATTTTAGTTATACTTCTTATAATTTTTAATTATTGTGCCTAGCGAGCAATAGTAGATTTGGTCGACTTGTTTTCTTCTCATTGGATCAACTTCGATTGGAAACAAAAGAAAGGTAAAAGCAGTTACGTAACTTGTTTGTATTTATCCAGGTTAGAAGTTTTCAGTTTCATATTTTGTTTTATTTAAAAGTTCTATACTTATTTTTTCTGAAACATTCACAGCTTTCAATATTCAGAGGATGTGCTTATAACAGCTTAGTTTGCAACTACCAGGGCTTAATTTTTTGAAGGGGATAAAATGAGTTGTGTTTTCCCTTCCTGCAAATGATAATAATAAATTTATGGAATTAAATTGATTCCCAATAAAACGTATTGTCAGGGTGCTGATCTTTAGTTAGTAATTGGCTTACACTATTGCTCCCTTACTTATTTTGTTTCAAAGTACTGACGTTACGTCTACCATATTGAGTAGGAGCTGCTGAAAAATTCGTAGCCCAACCCAGAAGGAGTGCACGTGGAATGGTAAAGTTTTACTTCTTCTACACTTTCCCCGAAAGTCAATATACTACCTTGTACACTGCTCTAGTTTTTGCAGAAAAGTTAAAAAATCTGAAAATTTCCTCGCACCACTGTTCGTAGCACTATCCCTATCAGATCTAAAATTGCGTTCTTTCAAGTGTTATTTAAGTTTGGAAAATAAGTGCACGTAATAGTTAGACGGAGCTAAATCTGCGGAATAATAATGATGATCTAGACATTGAAATCCTAGATTATGCAATGTCAGTTGTGTTCGCAGGGGCTTGATGGACAGATGTATTCTCCTGAAAAAAAAAAAAAAGAAAAGAAAAGAAAACAGAATTCCTTTCTTTTCATTTTCCAGAGCGTTGAAATTTGAACTTTTCTTCCAGTTTTGTGAGTAATGTAGAGATTCTGGATTAATTATTTGACCGTTGCGGAGGTAGTCCATGAGTACGACTCCATATTTATCCCAGAAGAATGTTGCAAACAGTTTCTCAACCTACTTCTATGTCTTGAACTTCTTGGAGCGTTGGAGAAATGAGCGCTACTACTCCATTGACTGTTGTTTCGATTCAGGATCATAGTGGTACAACCATATTTCATCTATGGTTACTATTCGTGAGCGAAATTGATCAGCATTACAGTCAAATTGAAAGAAGATTTCTCTTAATGCCGTCACTCTTTTATTCTCCTGACATATTTTGGGAACCCATTATGTCGAGAACTTGAGCATACCCAAACCATTCTGAATTATACTACCGACGAGTTCCAAAGAAATGCCCAGAATCTTTGACACAAGTTTTGCTGAGAAGGTAAAAACTGAGAAAGCGGGGTGCAGCCAGATCTCAGACTATAATATGTATATCGTGAGTTTACTATACACTTTAAAAACTATATAAACAATAGCTTAAATTATTTTTGTCACTCAAAAATTGGGGTGGCCTAGGCCCTCCGGAACCGGGCTATATCCACCACTGACTGAAATGCTGCAATTTTCAAGAACAATGTCACTTATTGCATCCATGATTTCGGGAAGAGTCATTGCTTTTAATCATCCTGGATGTAAAACATAATTTGTTGAGAAATCACCACGTTCATACTAAGCCACTTAATTCTTCACCACTGTATATAACGGAGGAGAGACCCTTGGTGGTACTGATTTCCTAATTAATTTACTTCGGTGACTTTCCTTGGTGGAATAAAAATGGTATAACAGTTAGGATCTGAATGTTCGTGAAATTATCTGTTTGGGCACACATAATCACTTCAGAAGCCTGAGAAACAATAGGAATTTCATTATTAATATGCAAATTTGTATTTGTACATACAGAGATATGTTTTTCCAAACTGCGGTTTCATTTTTCTACCTAGTACCTACACTCCTTCTGGATTGGGCTAGGATAATTTCAGCAACACATCGTAAATTCTCTCTCTCTCTCTCCCTATATATATAGAGAGAGATGCGTAGCATATAGTACTGGACGAATGTGTTACTCTTAGCATTTGCGAAAGTAATTCAATTTATGTTTGGATTTCAAATGTTTCATTGAAAAATATTTCATATGCAGACGTTACTTATTTGTTAGTTACAAACTTTACCTGAAATAAGTTTAAGTTATAATCATATCGGTCTAATATAAAAACAGCCACGAAATTACACAATGTAATGTAAAATAAGTCAAACGTAATAAATATGTCATATTTGGCATGGCAAATAGCCTCCCCCTGAAAATGTATCTGCCCCCCTAAGAACTTAAAGCTGGCGTCGTCACTGGGGAGAAAAATGCTGTCAGTACTCCACTACCATTTTATGGTTTTGTTTTGATTTTGAGGAAAAAACTTGTGTTTCAGATTGCAAACAGTTTGAAATATTATTTCAAATGAGCTTGGTTCGTTGCGTGAATTTCATTCCATTCCTCAGTTTGCGAAAGACGGTTTGTATTGAGTATAAGTGGTGCTAATGAAATTCTGTTTTTGTGATGGAAGGGTATTTGTCTAAAAAAAACACACATGATCTGAATAAATTTTTATTTAACCTGATTGTAGTCTTTCTTGTAGTTATTAAAGATTAATCTCTTAACTCTCAATTGTTAAGAAAATGTTTAGATGAAAGTGCATTTAAGTTGTGAAATATATATTACTAACGCTGCATGTTTACTATAAATACGGCTATTTGAGTTACCGTTCTTACCAAAGTTATTTGAAAGTTTTATCTTGCAAGTAAGATTACTCAAATGTAACATGCCGATTTCATTCATACTTTACATAGACAGAGACTACAGAAAACTGACATTTTTTAATACCGAGAATGTGGGGTGTAAAATCAGGCATTGTGAATCGGAACGAATGGATAAGCATTGTGTAACAATGCAACTATGAAACAAAACTATGTAAACTTTGAGTATACATTATTTTAAAAGGGTCGAATGAAGACTACATTATTCCAGTATTGATTTGCGAGACCGCGAGACCAACGCGAGAAGTCTCGCGCGAGACCGCGAGACGAGACTTCCAAAATTTTGCGAGACGCGAGACGAGAACTTAGGTCTGCGAGACGAGACGAGACGCGAGACGAGAGCAGCTTTTGATTTTGCGAGACGAGACGAGACTTGTTTCAGTTCTCGTCTCGTTTGGTCTCGCGCCCATGCCTATATATAATATATACAAGTTGCATGAGTGAGTTGGACAATGCTAATAAAATTTCATCACAAGTTCAAATAGGTGCATGTAGTAGTAAGCCAGGTAACTGTGATCATTATCAACATTTTTCGTTGTATTCAATTCAAAAGATATCAATGGATGTCCCTCCATTTGATTCTGCAAATAAGATGGACAATATACCTGGTGACCGAGAAATTGATTCCGAAATTTTCTACTATATATAATAGAGAGTATTACTCAGGTTTCCAATTTCACTGGTTCTTAAGAACAAAGTAACCTTCCTGATAAAAACGTAAGAGATCAAACCACTTCTCCTTAGTTTACTGACACACAGGTTGATAGCTTCTTTCTGTTGTGCATCATGTGACACTGAAATAGTGTTTTTGATCTGAGAAGGTAAACTAATGTTGATCACGGCATTCCATACATATCTCGCTCTACTCCTCGTTGAACGTCTGGAGATGATTTTTCGTGGAGGAAAGACCCTTTGTATTCCTATTTCATCTCGTAATCTTAGATTTTCTGTTTGGTTTCGTATATAAGCGTCCAAAATTCCAACTCGCAGTCAGCGTCCAGAAAAGAATTAGATTCACGAGAAGACGCATCAAAGCGCACAATCACAAAAATTTTGGCCAGTGAGGGGATCGAACACACGACCTTAGCGTTATTAGCACGACGCTCTAACCAACTGAGCTAACCGGCCTCGATGATATAGTCTGCAATTTCTTTTCGTAAAACGGAGAATATATACTTATTCGATCAAAATTTATAGTTGGTTTATGCTTTGATGCACCTATTTAAATACCATGACATCTTAAGAATCGGTCAATGGTCGTCATAATACCAGAAAGTCATCACATTATTCGAGGCATTAATAGTTGTATTTTCGAAGTAAAAATAAACCTCTCCTCGCCCAAACAGGGACACGAACTCTGGACCGTTAGGTTAAAAGCCTAACGCTCTACCGACTGAGCTATCCGGGCTATCAATAATTGTCTGAACATAAACTTTCTGTCGAATACATTTCTGAGCAGGTGCACACAATTAGATACAAAATTTAAGGACGAAAGTATATTTCGGTAGTTTAATGTATGCTTTGGCATATATATTGCTGAAGTTTGAACCCTACGTAAAATGTAGTTCTACACTAAAGTATGATTCAAGAAACCACAGAAAAAATCACACGTGATTAGAAGAACAAAGATGACCCTTTTAAACAGATCCAATAACTTAATTGAAAGCACTACAACTCATGATGTATCCCTGACATCAAGGAAGTAATATGGTCTTTAAGAGGCTCTACGATCACCACGGACAGATATACAAGCTCTGCGAACTAATTCTATGCTTCTCAAATCTCATGTATCTGAATGTTTACGTCTTCCCATACCGTCTTAAACGTGCTTAATGGGGTTCAAGTCGAAGCAACAGGCAGGCCAGTCCATTCACCGATTATTCTCTGGTCACAAGAGCTTCACTATCTTTATTTTTCGATGCGGCCACTCATTGTCATCCACAAATAAGAAGTTGTAGCCGATCACCCATCTGAAAAGAAGCACGTCGCAAGAAGCGCAGAGTCACAATAACCTTCACCGGTGAATATTCCGCGTTAATACATCAGGAGGTCAGTATATAAATGCCATATCATATTTCCCCATACAAAAACACCGGAACATCAAAATGATCATGTTAGACAATGTTTCTGGATTCACTCTATGCTTCCACCTCTCGTGAGATGAGTGTATGTGCTGAGTTACTATTCACATTGAGTCTGCTTTCATCGGAGATTGGAATGCGAAACAACTCCTCCTCGGTCACTCGTGATGTTGTTGGAAAAACTCCAATTGTTGCCACCAGTGTGGCAGTGTCAACGAAATGCAACGCATTGGATCTAGGGAAATAGATCATTCCCATGCAGTCGACATAGTATGTGAAGCGTGAAATTGGACACCTTGGAGGCCTCTTAAATGTGGTTGCATTTGTATCGCCACCCGGATAACTCAGTTGGTAGAGTGTTAAGCTTTTAGCCTAACGATCCAATGGTCAAATCTCTGTTTTGGAGATGTTTGGTTTGTCTTTACGTTTAAAATATCGAATAATAATGCCTTCAATAATCTAAACACTATTTCTGCTATTATGACAATTAATGATTGATCCCGTAGATGATACGGGTAGGGATGCGCTCGAGTCGAGACATGTCTCGAATCTCGACTCGACTCAACTCGAATTCGAGTCGAGACACACTTTGTAAAATTCGAGACGAGTCGAGACAAACGTATTTCTCGACTCGAATTTTCGAGTCGAGACACGAGTCGAGTCGAGACGGCTCTTAAAAATCTCGACTCGACTCGAATGTCTCGAAAATATTTCTATAATTTTTAATATTATTTTGAAGAAAGTATTCACTCAGAAACAGCCTTGAAACCAATTCCAGCTTTTATTCCTTCAGAAAGGTACAGAACGCATAAAATTAATAGTTAAATCTTTAAGATCAAGATTTATTTTTCAGCTCAATTCAGTTAATTAGAACTAATTGTTAATGTCGTTGTATTTGGTTGTAGTGCGAATATAATGATAATAATAATAATTTATTATCTAGTTTGTATAAAACTATTATCCGTAGTCTAAATCTAGTTTGTATAAAATATTGCGAAAAGTGAACTTCATAAATTCTCTGAATGAACAGTTGGTAGTCTACAGTAATTTATCATAGTTATAATTATTGTGTTTTCGTTCCCATGAACGCAATAGGGTTACGTAACTTCTGGATTATTCGCTTGCCCAACTATTTTGAGGCTTTAATATGTTGCAGCATATCACGAGCTACGGATAATATATAATGTGACATTTGTTGTACATCACATATTATGATACGAGACTATTTTACATAGTATATCTTATCTAATATAAATAAAATAAAGAGTTTGTTTGTGTGTTTGTCTGTCTGTTTGTGTGCGAACTGAGGACCAGACGAGTGGACCGAGAGTTCCCAAAATTTGGTCACGGGTACCTTGGTCCAGGCCCCAGATCAAGACGAAGCGTTTTTTTTAATTTCGAACCAGGGGGGTCTCGGGGGGACGTTTACTTGAACCGACCTGGGGACCAGACAAGTTGACCGAGAGTTACCAAATTTTGGTCACGGATACCTTGGTCCAGGTTCCAGTCTAAGGCGAAGCGTTTTTGTCGAAATTGGAACCAGGGGGGTCTCAGGGGGGCGTTTACCTAGACATGTAGTAAGAGTAATGGACATTAGTGGACATTGATGGACATTAGTGTCAAATCCATAGTTTTCACGGTCGCTGAGATCAATGGTGACACTTCCATCAGCGATGACTTGCAAATTCAGCTGCCACTGTTTGCGGGCCGGGTGTCAGCGGGTGAGGAATAACGAGACATGTATAAATAGCCCATATTGATTGATACTAGTGTCAAATCCATAGTCGCTGAAATGAATGGTGATTCTTCCACAGGTGTTGACTTCCAAATACCGCCCCCATGCGAAGAATGGGTATATTAAGCTAGTATTACAATAAATGGACTGCTTGGATGCCAAGAACTAGTACAGATAAGTACCTTTCACTTCTGTGAATAGGTATTTTTTAAAAGGATTTTTGTAAATACTAAATTATAAAACAATGAACTACATACAGTAGTTATGGTTTTGGTTCCCAACATAAAAGAAATATGGATTGTTCATGAGATATTTAACTTTAACTTTCACTACTGGAAAATTTCAATTTTGGAGTTAGGCCACTTGGCATCAAAGCAGTTCACTGTAAGATAAATACATTCCGCACATTAGTAGCATAGTTGTTCAGGAGCCTTCGATTTCCATCCTCTCAAATGAAAGCTGACCGATTGCTTGATACATGCTGACTATATAGGAGAAATAGTGTATTAAGTTTTCGAGCTTTGGTGCGTATCCGTATTTACACTCTGACTTTACACTATAACTTTAAGTTCACACTCAAATCGAGCTAATTGTTTATTGCATTTCGAAAGCTTTTGTTTCTATGCAGCTCATTAAGGAAAATCTATTTCGTAATCGTAACATTTATGTACTAAAAAACTATGAACGTAAAGTGGACTCGACCTAGCCCCGTGGCTGCTGTGACTCAGTGGCACAGCTTTCACCCTTGGTGTCTGAGGACTCTGATTCTGTGTGTGTGTGTGTGCGTGCGTGTGTGTGTGTGTGTGTGTGTGTGTGAACTCCGTGGCTAGTGTACGCGTCTTTGTCGTGGAAGACTCGGGTTCAATTCCCGGCGCGAGCTCATGTAGTTCGGATTCCACGTTAATCAGTAGGTCTACATTTCATATATCCTCGCTGCTGAAAGAGACGGTAAAGTCAAAATCAACTCAACAATATATATGTGTGTGTGCTTATGTGAATTTCCTCGTGGCTATATGGTTAACACATACGCCTTGATCGCGGGAGACTCTGGTTCGATTTACGGTGGAAACTCATGAAGTTGTTACCGGTATCCCACTTTAAACTGTAGATCCATGCCTCATATAACCATACATATAATATATATGCCTTTGATACACTTATTTTCCGACTTGGATGCTATCGAAAATTTCCGGACACAGAGTCCCGTAGACCGAAAATGAGAAACATGGCTACAGAATAAAACTGCCATAAAAATTTAAGCTTTTTAGGCTAACTTAATCCTTATATATAATGCAATTAGATTGGCGAAGTTATAATGGAGGAAATGCTATCATTTGCAACACTCTGAGAATAGAAAATGTTCGCCCGGTATTATTATCCCCCCTCTCCTGCAGAATGAAAACCCTGCCTAAAACTCAATATTATATATATATATAACTATTTTGTGGAATGTAACAAACAGAGGCGGATAGTATTCATGTTTTCTTGCAGAGGTCCTTACGAGGGTTCGCTTCCATCTTTCTCTCCCCAAGAACTAAGATAAATTAAAAAATTGCGATTACTTGTTAATCTTGTAAAATTGCGATTACTTGTTAATCTTGTACAAAGGACGCAATTAAAGTCCCAGTGTAACACCCCTTCACATTTAGATTTTTCCCCTGGAAGAAAACCAGTTATTATTGTTTCTTGATTTCTCAGTCTCACCTACATAAACATACGAATAGAATTAAAGGATAGGACATGTTTAGAGTGCTTGCACGTGACATCTAACTATATTTCTCATCAAATGTGTCACAGATGAAAATGTCCGTTTGTACTGCCTCTATTTTCTGGTACATATGTTTCATTTATGTTATGTTGCTAAAATTCGTTAGGAAACAAGTGCAAACTGCGCCTGTGTGCCTGACAAAACGTAAATGTACTGGATAATTATTTCTTCACTTTCTTCAAAAAAAAAGTAACCCATCTCGTGTCGGCTAACAAAAGGAGGTAGCGGACCAAAGATAGCCGTTGTTTACCTAAGGTCGTTACACAGCAGGGGTTTCATTCAGTCAGAGGGAAAAGAAAAAAATAATTTAAAGTTTCTACATTTGTTTTGAACTGCAATATACTTCTTCCTTTTATTTTAAGAACCATTTCCTTGTCATTTGTCTGCATCAGAAAACAATGCAAAAAAATCACTAGAATGTGCCTATTTACAGAAAGTACGTACTAGATCACTAGTTCAATAGTAAAATCACTAAATCTAGTATTATACGAAGTCATAAATGTGGCATCCCTGGGTTGGAGCGAAAGTAATGGTTGGAGTAAAAACTAGTCCGTATTTCTACTGCGTTCTGTTGTTGAATTCACAGAAATGTTCAAAAATAAATTCAAGAAGTAAAACACGATCCTACAAAAGACTGTTTACTTGCTCACTGGTTTTAGTATTGTGAACTGATACTCAAGTGCGCAGTCATGTTGAATACTTCTGTCCCTTTCTACTTTACAACTTGAGGTGGGATGAGGGTCAGGATAGATCTAGTGATATACCGCTAAAGGAAGTGCTTCAGTACAGAGTCGGAAGCGGTATGTATTGTTTATACTACTTACAATGTTACCCCCCCATAAAATATAAATTCACCCTTTCTCCCTTCCCTTTTTCGAATACAATGAACCGACTCTTTTCCTGAAGAAAGATGCTAAGAGAAAATTGAAACATCTGTGTCTAAACTTTCTTTGAAGTGCAGTCTTT
Source organism: Thermobia domestica (assembly GCF_964235325.1). NCBI lineage: Eukaryota > Metazoa > Arthropoda > Insecta > Zygentoma > Lepismatidae > Thermobia > Thermobia domestica. Next base: position 156,050,287 of record NC_137468.1, read on the forward strand.
TGTATTTGTAGGGTTTTGCGAGTGTTTTCACATCAATATGAAGAGATAGTTAGCCAAATCTTTTACCATGGACTCCTGCTGCGAACTGACCGTGAGTAAACACCCAATCTCGCTGTGCTTAATTTCTCTCCCACACGTGAAATGGATTTGTTGTTTCCAAAACAAATAGGAAGTTATCTTGTGCTTTTGCATTTCTGCACACACACAGGTACCATTGCTATGTTTTAATGATCAGAAGAAATATCAAAACCATCCGATATATATAATACGAAACAGCTAACAGAGGGAGGCAAAGATTATAGTATACCAAGTTTTCCGCGTGGTACCATTATGGAGAATAAATATTTGATAGTCACGTAGATGCGCTTAAACCTATTCCATCTGTCCTTATAATTTTTCTGGTATCATCAATTTCTCAGGAGAATACGTACAACATATGTCCAAATTCCATATATACTCTTTCTAAACTAATGAGTACACTCATTAAGAACACCAACTGATATCAATAAACAGAAAATAAAACAATACTTTATACTTCTATCATTTGGTACACATCCCTATGAAGCATAGCTTCTTTCTTTTCGAAATAGCTCCTTCGTGTCACAGCTGTGGTTAGTTTTGTTTTGTGTTAGGATGAAAGAGAGAAATGCAACATTTGCTTCGTGGTGAAGTTATATATATTATTAAGAGGAGCGGTGATAAGCGAGGTTTAACAAAGAGTGCCTTTCGGATGCACAATTTAACGGGTAGTTGCAGTCCGTGTTGAGAATCGAACCAAAGCTATGTAAGACATGTTAATATTGAGCTCTTTTGTGGTAAAAGTGAACTTCAGAAACACACAAAAGACTTGAAACATCAAGCTAATGTAAAGCAATTGAAAAATAGCCTACCTATCGCTGCATCTTTTCTGTGGGAAGAAACATGCAGTGCGCAGCAACAAGAATCGTGTTAAGGACTTTTTTTCCGAATATAACATTCCCTCCAACACCATAAAAGACAATATAATGTTTGTTAAAAGAAAGTGCACATAATATTTTAAAATTTTGTTTGTGATCCTATCATGCATAATTCAAAATAATGCCTTTCATACTACGAGAATGAGTTCCACTATAAGTCTGGCCCCTCTAAAGCGGGGCCGCGGTGGCTCAGTGGTAGATCGTTCACCTCTGGTGCTTCGGGACCCTGGTTCGATCCCAGCTCGCACCAAGTGAACTTTGTGGTGGACAAACACCGTCTGCGTGGGTTTCCTCGGGGTTCTTCCGTTCCTCCCACTTTCTTCATTCCACGGTTTCACTAATTTCTCATCATCACCCATCTCCTTTAGCCTAACCGGCATAAGCGTGAGACGTAAAACTCAAAGATTTCACTTCATTTTTTCCCTCGAAAGCGATATTTTTCAAAATTATTTATTGTTAGATATTGTAAATTTACGGTATTTATTTTAGTGGACGGGAAATTTTGCATCTAATCGGATAATTTCATGGCTTCTAACAGGATTTCGCAGTTACGAAATTTGCATCACTGTCTTTTGAAAGGATGCCTAGAAAAAATACTACTAGAAAATAACTGAAAACACAAAATGGATTTGGTAGCCAAATTCAAGTCATCTTGGTGCGTCATCATTTTTCTTTAAATATTTCTATTTAGTATTAGATTAGAGTTTAGTGTCCCTTTCAGCATCAAGGCTATATGAGACGTGAACTTAGAAATTAACGTGGGTTCAGAAGCACACGAGTTCCCATCGGAAATCGAACCTAGGTCTTCCGCACCAAAGACGCGTACGCTAATCATATGGACAAGGGTGTTCAATATTTAGTAATGTGTACATAAAGTTGTGAAATTACGCTTGTATAATGGAATGCAATTCCTTCTACTGACATAAACCTTTACAATACTCAGCTGGACAAAGTACCTTTAAAAAGAAAATGTCACTCTTTAAGTTTCAGTTCCTGGTTCGACTGAAGGATGGAACAAATTGCAATGAGCGTTTTCGGATCCTACCTTGTGTAGTTGATTCATCATAAACTTGGTATTTGATACGGATATGAACTAAAAACGTACAAATATAAATTTAAGTCGTTCAAATAACTTTAAACAAAAATTGAATATGAATATATATATATATATATATATATATATATATATATATATATATATATATATATATATATATATATATATATATATATCGTTCGTGAAAGAGTCATGTTATTTCTTTAATACAAGTACATGAATACAGTTAGCTCCTCTTAATGAAAATAAGTGGTGGTTGGTCTTTAAAACTAGTGTGGAAAGATTAGTAAAGAATCTGGCATAATTTAGAAAAATATATGGTAATTCATGCCCGTGTTTGGCATCATCGATTGTCTCAAGAGTGGTAAGCCTGACTTAAAGGTTTCGCTTCGAGAATAATGGATTCTCTGGGATATATCAGATATACAACTCTTGTTGGAGCAGTATTCTCTATAACAAGCTTTGAAGCAGGCAGCATATCTGTTGAAATAAGTTATTTCTGAGTATATGAGTGGAATTCAGAACTATTTTTAGTCAGTTCGACTTGTTTCTAGTTAAGGCAAGGTAAATCAATCCCCGGATAGAGAAATAGATTACTCTTATGTTATTTCTTAGTAGGGAACATCTAACATTTTCACGGGAGACAGTGTCTTTTTTATGGATATTGACATTTCCACGTATATTTAAGATTGCTAGCAATACCTGGTTCAGAGTTGGCGTGGGTCAATGAAAACTTGACCCACGACCCACTGACCCACCACCCACCGTGACCCACTCTGACCACGACCCACCGTGACCCACTCTGACCCACCACCCACCGTGACCCACTCTGACCCACCATGAATCACTCTCATCCACTGTGACCTATCCTGACTAACCAAAATCCATCGTCATCAACTCTAAACACGATCCACGGCCTCTTCTGTACTGACTAAAGAGTTTACACTTCTAATAAAACAAGACTGTGAAATTGTCACTAATCGAAGTTTGAATTTCTAGTCAATCTCTCAACCACCATTCTGTTAGAATAACGGTGCATCTGACCTTTATGATATAAAATGGTAAAGTGTTTGTCAGTGAGGAAATTGAAAGAGTTCGAGGTGGGGGGAAATTAGCGTGTGCGTAAAATATACTTGTACTAAGAGAGTATTCTTGCAAGTGTTAATTTCTGAACGCATTCCAAAAAAAAACTTCTATTCGTAGGAAAATACCCCTGTAAAATATGGAAAAGGTAATGGTTTCTCAGTTCACAGTATTTTTCTCACAAAAAACTTGAAAAATCAGTTTTTCATAGTTTATAAAGGTGCTCGGGTACCCTATGTGAGAGCATCTCCATAAAGTAAGCTCATAATTGTAATTTGTGTAATCACTAAAACACCACGTTAAATTAAGTTACAAATACGCATAATTGCAATTGTTATGAATATTTATTCAAAGTAGTTTACCTAAAGCATAGAAGAGACTTACTAAAAAATAGGTACAAGGTTGAATAACACAAATAAGCCATTAATAATACAAGTATACATTTTCTAAAACTCGTAATTTTCCACCTTAAAACAAATCTGAAATCGGGTTTATTTCCTGTTTGTAACTTTTTCGTAGTAAATCATCCGCAGCGGAATGATGTCCATCCTTCAGCCAAGAAATAACTAGCTGGTGTACTTGGAGCTTGTCTAGCAGTGGGCCATTAACATTGATGAGCATCAAGTTAGACAATGTTTAAGCAATTAGTCTATTTCTAATATCAGTGATCTGTAAATTCATAAGGGGAAATCCCGGTTCACACTCTGTCGTGGAAATTGATAATTCTTCTACCCGATTTCTGCAACTCCTCATCGACAATCTGCTTGTTAGATTTAAGTCTGATAACGATCTTTCTTAGTCAGTTTTGAAATACTCAGCAAGAAGTATATTCTCTCTATCACCATACAACATCTTTTCCGTATCGACCATGTCAGTTGGCAAATGTCGACTCATGGAGAACAGAAACTTCATCTACCACGCCTTCGATAGGGAATCTTGTGAATAAATTATCAATTAAAGCCTGATAAACTGATGATTTCTTATTTGTTTTTAAATTTAATTTTTGCAATTACACATGAAGGTTTGATGCCATTACCAAGTTCCCTCCCCCGTCTAGAAAGCAAAAGGGAACGAGGTTCCTGGAATGTTCAGAAGTGAATGGGAATTTTCCTCCTTCCCCTTCAACTACCACACTGCTGTTTGCCATGTGCCAAATTACGATGAATTTCAATTAAATTATCATAGTATAATTATTTCTTTGTTGAATTATCAATACTTTTCAGTGGAAAAAAGGATGAAATTTCAAAGTTCCATTACAAAGTAAGTAGACCAACGTAAAGAAAAAAAGTGTAAAATTTTCCATATAATTATGCGTACAATCCAAACTTAAAATGTCCGTGTAATTAAGCTTACAGTACAAATTTTATGCCTATTTTAGTCACAAGTTTTTGGGTTGATTGCCCTGTGCTGAAAGCGCTCCTTATAATAAACATATGCTTCAGCAATTATTATAGTAGAAAGCAATGCATATATGAAGCCAAGCACTGTATTTTTTTGTTTCTGATTTTTTTCTTAAATAACATCGATCGTTTTCGATCATTTTTACAAACCAACTCACTGCCAATTTTCCATATATAGAAAGTGCCCCTCCCTCCACACACATAAAGGAGAATTTAAAAAATGCTAGGACACATTCTGTTTATTTTCAATAAAGAGTTAATACACTGAATTTCAGCTCCATAAGTTTAACGGCTTGCGAGATACTCATTTTTTTTCGCAAAAATTCGGATCCTCTCTATCTCCTTAGGATATTATGCATTATAATAAAAGCAATATAACATCCCAGTTTGGATTAAGGTCTAACTATATACCAAAAGTAATTTCATTTGACTTTTCAATTTGACCGTGATGATCAGGCACACATAGTTACATTCAATTTTTTATATAATAATTTATATATTACAGTGATTCAAAAATGTATTTTTTCCGGTAGTTAGCTCCTCTAAAAACTCACAGATCTCAAAAGCCAAGTAATAGTAGAAGTCCTATTGCTATTATTAAATATTACAATTAAAAATGTCAATATCCAAAAGTCCTGAAGTTATTTTTTCACTTGGTTAGATATACTCACCTCAGGTAAGTAGACAGAAACAAGTGGAAAAAGAAGGGAAATGAAAGCCTTGAAAGTGAAACGAAGACAAATTTACCAGTCTTCAGAAGATACTGTCTACAATGCAGTGAGCAGAGGGGGTCAGTAGATCATACTGAGTCGGTAGGTCGCAGTGGGGCATGGTAGGTGGTGGGTCGCAGTGGGTCACGGTGGGTGGTGGGTCGCAGTGATTCATGGTGGGTGGTGGGCACAGTGGGTCATGGTGGGTGGTGGGTCACAGTGGGTCACATGCTGTTGACCCACGGCTCACTGACTCACTCAGAAAACTTGACCCACTTGACCCACTGACCCACTCCATCTCTAACCTGGTTTCCATACTAACGGAGCAAGTCGTACGGATTTTAGAGTTAGAGCCTTATTTGAATTGTGAGCAAGAAGGATGCTTGTTTACGAGGTTCAAAGACTGTTTTTAAACCACAGTCGGACTGTATTCAACTGAGTGTGAACTTAAAGAATACTGGACTAGTTCTCGATGCAAACCTAACTTCAAACGAAGATTCTGCTGAAAGCGCTTCACTTCTCTGGTGAGAGGAATTTTCTTATATTCAACCAACTCAATCCTATAAGTAACAGAATTAGCCTTTTTGATGGAGAGTCTGTTTATAGATCATTCCATGTTTAGGACTTTAGGCCAGACAGCTTTCTGATTATTGAAATTGTCTTTTAGATGTGAGGCAGTATGATGTAAGAAAACACATGTTCTGCTCTCTCATGATTAAAGCACAGCTTAGCTGCGTTAAAGAAAATCGATTTGAAGTTATAGTTTCATGAAGGCTTAAGTAAGCGACTTCTTCTCCGGACTGAAAAGTTGGTCTTTTATTTCATGACAGTTAAAGGAAATTCTCAAATCAGAGCACCATTCTTAAGCACCAAAATATCCTGTATGGACTGTGGAAATGCTTTATTTATCAAAGTTTCCCTAAACATGTGGTATGTACTACTCTGTGCTTGTTAATTACCCTAGACAAACTTACCGGGCAGTTCAAATTTTTACAGTTAAAGAAAAGATTACAAGACTAATAGTTATTTACTATATGTTATTTTAAATGCGACACTAGTAGCAATAGAAGCCACGAACTCATTTTCTGATCTTTTCTTTCTTTCTTTTTTTAATCACACACACAAGAACACCTGTACACCAAAACGATCATGTTCAACAATGTTCCTGGGTTCATTGCGTCTTTCTATCTCTTGGTAGATGAATGTTTGTCCAGAATCACTATTGGAAATCGGGTTGCAGACCGCGAAATGCATGTTTAACCCTTTAAGGCCTGGTGGTAACATTTGCGTACATCATATTTGCGAACACAAAATACTACTTAGTAAATAACCAGTGGTTTTGAAATAGTCTTTGTTATTACCTGACCAGGATGGCAGTGCGGTTTTGGGAGGATGGCGCTGCTGTTGTGTTTACATCAGTTTCTTGGCAAGAGCGGAGAGAAAGGGGAGCGGAGACTTCTACTCTGCAGTGTATCCAACAGTTTTTAAAAATTGCAGTTTAGATGTTATGCATAGCCTAATCTCTTTCCGCTTAATAAAGAACGCCGTAAGTTACGTGATTGTAGTGAACCACTCCTGCAATAATGCAGATGTATTGTAAATAGTGATATATGAATAGAAATTACCAATTTAAGAACAACACAGTACAATTGACAATTCAGTGAGCTTCTACCGTGTATTAAAAAGATTGTATAAAAATTAATTACGTTTTATTTGATGCCATTATAAAACAGGAACAACCTGTGAAACGCTGCTCTCGCTAGTTTGTTCGCAAGTTAATATGGAGTTATATTTTTTGTTGTTGATATTTTTTGCTTGTTACTTAAGATGTTCTGCAAATAACTTCAATAACATTTGAAACTGTCTTAACTTGAGCCAAGGGCGGATACAGGCTGAATGTTTGGGATGTGGTCGTTCGAAGTCAAATCAAGGTAAGAGTGCATTGCAAAAAAAGAAAAAAAAAGTAAAACAACTTTAGAAAAGGAGAAGTAGCTATTGTCTGCAATTTCTAGAACAGAAATGGCCACCTGCGATTTCGAAGGTGGACATTTTTTTGAGCAAGAACGCCAATGTAATTAAGTAATTTCTTGCAATTTATTATTTGACTTCTGCAACGTAAAACAAAAAAAGTAAGGCCTACCTATTTTAGGTTTCATTTTAAATTTATAATACAAAGGTGAAAATTCGTAGCTTTTATTTTTAAAATAAAAAATGCTATTCTGGGGGAGGGAAATTGCCCCGATCGCCCCCACCTGAATCTGCCCCTGACTTGAGCATATGCGTGAAGTGGTTTATTACGAACAGGACAAAAAAAAACTGTGATAGACTGATTACAAGTAATCCGGTTAGAAACACTGCTGCTTGCATTTTAGTTCCAAAACCGGCCGCCCGCACTCCTTCGCTGGTCAGGTAATACTACTTAGTTTATTATCTAAACAAATTAGATGGAGCACTATGGCTCAGTGGTAGAGCGCTTACCTCTGGTGCGTGGGGCTGTGATTCGATTCCCGGCAAAGTAGTTTTATAGTGGACAACATCGTGCTCGTGGGTTTTCTCGGGGTACTCCCGTTTCCTCCCACAATTTCATTCCAAGAATTCTTCCATCATCATTCACTTACTTTAATCATTATCTCCCTTAGCCTAACAGGCATAATCCTGGGACGTTAAACTCAAAGATTTCATTTCATTTAAAAAAAAAAAACAATTAAATCTATATATATAAAAGAGAACGTACAAAATTTTGTCCGCTCATCACGCTAATACGGCTGAACCAATTTCTTTCATTTTTGGGGGGTTATTAGGATTTGGACCCTAGATGGTTTTTATCATATCACTTTAATTTTTAATTACCAGTGTCTTGAGATAATTGACCATTCAAGTGTCCATAACGTACAAATCCTTTGTTATTAGTTCATCATAGGTAAAAATAAACGTATTTATATGCAACCCGCATGACCGTGTCACTCGGCGGGTTAACATAAATGACAGGCGATATACAGCGGAAAATAGCTTGAATCTTCTGTTTAAAATTTTTTAATTGATTTGCTTATTTTTACAGACACTTTTACAATATGCCAGCACCGGGATGACCGCAGCGAAGCGGGGCGGGTTAAGATAAATGACAGGCGATATAATGTTAAGATTTACTGCAATCTTCTATGGTTTTTATCATATCACTTGAAAGCGAAAAAGTAAAAATTATCTAAGTAACAAAGTTTATTGCGTTCCGGGGTGACCGCAGCGAAGCGGGGTGAACGCTGCTAGTCATAATTAAATTGAAGGCTTATTCTTGTAGTATGGGAAACATATTGACACCCATGGCCGTAATCAGGCTTGAAGATTTGGTCGGACAGACATCATTTAGGGTCAGGCTTTTAAGTATGCTTTTAATAAACAATGCTGAACAAACTAGACAATCGTGTTTTAGGATTGTAGAAAACGACCAAACACAATTATCATTATATTTATTTCTGACTATTGGATCTTTACATTACAGTGTTAAACAAAAGAGAATAATTGTTTGTATAATAGTATTCAAGAGTTTTCTCATCATTATTAGTTTTGTAAACAATTCAATTACACTTATTTGGTGTTTATTTCTAAATAATAAGTCCTAATACAATTTCATAAAGTTGTAATTCTTCTTTAGTTTGTATCACTTTACACAATGACAAATCCAAAAAGTGTGTTGTATCGGTGCAGTACCAGTTTTTCACGTTTTTCAAAATTTTCCAAAACCCAAAGAATAATCTTTAATTTCTGATATTTTAGTCGTCACAAATTACAATTTTATAATGTAGTCAATGTTCATAATTACTGGGCAGTTGGGCGTTTAAACTAATGACATCATAATAAAGTCAAAACCATAATTTTGAGTTGAATTGATTCTGAGTTTGACGTCCCGTTCAGCAGCGAGGCTATGTGAGACGTGGACCTACTTATTAACGTGGAATCCGAACCACATGAGCTCCCACCGGGAATCAAGCCCAGGTTTCCCACGCCAAAGGCAAGTATGCTAACCATTAGCCACGAAGGAGCTCCACCATAATTTTAGTGGGCGATAAGAAATATCTCACCAGTGCTTTTACAATAAATAAAATTTTATAAGTATTAAAGAATAGTGGTAAGAGATTTTATAATAGCTCTTTTATTTATGAGATGTGAGTATTTTGAAAAAAAAAAAACTAAAGAATAGGTTGGCGGAACCACAAAAGACTCGTAAAATAAACTTTCTTATAAATACATACGCACCTTACTCACCTTTTATAATTGCTATGCTTACGTTCTCCATAAAAACAGAAATTCTCTTTTAGTGATACTTTACACAAGATCACGAAGTGGATTCCAATTTAATTAAAGGCAAAATACAATACAATAATCCACAAATATTGCCTCAAGTGAGTTTAAAGATTTCCAAACATTAGTGCGAAACCGGGCTCTGCCGTTGCGATCGATTTGCAGGTCTTGAGACGAAAGTAAGAAGGGACTTACGTACATAGTAAGTAAAAACAATTAATATGCCTGTAACTTTCCCATAAATGGGTGTATCTTAAAACTAACCTCATCATTGTTTTCCTAATTAAATTCTAGCCCGAAATTATGTATCATATTACCCTATTCCCATTTTGAAAACTTGACCTTAATTCAAAATGGCGGATTTCAAAATGGCTGCCGTCAAGGTCATACCTACCATACGACTTCCCCCCCAGGACTTATATGTATCTACATGGTTGTTCTTCACTTTTCTTCATTAACGCTCCGTTTACAAAGGGTAGTAAGGGACTTCTGTAGTAATCTCTAATAATCACATCACAACTCTTAAAAGTTATTTTTAAAAAAATAGAAAACTTGCACCATGGCAAAAAATTGTCATCACAAGTAATGCATACATGCCTTCTATCAGCAAAAAAAGTTTCATTGAAATTGGAGCCGGATATTTGAGTGATGTCCCTTGTGGGATGTGATTGAACGTGATGTCAGAACGCATGCCCCCCCCCCCCGGAATTAACGGGAATTAGCTGACCTGAGTGTGCACATGTGGTGTCAGCTCTCTCCAGCGACCTATCAAGGATCATTGCGTGTATGCCAAGACATGTCGCCGTTTTTATCCATGCCAAAAGTCGACATACTGACAATAGGTAGGTAGTCATAATGGTCTGGCTGATATGTGCGTATATTTTAACTCGTACATTTTGTCTCGACTCATATTTCGAGACGTCTCGACTCGAATTCGAGTCGAGTCGAGACAGGGACTGTCGAGTCGAGTCGAGACAGGGACTGTCGAGTCGAGACAGAAACATATTTTCGAGTCGAGACACGTGTCGAGACAACATTTTCTCGAGTCGAGTCAAGACAGGCTTAAATCTCGACTCGACTCGACTCGTGCGCATCCCTAGATACGGGATTTAAATAGGCGTATCAAAGCATAAAATAGGTGTTTATTTTGATCGAATAAACGTTTTTTCTCTTGAAAAGAAATGAAATTTTACCTTACGAGAAGTGAAATGTGTCAAGTCTTATAAGCAACACCAGTATACCAAAGGTTTTGATCTAAAAGACTGTTTTAGTGTCCGATGATTCACAGTAAATCCTCGTCTCCTCCCGTCTCATGGGCAACGATGAACTCCTTCTTGGTTATGTGAATAGCTTCCGCGGTTTTGGTGTAGGATACTTGAGATCGAATCCCAGAGCTAGCTCATGCGTTTCGGATTCCACGTAAAGCCTTCGGTCAAAATATGTTATAGCATCGTTGCTGAACGGAACGCTAAATTAAATCAATTCATGTCGATTGCGTGGGCAATACTAATTTAATTTTTATAAGATTACTTAAAAGACCACAAAGACAAGTGTTCCGGTTGGGACGATTCAAGAAGAAAAGAGAAAGAGGAAACAAACATATTCTTAAAACCAAGAGGTCTCGGATTCGTGTGTCTATTCGAGCGATCGTTAGTATTTTCAAAAATAGTTACTATGCATTGAATGATATAAGAAATATTTATGCTAATATGACAATTAATGATCCTAAAGATGATATGGAATTTGAATTGGTCCACTAAATCCTAGAACAAATATTTTTGTTAATTTTGTGGTCAAACAAACGTTATTAGACCACAATGGACTTCAGTCTTATGAGAATTCAATGTTGAAACTGATCGTAGCCGATCTATCTGTAACTTCGGGTTGTAATACTGGAAAAGATCAAAGTTTAAACTTATTCTTGAAACGGTGAAACTATATGAAAAGGCTATTTATTGCTATCTCTGTTACTTTAACATTTTTCTATTTGAAGATAAATTTATGGTTCATAGAAATTCTGGTTGCAATAAAAGAATGGAATCCGAGATGGAATATATATTTTTGGGACGTTTAATGGATGTTAACTGGATGCTACTCACTCTCTATTACAGTTTTGGTTCAATCGCGATCAACATTGTAACCTCAAATTCTTTACTTCTACGAGGATCATTCAATAAGTAGAGATACAACGTCTATATTTTTAACAGTAATCATTTTTTTTTTTTTTTTTGTTTCAGGTGTGTTAGCTGGCACCATTGGGATATGCTCTGATATGCTGTTTCGTAATTTTATGTCAACATAACTTGAAAAATATCAATTCATCATAGCAAGTCCTCTAGAAGATTGCACCTTAGCAGAACAGGGCTCAGTCAGTAGGTTTTTAGTCGCAGAAGGTGTAAAACCAAGTGGAATTTTTTCTCGAATGTTGAGACAGTACGGTAACAGTTGTATGAACCGTGCGAATGTGTACAAGTGGGTTGATCGGTTTAAAAGTGGCCGAACAAGTGTAGGTGATGAACCCCGATGTGGACGTCCAGTGGAAGTTTCTGGTTCTTCGTTGGAATCGAGGATTGACGGACTTATTCGTGATAACAGAAGAATTACTGTTGAAATGATAGCTGAGGAAGTTCAAGTAAGTGTTGGAACTGTTCACAATGTCATTAGGAACATTTTAAAGTACAGAAAAACGTGTGCCAGATGGGTTCCCAGACAGCTTACTGACGCTCATAAAGAATAAGGCTTTCCATTTCTCAAGCCTTAACGCAACGAAGTTTGATTGAAGGAGACGCTTTTTTTGAAAGAATAGTGACTTGCAACGAGGCCTGGATCCATCACTACGACCCTGAGACCAAAAGGCAGAGTATGGAGTGGAAACACACTAGCTCTCCAGTTCGCAAAAAATTCAAGGTTCAACCTTCCGCTGGTAAAGTGCTGCTGACCATCTTTTGGGACTCACAGGGTCCAATCTATTGCGATTTCCTTGAAGATCAGCGAACTATCAATAGCCTATATTATTCTGAGATGCTAGAACACAAAGTTAAACCAGCTATCAGGAGCAAACGCCCTGGACCCTTGTCAAAAGAAGTCATTCTTCAGCACGATAACGCCCGCCCTCATACAGCTTAGCTGACCAGAGATAAGCTTGAAGAATTGGGTTGGGAGGTCTTATCTCATCCTGCCTACAGCCCAGACCTCGCCCCATCTGATTTTTACCTGTTTGGACCACTCAAAGACGCCCTACGTGGAAAAAGATTCGCTAACAATGAGGAAGTTACGGCAGCGGTGCAAAGGTGGCTTCGAGGTAAATCGAAAGATTTCTTCGCCAAGGGAATTAGGAAGCTGCAAGAAAGATGGGACAAATGCATAACTGTAAAGGGTGATTATATTGAAAAATTGCCTTAGTTTTGAAAGATTGAAATAAATCTTTGTTGAGCTATAGCAATTTGTCTCTTTACTTATTGAATGCCCCTCGTACTTGTGGTGTGTATAGAATGTTAGCGGATGAAGAGGAACACATTCCAAAAAGGCTGAAACGATTCGAGAAGATCTTTTCTCCCTATCTCTTATCGGTTTTGGTCTATGTTGATCGACGTTGAAATGGGACATCACTCAATTTCTACCACTTCCAGTTTCAATAGAGGTTTAACGGATTAAATGGGGCTTATCATTGGGACGCTGAATTTATTTTATTGAAGCCATATTTGCGTTGCGCAATTGTCCTGAATGTATTCACCTTTAATGTTTATTTACTTAGCAACCACATTGTACTATTTTCTTACAATCGTTTATCCTAATGTAGTGATTGAGTTTGTTGAATAAGCCATGGCATTGCAAAGGGTAAATACATTAAAATATGATATTGGTGGAGCTTCACTACTACCAAGTACCCATCAACGACTTTCTGACACTTACAATGATGATGTGTTCAGCATAAAAGTTTATGTTTATAGGAAGTTGTTGTATATGAAACCACGCACAAAAGCACTACGTGATTCTGAAGGAATCCTGTATTTTGCCGGTACAGATAAGAAACATACAGCATCAGTTTTCTGTTCTGATGTTTAAATTGTTACCGTTAAGATATTATGTACTCTAATGGAACTAGCAAATTCAGAAATTAGCCATGGTGAATAAGGTATGATGTTTAAAATATCTGATAACTGTATTCCGTAGATTATGGATTTGCAATACGAACGGGACATAAGCTAATATGCACAAAGACCTATTCCATCTTTTGTACTTGCACAAGGACAAAAGTTGAGTCTAGGATATTGCAATAAGATAAGGACATGTCTCAAGTCCAATAGGACATATGTATATTCGAATTGTCTGCTTCGAGTTTCCACTGATCCTAACAGTTTTTCTGAAAAAGTAGTTCCTACATTTAGAAATAGTAACCCTTCAGAAATCTTATGCCTAAATTTGATAGCATGCCACTTTATCCTATCAAATGAATAAGGTATCAAATACAATTTCGTCCCTACCTCAACCAAGTATGCCTCTCTGTAACAAAAATACATTTCCGGAACTAATATATAATATATACAAGTTGCATGAGTGAGTTGGACAATGCTAATAAAATTTCATCACAAGTTGAAATAGGTGCATGTAGTAGTAAGCCAGGTAACTGTGATCATTATCAACATTTTTCGTTGTATTCAATTCAAAAGATATCAATGGATGTCCCTCCATTTGATTCTGCAAATAAGATGGACAATATACCTGGTGACCGAGAAATTGATTCCGAAATTTTCTACTATATATAATAGAGAGTATTACTCAGGTTTCCAATTTCACTGGTTCTTAAGAACAAAGTAACCTTCCTGATAAAAACGTAAGAGATCAAACCACTTCTCCTTAGTTTACTGACACACAGGTTGATAGCTTCTTTCTGTTGTGCATCATGTGACACTGAAATAGTGTTTTTGATCTGAGAAGGTAAACTAATGTTGATCACGACATTCCATACATATCTCGCTCTACTCCTCGTTGAACGTGTGGAGATGATTTTTCGTGGAGGAAAGACCCTTTGTATTCCTATTTCATCTCGTAATCTTAGATTTTCTGTTTGGTTTCGTATATAAGCGTCCAAAATTCCAACTCGCAGTCAGCGTCCAGAAAAGAATTAGATTCACGAGAAGACGCATCAAAGCGCACAATCACAAAAATTTTGGCCAGTGAGGGGATCGAACACACGACCTTAGCGTTATTAGCACGACGCTCTAACCAACTGAGCTAACCGGCCTCGATGATATAGTCTGCAATTTCTTTTCGTAAAACAGAGAATATATACTTATTCAATCAAAATTTATAGTTGGTTTATGCTTTGATGCACCTATTTAAATACCATGACATCTTAAGAATCGGTCAATGGTCGTCATAATACCAGAAAGTCATCACATTATTCGAGGCATTAATAGTTGTATTTTCGAAGTAAAAATAAACCTCTCCTCGCCCAAACAGGGACTCGAACTCTGGACCGTTAGGTTAAAAGCCTAACGCTCTACCGACTGAGCTATCCGGGCTATCAACAATAGTCTGAACATAAACTTTCTGTCGAATACATTTCTGAGCAGGTGCACACAATTAGATACAAAATTTAAGGACGAAAGTATATTTCGGTAGTTTAATGTATGCTTTGGCATATATTGCTGAAGTTTGAACCCTACGTAAAATGTAGTTCTACACTAAAGTATGATTCAAGAAACCACAGAAAAAATCACACGTGATTAGAAGAACAAAGATGACCCTTTTAAACAGATCCAATAACTTAATTGAAAGCACTACAACTCATGATGTATCCCTGACATCAAGGGAGTAATATGGTCTTTAAGAGGCTCTGCGATCACCACGGACAGAGATACAAGCTCTGCGACCTAAGACTATGCTTCTCAAATCTCATGTATCTGAATGTTTACGTCTTCCCATACCATCTTAAACGTGCTTAATGGGGTTGAAGTCGAAGCAACAGGAAAGCCAGTCCATTCACCGATTATTCTCTGGTCACAAGAGCTTTACTATCTTTATTTTTCGATGCGGTCACTCATTGTCATTCATAAATAAGAAGTTGGGGCCGATTGCACATATGAAAAGTAGTGATGGGCACAAAAAGAGGTTTTGCGGTTTTCGTTTTTGGGAAAACCGAAACCGGTTTTTCGAAAATTTTCAAAAAGCCAATTTTTCACCGAAACGGGTTTCGGTTTTCTCCAAAAGCCGGTTCGGCTTTTCACCGAAACCGGTTCGATTTTCTCGAAACCTGTTCGGTTTCTTCACCGGATCCGGTTTCGGTTTTCTTCAAAACCGATTTCAGTTTTTTCCCAGGATTGATTCTATTTCTGACCAGAGTAGTTTCGTTGTTCTCCGGAAACCGATTCCGTTAACAGAGAAATAGTTTTGTCTTGTTTCGGTGAAAAACGAACCGGTTTTGAAGAAAACGCAAACCGGTTTCGGTGAAAAACCGAACTGAGTTTGGAGAAAACCGAAATCGGTTTGGGTTAAACAACCGGTTTTTGGCGAAAATCAAAACCGGTTTCGGTGAAAACCGAACCGGTTTTGAAGAATGCCGAAATGTCGGTTTTTCGGTTTTCCTAGAAACCGGTTTCCTTTTTTATGAAAACCGATTTTGCCGATCCCTAATGAAAAGATGCACGTCGGGCAGAAGTGCAGTGTTACAGTAATGTTAAAATATTTGGAGGTCGGTATGCTCGTGCCTTATCATGCTTCCTCATAGAAAAACTCCGGAACATCAAAATAATCATGTTTAACAATATTTCTGGGTTCATTGTATGCTCACACCTCTCGTGAGATGAGTGTAGTCCCAGACTGATTCTTGTCTCTTCCGCAGAATAGAATGCGAGCCCACTCCTCCAATCGGTTCCAGCAGTGTGTGCGTGTTAACGAAATACAACGCAATGGCAGCGGGGCAAAGTGATCATCTCTGTACAGTCAACATGCCGGCCGTGTGGAGAGTGAAATTGCAGAAACAGTCATCAGATTATTCAAAACATTAATATTTTTATTTTTGAACTAAAAACGAACCCCTCCTCGCCTGAACAGGGACTCAACTCTCAACCGTTAGGTTAAAAGCCTAACGCTCTACCGACTATTTTTATTTTTTATAGTTAATTGGTTCACTGAATGTGCTTCATTATCTGACTTAACTACTTATTACTAGATTTCTACTTACAGTGATTTTATTTGATTTTACTCGTTTAGCTCGTTTTTCTAGGAACCTAGAACGAGAGGGACACGAACACAGAATCATCGAGAACAGTTAAAGTTCCAAAGGCTCTCCCACCAGAGTTCGATCATTTCACGTCTATCAGAATTTTCAAATTAAACAGATTATTTTCGATTTTTCTTATAACTTTACTTTTCTTACTCATGCCTTTTTTAAAACTCGTGACTGAATTGAGATATTGCTAAATTACCCCTTGAGTTCGTGACTTTAATTCCTCCGCTGTGAGAAGTATGGACTTCTGGATCTCCTCCTTAGTGTAGCTGCACAAGAATAAATCATACGAAGTAAGATATGGGCTTCTTGCTGGTATTCGTGGTATTTACTTCGTCCAAGCAAACGTCCAGGAAACTCGCTCATGAACAGATAAGAGGTCAACCATGTTTTGTTTACAATGGCGCGCGCTGCTTCCAATGGTCAATGATTAAACTAACGAGGAAGGTCCATAAACCGTGAGAGTTGAATGTTGATGAAAATTTATGACAAGATTCAGTTCGAGTTGCTAAGTAACGTAGTAATGGTCACTCGATGCGCAAATGCTTCGTTGAGCTGCTACACCGACGCCATCTTGAAATCCTTTATGCAATGTCCAAGAATACCCTCTTAGCACAAAAATGAAAAATCTTTTTTATATATCTGACTTCAGTATTGTAAACCAAGGTAGATCATCTATATGCGAGAGTACTTCCAGTGCATGACCGCCATCTTGAAAGGCGCCATATTGAATCGTCGTCAAATATGATAAATGGCAAGGGGGTCATGTGGGGTATCAAGTAGAACTGGAATTTACTCCTGAATTCATTTCCGCAACCAAAGTTTAGATATATGTTTTCACTTCAGAGTTAAGAGATCTCTTACCCACAAGAACATATAAAAACTGTGCGAGTTAAACTTGTGTCATGAAACACGGTCGTGCGAGCACTTGCATGATTTTAACTAATGCAGTAGTTAATGCAGTACAATAGCAACTATACCAATCAGATCTTGAGACTAGTAAGAGAAATCGTTAATTAAATTGAAATTTCTGTAGTGAAAAATGGAATATCAGCATGCTACAAGTTATAATTATTTCAAAGTGCGATGGAATAGACAGTTGGTCGATGAAACATGCCTAATAGTACTGACAAGCAGAGAATACCAAAGGAATTGTTCGGATATATATATAGTAGAAAAATTATATAAAGTGGTACATATTAGTTGAACGACCAAAATGATTCAGATTCCACTATAATCAATAGGTCCACGTCTCCTTTAGCGTAGCAGGTGTGTGGGACGTTGAATTGTATCAAACCAAAAATCCCTTTTAGGCAATTTTACGTGGTCCATTATAGTGTGTTAAGTTTTATTCTCCAATCTAGAAACCTTACGCAAAGACCATCATTGTTGCAGAATATTGCGTTCCTTTCCAATACTCATATTTGACGACCTATAATTTACCTTGCATATTACGAAGTTAAAATACTTTAATGTATTTATTCACAGTTTCTCTAAATACAATCGATTTATTGCTGCCATATTGAACAATGAAGGAGATTTAAATTATCAGTTCACAGTCAATTTTTAGAAGATACACCTGGAAACTTAGAATTCACTTTTCTCGTGTTTGTTCTGCTATTACTGATAAGAGAATGCATGCACAACTGCTAAGAATATGTGGCAGTAAAGATTATTACAAGATTCAATTCCAAGTTGCAATCCATAAAACAAGTCTCTTTCTTCCTTTTCCCTTCAATATAAAATAATTAAATATCTGCATCTTTCCACCTTTAACGATAAAACACTTGCTTATAATAAGGGCAAGACTAGTTTTCATATCAAAACTGTGATAAATAACTGATTGTACCAGGTGTTCACTTGTTCGGTGTACAAGTCATATGGCAGAATTTTCATAAAGAAAATGCATTCTGTTGTGTATAATCAATTTTGTGCGCCAGTCCTAAAGGACATGCTTGTATATGCATATCAGAAATATGAGTACGTAACAGGAGCAATAGTTGGTTCATTTACAAATGTTCTGAAGACTAGTAGAAAATAGTGTCTGTGGTCATGAAGATTGTGATGAAAGTGCATTTGTTAAGTGTTTGCACTGCTCCATGATGCTGTGTGCTAATCACTACGTTTTGGATCCCCATCATCACAATTGAAGAGCAAAAGGATAGTAGGTTAATATTTCCTTGTGTGCAATAGTTTATATTATTTTTCTAATATTTTTTTCTATTAATTTTCTAATAACTTCAAGACAGATTCTTTAAAACCATATGTGCCGTTCCACCTAACTTATATTACAGCATTTAAATGCTATGCATAATCGCAACACACACAGACTCATATATATAGCGATTTTGAAATAAGTATAATTTGTTAGAGTGCTGCTATTCCATTTTTCACTACAGGCATTTCAATTTAATTAATGGTATCTCTCACTAGTCTCAAGATCTGATTGGTATAGTGGTTATTGTAGATCAAATAACTACTATTGCATTAGTTAAAATCATGCAAATGTTTGCACGACCGCATTTCATATCACAAATTCTACTTGCTCAGTTTTTGTATGTTCCTGTGAGCGAGAGAGCTCTTAACTCTGAAGTGAAAACAGATATCTAAACTTTGGTTAGGGAAATGAATTCAGGAGTAAATTCCAGTTCTATTTGATACCCCACATGACCCCCTTGCCATTTATCATATTTGACGACGATTCAATATGGCGCCTTTCGAGATGGCGGTCATGCACTGGAAGTACTCTCACATATAGATGATTTACCTTGGTTTACAATACTGAAGTCAGATAAATAAAAAAGATTTTTCATTTTTGTGCTAAGAGGGTATTCTTGGACATTGCCTACAGGATTTCAAGATGGCGTCGGTGTAGCAGCTCAACGAAGCATTTGCGCATCGAGTGACTATTACTACGTTACTTAGCAACTCGAACTGAATCTTGTCACTAATTTTCATCAAAATTCAACTCTCACGGTTTATGGACCTTCCTCGTAAGTGAAGCAGACAATTTGAAATCTAAATATATGCTTATTATTGCAGCACTGCTTCCAACATGAAATCAGTAATATTAAGAATTTTATAGAATATTCAAAATACATACCCGGTATGTGTTATGCACATGTTGGTATTCAAGAGGCCAGTACATGCTGCTTGTTCCAGAATAAAACACCTCAGTTCAATGCTTAGCACTGAAAGTGGTAAAATGGAAATCCACGTCTCATATAACCTATTGTGCTGCCAAAATGTCTTGAGCCTTGGCAAAAATGCGAACTAAAGCTCACACTCTCACACACCCACGCGTTGAGCCAATAAGGGTTCAGTTGTTGCTAAGCGAGAGAAAGCGAGTGGAACTCCTTCAGCCGATAGCAGCGCTTGCAACGGAAGACTAGGGATCAAGTCAATGTGGCATATCTTTAGCTGTTTAAAGTGACATTAAAGTATAATCAATCAAAACAAAAAATCTTTCAGTTTAACGTCCCACGATTATGCCCTTTGGGCTAAGGAAAACGATAATTACGTCAAGTGAATGATGATGGAGGAATTAGTGAAATGAGAAAGTGGGAGCAAACGAGAAAACCCACGGACACGATGTTGTCCACCACAAGCTTTCTTGGCTGGGGATCGAAAAGTGACCACATGGACCAGAGGTAAGCGCTTTACTACTAAGACAGAGTACTCCCAATCCATCAAACCTAAAACTATCCATACTTATACATAGCATAGTTTAGAAGTCTAAAATACTAGTGAATTATTTCACTTATTATGCATCTGTAAATTAAAACAAAACAAAAAAGCCCAATATTAATATCATACGACGGACTATATTAACATAAACAAATTAGGTATTTAGTATTCCAACCAAGAATATAAGCCAGTGTGTCAAAGGTTAAACACACTGACTGCAGTACGTAACGAATTTGATTTGCAAATATCAGCGCACGTCTTCATTGTAACAAGTTGTGCTTGGGGTCAATGCGAACAACTTTCTTATCATGAAATTAATGTGTTACCTACTGTGTCAGGATGTCCTTCTAATAAATATCCACATATATATTTCGATTCAGTCTTTCATCATCACACATGCTGATTGGAAACGCTCTATTACTTCTTTAGTTCTAACGCATAAGGATTTTTTTCTTTCGAGAACGAGTTACCTGTTGAAAAAGAATTGGGTCGAAAACAAATGAATTGATAATTCAGCACCGACATTTTCTACCAAATCCCTCATTTCAGTGTATGTGGGGGAATAGGGGTGGGGAGCGGCTCTGAATAAATACATTTCCACTAAATTTTCCACTATTAATATTCATTCATGGACGGCTTAAGCGCTTTCCTCTGGTTCGTGAGGTTCCTGGTTCAGTCCCTAGCCAAGTAAATTTGTGGTGGACAACACCGTGTCCGTGAGCTTTCTCGGAGTGCTTTCCTCCTACATTTCATTCCATCAATCCTTCCATCATCATCTCTTGCTTTAATCATACGTCTCTTAATTTTAGGGTAATAATTGTGGACGTTGAACTGAAAGATTTCACTTCATATTAATATTCATTTACTTAGCACTAAAAGGTCCCTCCTTTAAACTATATAGCGGACCCTGTGTACTAAATTATACAGTCGTATTGACGTGTAACCAAAAGTTAACGAAAGATGAAACACAAGGTAACTATATATATATATATACGCCAGTGCAGCTAAATACGTCAACTGTTCAGTGCTAGGACGTTCCAGACGAAATCCGCTAAAATGCACCTCCAATATGTGCACGGTTTTGGACAAGTCCGATTTGACGAATACTCCGAGAGACAGCGCTGAGACCGCCACACCGTGCAGTGTTGTTTGCTTCGGGAAGGCTCCGTGGAAGGACGTCATTATTTCATAGAGGTAAAAGACCGTGCTATTAGTATCGTGTTATTAGTGCCGTGCTAACTCAGAACATTGCCGATTGTTTACAGCATGTACGCCTTATTTCGTGTCCGTCTAGAAACACTTTGTTTTGTAAATGTAATTTCAGTAGGGCCTATATGTGATTCCATTGCTACTAAATTAATAGCAAGCATGGTGCAGCGAAATACTGTACGTTAGGGCTTGTGCAGGACTGACTGCAGAAAACATAGATGCTTTCATTTTTCCCACATGTCCTGTATAATATCGCTGTAGTTTTTTCTTTTCCTTAAGTCACAGTACAGTGATTCCATCTGTTAATCTTCTTATGAACAAAGACTTTTCAGTTTGGAACTTCACATTAACTTTGGTGGTTATCATTTATACATTTTATCTTTTTTATCTTCATCTTGTACCTTGGTTATTCTATTTTTTGGTTCAGCCATGTTACGTAATAATATTTGAGTTCGTATAATACAGACGATGTAAGCAGTTGCTAGATTTATTACAGTTTTCTAGTGGTATTCTAGACTTGGCGTAATTACCTGCACGTGTTAGTAAATACGCCATACGTTTTTTTTTTTTTTTTTAACCCTGGATACAAAATAGAAGTGAGTAGCATCACTCTCACATTCTCTTTTTCTACACGCGAAAAGGGCTACTCTGCAACGCACATATGTTGTTCTTCGTGTTTCATGAAAATTAAGGTCATGAAAAACGCAACACCCTTAACATGGCGTATATAACTGCACCTACCTTATGTAACAGTTGATAGATTCCATTGAACCGAACAAAATTATATGAATGAACATAATTCCTAAAGCGTAATTTTAGAGAAAATCGCGAAAAATGAATCTTTCGTAAACGTAAAAATTGATTTTGTGTGACAATCATGCAAAGTATTAAGATGGAACTGATATTGAAGTTAACTCTCATCAACCTCCTCATTACGATAGTACACAGCATAGGTAATACGACATATCCCAAAACCATCATTAATTCTCAAAATTTAATTTCTGCTTAACGATTTAATATTGTGCAAGGTAAGATATTATGAACCTGTAGGTGACATAGAGCTGAATTAGTGTTCGGTGGCTCAGTGGTAAAGCGCCTAACTCTGCAGCGTGGGGTCCCAGGTTTGATTCCAGGGAAAGTAAGGTTATGGTAAACAACCTCGTGTTCGTGTGTGTACTCCGGTTTTCTCCTACTTTCTTATTCTACCAATTCTGTCATCATCATTCACTTGCCTTAATCATCGTCTCCCTAAGCCTAAAGCTCATGCATAATCGTGGGACGTTAAACTGAAAGATTTCATTTAATTCTCATTTCAATGACATGTTTGTGGGTAAAAATTTTCATGGGTGATTTTCGAGAAAAGCGAGAACAATTAATTTCATGGCGCTAAAACGTTTATAGTTTGTTGCCAATAATATATATTAGGAATGGGCCGATTCCGATTCTCGATTCTTCGATACCTTCGATACCGGCGGTATCGAGGAATCGCCGATTCTCGATTCTTTGCGCTACTGGGTTCGATACCGATTCCGTTCGATTCCGACGAAAAAATAGTGAAAATTCTCAAAACCATGTATTTTTATGATGGTTACTTACGAAAACACTAAGAAATGTACAGATTATCTGTTTAAAGTATTAAATAAACCATAGAAACAGATTGGACCCAGATAGGGTTCAAATGCTTGTTTTTCTTAACAGAAATTTGAAATAGAATCCAAACTTTTAGTTTTTAAGACTTTTCAAAACATAATACCGGTACTTTTCTTTTCATTCTAATTCCACATTTGCAGGTTTTGAACATTTCAATTTTAATTTTTCATTGTTTTGAAAGAGTTTTTATTCATTTGCTAATAAAATGTTTTTGAATTCAATTTTTTTTTTTTTTTTACTTGTTTTACCCAGGATCGGTATCGAGTCCGGAATCGAGAATCGTGAGTAAAATTTCAGAATTGGAATCGAGAAAATCTGGAATCGGCCCATCCCTAATACATATACATACATGCATATCTTCTTCAGCATATCACGGCGCTCCATTTGCTCAATAACAACAAGAACACAGCAGCAGACGACAAACAACACATAACAACGAAAGTACGAAAAAGGAGGAACGTCATCACCATCCCAAGGTTCTACCAGGACTTCTGATGAAGGTATACAAAACGCCGCTGCAACTTTGAAGATACCTCAGGAATCTGGGATAGTTGTGATCCCCAAATCCACTTACGTTAGCAAACAACTGCCAAGGAAAACGCACACAGAAGGCATGAGCTGAGGCCCGGAACTTCCTGCAAACAAAATCCACCAGGAAATATTCTGCATTGATGTCGAAGATGTCAGCCTGCTCTGACTGATCACTTTACTTACATTTCTTAGGCTGCACTGGGTCTTGGGAATTATAGTCTATTACCCTCTCTTGGTTGCAACTGGGCCCTGAGACTACCAACCTCTCTCCCTTCGTGCGACTAGGCCCTGACAATCCCTACTACTTTTTCTTGGCTGCGACTGGGCACTAGCACATCCTTAATTACCTACTACCAAATTAAGGGACTCTGTTGGTCTTTGGACCATCATTCGACTTGTAACTACATTGTAACATAATAAGTTTTATAATAAGCGATTGTCCCATGATTACTATACCTATACTGCCTTAGCAAGGCGCATGTTTTCACACCATGCTAGATGTAACCTTACATTTCTACACCACGTGCTAGATATAAACACTCCAGATGTGACATCCTGAAGAAGACATCGTCCGCCATCGCCAACGGTCATCAAGTGACGGAGATCAACGAAGGTAGCCGATATTTTAGGATAAAAGAGGAAAGCACACCACAGAAGACATCACTCCAGTGATGCCAACCCGAGGAAAATCCCATTTTTTCGTTTTTTTAAACATAATTTCTCGAATAGGGATAGAGAATTTTGAATTGAGTTTATTTTGAATTTAATGTCCTTTCAGCAGCGAGGCTATATAATATGAGACGGAAACTAGTGATCAACGTGGAGTCCGAACCACATGAGCTCCCGTCGGGAATCGAACCCGGGTCTCCCACGCCAAAAGCGCTTAGCGACTTAAGAACTCAAAGAGAATTTTCGTAGGAAGTAGCTGGATGTATGGGATTTTTCACATATTTACTTCAACAACAAATATTCTTAATGAGCAGGAAGTAGACTAATGTAGCCTACTTGAATAGGCTAATTGTCGAATTTTGTTACCTTAAAATGCATGCTATTATGGAAAGTGATTTAAGGAGGGCTTGAAAATCTCAGAAAACAATTGCCAAGGAATGTAAATTGAATCTGAAACTAAAAAAAAAAATGAAGAAAGTAAAGTACCAAACGAGAGAAACAATCAAGTTCCAAAACTTTCGACATATAATGACTTGAGAGTGAAGCTTGTCCAGTTTCATTACGTTACGTACAAGACTACAGCACAAAAGCATGCTTAATATATGAAATTCTGACAACAAAACGTACTTCTTTTCGTTGGCATTGTAAGTTATTTCTTTCAATTAAGGAAGGTATTTATTCATAAAATATTTCATAAACATATTAGATTAGGATTTACGGAAAATTCAATAATATATTGAAGAACGTGAATGCCATACAGTAGGTTCACTTTTCATATTTTGTGAGGTTTGATTTTTTGTAATTAAGTTAGTACAGCGTAGGAAATTCAAAAAGCAAAATGGGAAAATTTCAATCTCTCGGGATGGGATTTTGTAACATATTAAGTTGGCATCACTGCATCAATCTCGCCCCAAGCAGCGTTGCCAGATCTAGCATAATGATGCTAGATCTAGCATAATTTGCATGCATTTAGCATCTAGCATCTTGCTTTTAGCATCCCACCCAAATCTAGCATAATTTCAGCAAGTTTATCAAAAAGCCGTAAAACCTGGAGATGAGAAAGTAGTTGGTTCTGGAAAGAAAAAAAGGCAGAAATGTATCCTCTTCCATTGACTCATACAGTCGGTAAACCATTCAAGCAGTCTTATTTTCCAAAGTAAGTTAGAAACGGCTTTGGGCTTTTTTTTTTTTTTGGCTCTACCCAGGGTTTTCTAATCCTTTAACTGCGAGGTATGGGCGGAGCTATGGGGGCCATTCTCCCCCCAACTTTTTGACAACTTCAGCATCTTTATTTCTGACTTCATGACCATCTTTATTCCTGAAATGAAAGATCCGATACCGACCAAAAATCTGCCCCCCAACAGACAATTCCCAACTCCGCTTATGCTGCGAGGTAATTTTCTTTTAAAATATGTAAACAAACACTTTGCATTCAATTATACGATATATACGCCATTGAGTTTGGCAACGACTGCACTAGTTTAGTTGAGTTAAAGCTTTGGTGCGTATTGAGTTCTATCCACGCATTCTTGCGCTCTGTGTATTTTAAGTTACTTTATCGTATCTCAACTTCGTTTTTTTTTCTTTCTTTCTTTTAAAACTCCTGAATTAGTACTTATGAGGATCTAGCATAATTTGACCGAATCTAGCATAATTTCGATCAGGTTTTGGAATAATTCCGAGTTGTGAGTCTGGCAACGCTGCCACCAAGACGCCTGGTCATTGAGCTCGTTTCTACCTTTCTAAGATGCTCGGTCATTAGAGGCATCTAATTACCAAATTCCCTAAGTCGCACGGTCATTGAGAATTCCAACTTCCCTCTCTAAGACACCAGATCATTGAGAGGAACCTATCCAACACGCCCTAAAACAAGGATGCTATAAAATAGACAATCTGCCCATACGTATCTTCAATATATGAACTTAATGAAGCCAAAAAAAAAAAAAAAAAAAAAAAAAAAACGAACATCGTCTGAGCCGGCACGTCTGATTGGCTACTCTCGTTTCCGCATATTGTTGCAAGTCATAAAGAATCGCGGGGGAAACAAAGCATGGTTGTTAATATTCTGCCACTTTGAACATTTTGAACGTATTTGCAACAACTTACACACAAGTTATCATTTTGTAATTTCAAAATGTAGTCCTATAACATGAAACAATTGAAATGTTCTCTTTGTTAAGAAAACCTTAATTACTGTACTTGAGTTTGTTAAGAATCAAAGGATGTTAATAGAATAACGAAAATACTTATACTTTGTTTTTTAGGTTTAACATTTTAAATTCGTAATTCGTATAAGATTATACACTTTCCTAATAGAAGTTGAAAGAAAATATGTAGTAGAATAGTTGAGAGGAGTGTTCTTAATATCCGGGTTAACGTAGTAGCGATCGAAAGAAAAAAAGTGGACTTGGAACAGGTGAATATCGCATTTACAATCTATTATTCAAACTGTGTGACTCTTTGTTATGGTATCTGGAACCTTCTTTTAACATTCACATAAAGTGCTTTTCTGTTTCATAATAACTTTGTTTACACAAGATACGACTGAGTTCTAGACAAATAATTGAAAGTCGCATCTCTTGTAATATATATATACACTTTGTGCACAAGTGTCTATTCATTTTAGGTCACAATAACTTACGCAAAACAGTTTAAATCCATGAAATAATTATGTTTGAAGTGATCGTAGTATTTTCGTAGTTAGGAGACTGAATATGCAAACCAGATCAACATGAAATACTTTCTTGAAATTGTATAGACAATCTTCCTGTTTCCACCAGATTATAGCCAACACCATTGTTTTTCTTCTTCCACAATCAATCATCATGTTTTGAATACCTCAAGATCTTCATGATTGAACAAGATTTTGGCTTTGATGACTAATTCTGAAAACTTAAAATTTGTAATCGCCCGAACAGGGACTCGAACCCTTGACCGTTAGGTTAAAAGCCTAACGCTCTACCGACTGAGCTATCCGGGCTGATAGGAAAGTAGTTGGTAACATATGTTTCTCATAGTAAATTAGTTTATATTGAACACGTGACCACTATTGTTACGACAGCTTATAAAAATATGATGTTTCATACAAATGTAGAGAATGCCACTATTTTAAAATCATTTTTAGAGTTCACAGTTCTGTTATTTACTTATAGAGGCTTGTCAAAAGTATGTAAACACATCGTGAAATGCATCATAGATTTTATAATTGTTTATTATAACGGCGCTTGTAGACAGTCCTACTGTTTTTGCCTAGTTCAGCCACCAGTATAACCTCCTCGACACGTGTCAAACTTCATTATGTACTACCATGAGCAAAATAAATGACGCGTCTCTTTATTTTGAAGTTTTTTTGAAAATATCTCCGTTTTCTTTATATGTTCGAAATTTCGGAAGGTTTCCCCAGCAGGACAGGTTAATAACAAACCCGTTTTTAATATTTGTGTTAGATATTAGCTTAAAATAAAGAAATTAGAAGCAAAAGAAATTAAATCGACAGAAATCTCGAGAATTACCAACTCTGCTAAAGTGTGAAATTTTCAAGAACACGAGGGAATTCTGCATTTCAACACGAAGCAGCGACATCTATGTCATTGAGAGAAATGTGGATTAAATCTACAAACTAAACTTTTAACGAATATTTCTAGTATGTCTTATTATATGCATTATCTGCAAACTCCAAATATATGAATATATGCTAAGTATTAACATAAAGATAGAGCAAATAGTGGAAATTATCTATGGAAAAGGACGAATTGGTAGGACGATCGTAATGAAATATCGTCTTTACCGGAACAGGCTGAGTTCAAGTAAAAAAACAAATAGCTCAGTTAGTTAAAGCAACGAGTCTGTATGCTGAAGGTAGCGGGTTCGATCCCGTGGAAGTGCCGTTATCATTTTTATCACTACACTACGGTTATTTTTTTATTTTTTTATTTGGGAAAGAATCAAATTGTAACGTATGTGTAAAACTCATGACGATACCAAAAAAAGAAAAAATGCTGTTGTCGCACTTGTATTAGCGTCCCTAATTTTGTTTGCAAACAGTTTCGTAATTATTTCCCCTGTGCTCACTGCTCACCATATGCTCGCTGGCGCATAACGAATGTTTCCCAGTAAATGTTAATTCTAATTTGGAGAATTTTATAAAGTTTCACAATATTTCTCACTAGATAGTCTTCTATCTACGTGTTTGGATATTTTGATAACATATTTCCCTATTAAATGTTTAATTTTCCCTAGATGTTTAATTACGGAAAAGTTTCACAATGTATTTGTATTGAATTGAAATTGTTTTGAATTTACTACATAAGGTAAGTAGACCGAAGGAGGAGAACTCAAGTAATTGATATTCTACGTAAAAGCAACCTATTGTAGAATGATGATGCTTCTTACCTTCAGCACATAATCTTTACGTTAGAGAGTCAGACAGAGAAAAATCCTGGTTTTTCCTCCTCTATGACCACCCATCTTAAACCTCTACATATCATTGTTCGTCTTACAAAATTTCGGTGCTCCAAAAACATTCAAATAATAATAATAATAATAATAATAATAATAATAATAATAATAATAATAATAATAATAATAATAATAATAATAATAATAATAATAATAATAATAATAATCCTGAATATGCCATCCTTACATAATGTAGGATATCTTAGTTTCCTAGTTTAAATCTTAAATATCTTAGTTCAAAATGCTTTCTTTAGTACTTATTTGAGCAACCATGTAGGAGGGGGTACGACTTTTTATTTTGCCCCTCTCATTTCAGTAGCCTTCCAACAGAAAGTAATTTTTGATAAGCAGGACAGACAAAATGAATAAGAAATATATTTACAGCATCCTCTCCCCTTTCATGATTGGAATATCACGTAATATTTTTTATTCTACGAAAGATGGCCCTGTGCGGTTAGGGGTAGGTAACTAAAAAAATACCTAATATATAGCGCCCCTTGATTGTAATATTACCGCTTCTTTATTTGTACGAGGGAGCCCCTACACAATCAAGGGTGACAAAAAGAATAGGAAGAGTGTCTATTGATTCCAGTGGTGGATCCAGCACGAACTCCTGGGGGAGGGGAGGGGAAGTGAAACATTCTTTTGATGATGTGAAGCTGTCACAAATTACCACTTAACTAAACTAAACAATAGTGGGGGGAACCGGAACCCAGTCAGTTTAAATTGATGTAAAAGTTTAATTTTTGGCTTCATATTAAAGTTTTGGTTTCAAATGAGAATTTCAGTCCAAGTGGTCAATGATCAAATCTCGTGGGGCTCTTCAGTGTAGGCTAATACGGCCCCCTTATGAGAAAAGGCAAAATTATTAACATGTTTATAACTTTCGAATTTTTCGTCTATTTTAAAGAAATATTTTGCTTCGTATTAAAGTGTTGGTTCCAAATGACAAATTCAGTCCGAGTGGACAATGATCAAATCTCCGGGGGGGTCTTCAGTATAGGGGGCTACGGCTCCCTTATGGGAAAAGGCAAAAATATGAAAATGCTTATAACTTCCGAATTTTCCGTCTATTTTAAAGAAATTATTGGCTTCATATTAAAGTCTTGGCTTCAAATGACAATTTCAGTCCGTGTGGACAATGATCAAATCTCGGAGGGCTCTTCGGTGTAGGGGTTTCGGCTTCTTTATGGGACAAGATTCACGTAGTTGATATTGCAAAATTGTTTTGTATATATAAGTGGAAACTTGCACCATTTGGTTAATTTTACCTCTTATGTTTTGCAGATTCATATTCCAAGCAATAGTTACTTCGCAGAGCTAAAAGAAGGCACTTACTAGTTTCATTAAAATGAAATGTCTTTTATGAGAGAAGCAGACGAACGAACAGGCACCCAAACGTTGGTTGAGTCGTACGGTTGAAACTCGTTAAGCTCGCTTCAATTATTATTATTATTATTATTATTATTATTATTATTATTATTATTATTATTATTATTATTATTATTATTATTAATAATAATAATAATAATAATAATAATAATAATAATAATAAAGCATTGCAGGGACCTTTGGTGCAGGGGGTCCGTGGCTCGATTCCACTTCGTGCCAAGTGAAATTTGAGGTGGACAAATACCGTGTGCATGGGTATGTGTTTTCTTGAGATTTTCCATTTTCCTCCCACTTTCTTCATTTCACCATTTCATTCATCATCATTCTCCCTTAGCGTAGGTGCATAATCGTCCAACGTTAAACTAGATATTGCAATTTCAATAATAATAATAATAATAATTAATTCAACTGAAAGGACTGTAATTTATGTGGACAGCAATTATCATAAATATGCAACCATTATAAAAACAATGCTTTGAGTAGAAAGATAATCCTTCCCAAGTGTTAACGAATGCGCACGAGATAAGACATGTCTCGAGAAAGAGACAAGACGCGCTTTGTGACATCCAAGATAATACGAGGCAAATGTTTTGGACACGAGATAGCTTGTAAAATGTCTCGTCTTGTCTGGAATGTCTCCAAAACAAAAGTCTAAGTTTTAAAATTATTTTTCAAGATCTATTCTCTCAGAAGTAGTTCTCTGCCTTAAAATTAATAACGACATTTGTGATTTAAAAAAAGATAAACAATGCCTAAAGTTAATAGCTAACTTTTCGAAAAGAAGCTTCATTAAGGGTGAACCTGTAAGATGTCCACAAACTTCGGGAGGTGATTCGTGACATCAAAAAGAGACAAATGGTCCTCTTGTAGTTTTCGAATTCAGCTTCGTTGTCGAGATACAGGGTTGCCAACTGGTCGTGTTTGAGAAACTCACTGGGAATAAATTCAAGTCCAAGAATAAACTACTACTCATATATTTTTCAGGTCAATTGACTTATACCATGTTGTAAGGTCAAATATTTATTTATGAAGTGTGTACAAAATTCGCCAGGGTCTTTTCTGAGAAAATCGTCGAGAAAAAGTCACCTCCAAGAATAAACTACCCCTCGTAAATTTTTCTAAGAGAAATATCTGATACTGCAATATAGGGTTGTTAATTAAATATTGATTAATGAAAAATAAACAAAATTGTTAAAACCATTTTTGAGAAAATAGCGTTTTTCGATTTTCGGCTGTTTGTAAACCACACTTATTTTAGGTGGTAGGAAAAAATGGAAAAGCTCCTGTAAGAATACTAAGTAAACCCCAAGTTTAAAATTTGGTGTAGATAAGTTGAACGGTATGGCCTCTAGGCGAGTGCATATAAAAGTGTGCCGAACGGACGGACCGGAAGGACGGGTGTCGAAAAGTCACATTTTCGGTATGTAGACGCCATGAAACATGTAAATCCGTTGAAATCTGAATTTGATATTATTTTCACAATCACTATATTTTCTTCTCTCTTTTGTCGCTCGAAAAAGAAAAGCCTGAGTTTACCACAAAAAGCTAGGGAGTTTCTCAAAAAATATTCAATTACAGGGCCACCGCACTAAACTTTTTCAATTCAATTTGTTAACTGTGTTAGGCCGCAGTTGTTACTGAAGTGTGTATTTGGATAATACGAATAAAATTATCGTATTTTTCAAATACATCGAATGTCAGATTATCGAATAAAAAACTTCGATTGAAGAAAATCCATACTACAAAACTAACTCACACTTTGAGCACATTTTCATTAGACATATAATAGACCAATTAATGCAATCATTGTTTATGAAATATGAAAAAAATCAAATGAGTCACTTTGGGAAAGTCGTTCAAAAAGAACACGTCAGGAGTAACCTACCTCTTGTGAATTGTTTCGAACAATGAGTTAAGATATACTTTTGGTTATTAATGAAATATTTATTTGCGAAATTTGAACAAAATCGCCTGTCGTTCGAGAAAATTGTCGGGGAAAAAAACCTTGACCCCAAAAATAAACTATCCGTTGTAATTGTTTTTCATAGAAATGACTTATACTAAAATATAGGGTTATTAATGAAATACTTATTTATGAATTATCAATAAAATTGTCCGAGTAATTTTTGAGAAAATCGTGAGGGAAAAATAACTCCCCGAATAAACTATCTCTTGAGGATTCTTTCAGGGTAAGCGAGTTATTCCATATTACTAGGTGTTTAATGAAATATTTATTTCTGAGTACGAACAAAATTGCTTGACTCGTTTTTGAGAAAACCGTGGAGGAAAAACACCCACAAGAGTAAACTACCCCTCGCATATTTTTTCAGGACAAACGAGTTTTGCCATATTGTTCGGTTATTAACGAAATATTTATTTTTGAAATATGAATAAACTCTTTTGAGTCGTTTTTGAGAAAATCGCCCAGACAACACTCCACCAAGAATAAACTACCCCTCGCATTTTTTTAGGACAAACAAGTTATGCCATATTGATAAGTTATTAATGAAATCTTTATTTATGAAATATGAACGAAAACATTTGAGTTCATTTTGAGAAAATCACTGAGAAAAAACTCACCCCCTTAGTATAAACTACCCCTTGTAGATTTTACTCAGATAAATGCCTTATACCACAAAATAGGGTTGTTAATTAAATATTGATTTATAAAAAAAGAAAGAAAACAAGATCGTTAGAGCCAGTTATGAGAAAATATCTTTTTTTATTTTCCTCGTACAGGAAACTACCCTTTGTTTTGGGAGTAGGAGGGAAATAAAAAAAAACTATAGGAAATACTATGAAAATCTTAAACTAAAATTTGGTGCAGATAAGTTGAACGGTATGGCTTCTAGGCGAGTGCACAGAAAAGTGTAGCGAACGGACGGACGAACTGATGGACATGTATCGAAAAATAACTTTTTCGGTGTTAGGGGCTATAATACGTGTAAATTCGTTGAAATCTCAAATTTGATTTTTTTTCGAACACCATACTTTCTTCTCTCATTTGTCACTTCAAAGTAAAAGGAACTCAGAACTACAGAAAAAAGACACCTACTTTTACACATAGACATTTATTGATTTAAAACTGTTTTAGTTTGTGTCATTTCACTTCCAATTGAAAGGTTTTACAATGATTATCGGCATACCAATGACGAGACGGAAGTTTTCAGGAAGTAAATGCATTCAGAAGTCTATACTGCATTACAGCCTGTTTTTATTTCTGCAATTGTTAACAGCTGTAATTTCGTCCAAACGCTACATGAAATAATTTTTGGTTGACGTCATTGTATTACTATTTTAGTATTGTTCTCTTCGGACTTGGTTGAAGTTTTGTCTTAACGGTTATACATTTTTTCTTTCTTATTTCATCGTTATACATAAGAACAAAATGTTATGGTGAGTGGATAGATTCGAACCTACGAACATTGAGTTTATATTCTTCCAACACTTTACCAATGGACCAAGCTTTGTCTTCACGTTAACGCCCGGTTACAGGGTTTACTACGATTCAAATAAAATGGCTGGCTGTTAGAATTCCCTGCTCACATATTTCGATAAATAATTTTCATTGCTTCGTAAATACGTAGAGCAATGTTTAGATACACATTTTAGGAGAGTGAATTTTGGTGTATATAATAATTTCATGCCAGGTAAAAGCTAGATAAGTTTTGATAAAATGTTTCATATGTAGTTCTCAATAATAAGCTTGCTGTTCGGAGTGAAGTTCCAAGGTTCAGCATTGCCTAGCAGTTTTTGCTATTAATATCCCTTCTAACAATATTGGCAGTGGACAAAAGTTAGCCCGTGTTGAAGCTTTTTGCTCCTAATTTAATTATTTTACTTATTTAAGGAATATATTGAAAATTGTCAGCAGGCACGTATGCAGTAATTTATTTCGGGAGAAGTCCGACTTCAATATTAGGATAAATTATAATAAAATTTAAAAGATAATCCTTAAATTTAGGCTAAATTTACAGAGAAGTTGGGATTTCAGAGGGGAGTCCGGACCACCTGGACCCACCCCTAAATACGTCCTTGTTTGTCAGTAACGTTTCCTCAATTTGAAACCCTCAAAAACTTCGGATATATAAAGGAAAACGAGTTATTTTCGATAAAATATCACTTCAGAAGACGCGACAGTTTTATTGCACATGGTGGTATCCCAAGTTCACAAGGGCAAGAATTCATTAATTTTGATTCTCTGTCATTGTGCTCTATCGAAAGGTTAGGTTTGTAACATATTACTCCTACGAACAAGCATGACTGGCAGATAGGAATACTGAACACAACTCCAGAGAAATGCATGCTGAACTTACAGCTACGCTTTGGTGATTTGCCCTCAAGGTCAATCGAGTGGTAATTCAGTTCCGTCTCTGTTCTTAAGCCATGTTCGTATTACTTCGAACAGTTTTGATAATGAAAAGCATGCCTCAATATAACAGACTTCTTTCGCGTAAGAAATCGAAACTCAGTTGGTCAGAGCAACTAGTCTGTAAGAATTAGGTTGTTAGTTAGTTAGGAGCCCAGTACGAGTAAGGGGTTTTATTATTATTGTTTTTATCTTTTTTATGTGAGGAAAAATCAAATTGTGACATCGCGATATCAAATGTATTTGATTAGGTAGCTTTGTCTTAGCTAAACTTTAAACATCAGTAACCGTCGAAATTATTTCACCAACTGATCACTTACTGAACATTTCAAACACGTCAAACCAGTGGCATAACATGAAGGTTAACCTCTCCTCCGCAGTCCTTAGTTATGCGTCCGTACTTTCAAGGGCGGACTAAGGGCCGGGCGACTGTCCGGGGCGCCAGAGAAAGAGGGGCACCAAATCGAGCCTCAAAAAGTAAATTTTATAACGTGCTTTCTACTGACGTTTTTGGTTTATATTCTTGTAAAGTAGTGGCAATTATATGATCTTTTTCCATTTCACTATGGAAGAAGAGAGTTTCATAGTACTAAGGGGGCTGTATCGAAAAATTGAGAGATGGCATGTAGAATAAAGAGTGTTAAATAATAATAATAATAATAATAATAATAATAATAATAATAATAATAATAATAATAATAATAATAAATATGAATGTCTTTGGAGAGCCGAAATTATGTGAGACGAACAATGATATGTAGAGGTTTAAGATGGGTGGTCATAGAGGAGGAAAAACCAGGATTTTTCTCTTTCTGACTTTCTAACGTTAAGATTATGTGCTGAAGGTAAGAAGCATCATCATTCTACAATAGGTTGCTTTTACGTAGAATATCTATTACTTGAGCTCCCCTCCTTCGGGCAACTTTGCTTATGTAGTAAATTCAAAACAATTTCAATTTAAGACAAATATTTATAGAGAAAATTAAACATTTAATAGGGAAATCTGTTATCAAAATATCCAAACACATAGATGGAAGACTATGTAGTGAGAAACATTGTGAAACTATAAAATTCTCCAAATTAGAATTAACATTTACTGGAAAACATTCGTTATGCATCAGTGAGCACAGGGGAAATGATTACGAATCTGTTTGCAAACAAAAATTAGAGACACTAATGCAAATGCGACGATATTTTCTCTCTCTTTTTTTTTTTTTTTTTTTTTTGGTATCGTCATGAGTTTTACACATACATTACAATTTGATTCTTTCCCAAGTAAAAAAATAAAAAAATAACCGTAGTGCAGTGATAAAAAATGATAACGGCACTTCCAGGGGATCTAACCCGCTACCTTCAGTATACAGACTCGTTGCTTTAACTAACTGAGCTATTTGTTTTTTTACTTGAACTCAGCCTGTTCCGGTAAAGACGATATTTCATTACGATCGTCCTACCAATTCGTCCTTTTCCATAGATAATTTCCACTATTTGCTCTATCTATACGTTAATACTTAGCATAGATTCATATATTTGGAGTTCGCTGATAATGCATATAATAAGACATACTAGAAGTATTTCGTTAAAATTTTCGTTTGTAGATCTAATCCACGCTTCTCTCAATGACAGATGTCGCTGCTTCGTGTTGAACTGCAGAATTCCCTCGCGTTCTTGAAAATTTCCCACTTTAGCAGAGTTGGTAATTCTCGAGATTTCTGTCGATTTAATGTTTTTTGCTTCTAATTTCTTTATTTTAAGCTAATATCTAACACAAATATTAAAAACGGGTTTGTTATTAACCTGTCCTGCTGGGGAAACCTTCCGAAATTTCGAACATATAAAGAAAACGGAGATATTTTCAAAAAACTTCAAAATAAAGAGACGCGTCATTTATTTTGCTCATGGTAGTACCTTGTACTCAAGACAGCATTCTGTACAGTTCTAAGTGAATGATCTCTGAGCGAACGGAGTTCTACTATTTTGGAAGCTTATATGGTGATACTGCAAAGATAGTAAATGTGCTTGATTTACTGCAAGCCCACACAGTAGGACTGAAGAAAACTACATCCAAATATTGCTGAGTAATATATAGAGAGAAACATTGAGTAGAGTTGTGACGAAAGAAATAAGGAGACTATATTTGCATAAATGGTTGCAGAAGTGAATGCTTGGAAACTCTATCAGCACCAAAATAGTACAAAAAAGAAATCCACAAGTACGGTATTTATGGACAAACTACAGTTTCAAAAGGGGGCATGGTAGCTCACTGGTAGAGTGCTTACCTATGATGCGTACGGTTACTGGTTCGCTCCTCGGTCAAGTAAGCTTGTTGTGGACCGTGTTTATTTTATTTTATTTTATTTTATTTTATTTTTGAGTACTCCGGTTCCCTCCCACAATTTATTCCATCAATTCTTCCATTGTTAATTGTTCATCTGTCTCCCTCAGCCTAACGGAGATAATCGTGGTACATTAAATTAAAAGAAAGATTTACAATTCTAAAACCACTTAATAATGATTGAAATGATCCTTTTAGAGACAATGGTGATGATGATACTTGGACTAAGAAGGAATGTGAGACAGTCGTTTGATCGGATGAATCAATCTTCATCGGAACTCCTTCAGACTTCTGATTGAATCTACGTGTGGAGAATGCCATTCCAAGTGAATGATCCGGACTGTTTGCTGCTAAGAGTGAAATATCTGTATGTCGGGGTTTCAGACATGATTTAGGAGCCACAGCGTGGCATTCTGTCGAATCCATCATTACTCTGAATGCTTACACAATTATCAACGTCTGTGTGACCATTCTGTTCGACTATATCTACTCCTGGAAGAAACTTTGCTTTCCAATTGAGATGCCGTTTACCAAAGTAACAAAATTCCTGTTCACGATACTCACACCGGCCAGTACTGATTTCCTGAGGACGAAGATAAAGAGTTACATCAACCATGGCCTCCACAACCGCCTAATCTACTTATATTTGAGGCCGTGTTTTCAGTGTTGGAGATGAATGTGCAAGTAGGTCTACACTATCCGCCTGTATCGTTATTAAGAACTACCAATACTTGGCAAAAGGGATGGTATAAAATTACTATGAAAAAACATACGACAATTTTTATGCATGCGGAGAGGACTGCAAACTGTTATGGTTACACCATATTAGTTGAGATATGTTTTCTGTGTGCTGTTTCTATATATTTGCCTTTTGCCTAAACTTCAAACGAAAATATCTTCAATGTCCAACGTTCTACATACTTTTTAAAAACTATTGCAAAATAGTTTACAAAGTAATAAAACAATATCAAATAAAAATTAAAAATAAACATAATACAGGAGGCGTATTCGTAAAGTAAAGTTACAACTAATGTTGGCGGACAAGTAATATTTTCGTGCGTAAGTTGGCTCTATTGTCTTTCACTGCCAGCCTTCTGCTTCTACAACTGTTTCTCTTGCTATAGGTGAAGTTTAGTGGCAGGCGTTTACAATGGCTGAGCAATTCAAAATATTACCAAACATGAAGTGTTCTCCGTTATGCGTTTTCTCCACACACACAAGGAAAGCACCTAGCCAATATTCACAAATCACTTCTTGCTGTTTATGGAAACATCATGTATCGTAATATCTTGCTGGACAACACTTGCACGACAATGAAGAGATCAAAAACGGAATTGAAATATGGTTTCAACAGCAGACGCTAGAATTCTACTTCTGTGGAGCACAGAAGCTATACCCCGACAAGAAATGTTTAGATAATACGTCGAAAAATGATCCTTGTGTCACTAAATAATACGTTGTAGTAGATATTCTGTCAAAATCACATATCTTGCATGCAGAACACTGAGAAAATTTACGGAAACAATGTTATTTACAATAAAGTCACATAACAGGATCGAACCAAGGATTCTGTGCAGCTTCGAATTTATCTCTGCTAGTGTTGTAAATAGAAAAAAACGGTTCGTATTTTTTCAGAAATGTACGTTTTTTTTAGAAAAAAAACATTGGCTCTCGTTTTTTTTCTAAATTTCGTTTTTTTTCAAACAGTCATTTGTAATGCATCTTACGTCTATTTAAGTATGAAATATTTTTATGTAGGTGTAATAATCGTAAAATGCAATATAAATTAAACGCTAGATAGTGATACGCTACAAATATTTTACAATTTACATGAATACCATACCTATTAACAATTCGGGTTTCAGCAGTTTTCATCAATATCAACTAAGAAATAAAAGTAGAAATGAAATTTTGTTTTTTCGTCAATGCAGGCCTTGAATAAGTACGAAATAATGTCACGAGCAGTATAAAATTCAAATATCTTGTCTAAAGGTAAACACTAATACTAATTTGCCTAATAGTATTTTTCTAAATGTCATATATAAATAATTTGTCGACTAGATATATGTGATATGCAGAGCCGGCTCTACCATATATGCAGTGGCGTATTTACGATTTTGTTTCGGGAGGGGCTTTGCTAACTTTCGGGGGGATTTGCCTGAAAATGTGAAAATTCTGCAAGATATTTCATATACTTTACTATAGTAAGTAAGATTTCGGGGGGCGGGGCTTAAGCCCGGAAGCTCCCCTAAATATGCTACTGTATATATGCAACATGTGCATTTGCGTGGAACGGCAATATTGGATGGTCCGGCAAAATCTGTCATAAGTATATTATTTAAATTAAATATTTATTGTTTGAAACAGACTTCATGATGATGGTAGTTACATTTACTAAGCTGACCTTCTATTTGAATACAACATTCATAAATTATGTTTAGGTTGCATTAGTTTAAGGCCACATGGACAATCCTAAAGCAAATGGTCGAATAAATCCGAGCACAAATTGCTTGATTATTGTCAAATGCAAGAATTCAATTCTCGAATAGTAGTGAATATCTGTTCCATTTATCACAGTTTTGATATGAAAGTAGTCTTGTTTTTGTCAGAAGCAAGTTCCTTATCATTGAAGATAGAAACATTTTTTTTAAAAAATGTTAGAAGATGTAGAAGAAAAATTAAGAAATAAAGATAAAAGGGCTAGTTGCACTGGAATTGCAAACTGATACATTGAGATTGAAGCTCGATAGTGAATTCTATAAAAAAGGATTACCATCTTTCCTCTGCAGGTGTGTTTGCTTTATCTTTCACTATCATAATAGATTAACATTTAAAGAAAAAAACAGACACAACGTAATTGCATTTTTAGTATTTAAACCGTTCTGAGTGCGACTGCACTTACCCTCACCTTTGTTGTTCATGCTGGAGTAGCATACTTAAAATCATGACTTCTAAGATTTGTTCTTTCTGAAGAAAGGGGGAGGCGGCAAATTATGCCATTGCACGAGGCGACAAATTGACTAGGACTTGAATATAGGATGACTCAATTTGAAGTAATGCAGGGTGTTTCAAAATTAATATTAGGGTTTTGAAACTTTGTAGTATCTATTAGAATTAACTTACAATTATAAATATTATATCAAATGAAAGAGCAACTCAAACAGTTTTGTACGCACGCATATACATGCATTGTTTCTTCTGTCTGCCGTTAGAAAGAGCAAGTAGCAAAGATGGAGACTAGAGAGCAGAAAGCTTTCTGTGTTTTAATAAAGACTGAACTTGTACAGTGCAACCGTCTGTGTGAAGAATATTAAGGAGACGCTTGCAACTACGTCTTTATTGTTTGCAGTTGCTACAGGTCTAAAGCCTACAGACTACGGTTTACGTGCCAATTTCGCAAGTGAAATATTCCTGCACAACAATGAAGATTTTCTGGATCGTGTCATCTTCAGTGATAAATCGACTTTTCACCTAAGAGCTAATGTGAACACTCATAATGTTTGCATCTGGCCGTCAGCAAATCCTCAGGAGATGGTACAATTGAAACGAAACTCCCCTAAATTGAAAGTGTTTTGTGCCATATGGCGGAAAGTTTATGGGCCTTTCTCGCCTATCGACTAGATGTGTGCCGTGTGACGAATGAATCTCACATTGAACACTTGTAGCAAAGACTGTTTGAGGTGCTCTTTTACTTGATGCATTGCTTATAATTGTACGTAAAATGTAATAAGTACTACGAAGACTTAAAACCCCAAAATTTATTTTGAAACACCCTACTTTTCTCACCAACAGTGTAGGAACTAAGATGTAAAAAGGAGAGAAAATTTTCCTTATAAAGTTATTGTTTACAACGATATTATTATTAGTCGACACCATAACTACAACAACAACACGAGTTAGTAGTCAAAAAAATGTAATCAAATGTATACTCGGTGGCCCAGGTGGCCAAAGTGGCACACACAGGTGTGTCACTTGCTTAATCCGCTCCAGTGTGGACGCTAATTAAAATATCGGGATATTATTCTTGCAAAATGTGGTTGGACTATAGTTTAACATATTAATTTCTTTTTCTTCTGGTGTCGAATTTCCTTCTCAAATTTCACCCCAGTCAAAAATTCGAGAATTTTCTAATTTCGAATTTCCTTTACTTTTTTTCCTCTGTAGCTTCCTTCGTTGTGGAAAAAAGATCCTTAAGACTTGCCAGGTAGATACCTCGGATGGATATCTAACTGTTGACATCAATTGGACGGGCCTGCGCGCAGTGATGCCAATTAGGGAAATTAAAATTCTCCTATATTTGGGCAAAAAATTAGGAATATTTGTTTATAAATCGGTACCTATACGTCCGAGTGCAATCAACTTACGCCAATCGAACATTTGTCCTTACTTAACAAACGAAAGTACAGATCGTTACAATGGGGTAATTAGGGGGCGCACGTAAAATTCGTATTTAGGTTCTAGCCCTTGATTTTTCTCATTTTCCCTTACTTTTCTGTTTACAGTAATATATTTTTGGTAATTAGAAGCTTTGTTCCTTAAATATCGCCATAATACTTGTAGGATATATTAGTGGAGTACCAATGTTTAATTTAAGATAGTTTACGTCTGTTTGGTAGCAGTGTTGCCAGCTACAGAATATTTTAATTTCAGATTTTAGGGGGAAATTTTGGAAAAATTATATGTTTTGTTTCTATTATTTCCCTCTTGTTGGCTATATCGTAACAAACGTACCAGTATCTGGAAGTCTCGTCTTTGCTCTACACAACCCACTATAGAAAGTTTCAATACGATAATTAGGGGAAGTACAGTTGAGGTTTACAGTGGACCTTGTTCTCTAATTGGAAAGATAACTGTGATTTTTTTAAAGGTAGAATGAGATATTTTTTATTGACATGCTTACTTTACTAGATATCGTCACAATATTTGTAGGATATATTAGAGGGATACCAAAGCTTATTTTAAGATAGTTTGTGTGTGTCTGATAGTAGTGTTGCTAGCTACAAAAAAATTTAATTCCAGATTTTAGGGGAAAATTTTGGAAAAAAAATCTCTTTTTTATTTCTATTATTTCCTTCTTGTTGGCTACATTCGAACAAATGTACCAGTGTCTAACAGCCTCATCCTTAGCCTACACAGCGCACCATAAAAAGTTTTACTAGAATAATTAGGTGAAGTACAGTTGAGGTTTATAATAAACCATGTTCTGGAAATGGTAAGAAAATGGTGAATTTCTGAGGTAGAATGAGATTTTTTTAAAATTTCATGCTTATTTTGTTATATATCGCCATGATACTTGTAGGATATATTCTTGGAGCACTACGGTTTTTTCAGATAGTTTTCGTCTGTCTGATGGCAGCGTTTCCAGCCAAACCAATTAATTCCCGCTATTAGGTGAAAAATTCGGAAAATTTCCCTTTTCCCCTCTATTATTACCCTTTTACTGACTACATTGAAACAAACGTACCACTACCTGAAAGCTTCCTCTTTGCCCTACAGAACGCACCATAAAAAGTTTCAATAGGATAATTAGAGAAGCTGTACCCCGGCATATTTGATTTTTGCTTCTGAGGCGTAAAAAGTGTCAAAATTTCATGTGTATGACAGAATTTTTTCTTTCCCTCTTTGAATGGAAGCCAGCGACTTCAGGATTTCACTGTACCTTGTCAACACACCAAAGATTTGTTTAGGTGACTTGAACCCATATAGCAGCAGTGGTGCTAGAAAAAAAAATTTTTGAATTTCGGTTAGGGAATTTTTTGTAAATTTTCACCCTTACATTTCTCTCAATAATTTCCCACCCGTTGACAACACTGCAATACAACTTACACCAAAAAATAGCCACATCCATTTTCTTAAAAACAAGGCCTTAACCATATCAATTGAATGAATAGTTTTTGAGCAATAAGTCACTAACTGGAAATGTAGGAAAACGCCAAAAATGACCTGGGGTCGAAAGGAATAATCACACAATTTTGCTCGTATAGGTACAAAGAAACAAACGATTTGTAAGTTACGAGGGCTTCGACTCAAGTTCTGTTGATTATTTCAATAATCTGCAACATAAATCAATAAATAATAGTTGCCAGAAAAAAAAACAGACTTTTGAAAAAAAACATGAAAAAGAACGATGTTTTTTATTGAAAAAAAACTTCACAGAAAAAAACCGTTTTTTTACAACACTAATCTCTGCAATATCATTACGTACTCTAGCTATACCACGTTGATTGAACTAATATCTGGAATGCGATGAAACTTGTTTCTGACAACTCATGTCCATGTTAGATTATCTGGCATTTAGTTGTTAATTTAAAGGGTAGATCAAGGGCGCCGATTTTTCTGTAAATTTGGGGGAGCCCATCCAGATGCAGAAGGGATATATGAGGTTTTTTTTAAAAGACAAATTGCATTCAAATTATACCAAATATCGTATATTCATAAATACGAGGGTAAGTCAACTGAAAACCATAAAAGTAGAAATAAAAATCCGCATATGGCGCCAGTGAGCTGTAAGTTGGCATGCCTGTTTACGATAGTATGCCGGATGTCTCCTAGGTGGCAGCAGCCGGCAGATGCACAAACACCGACGCAACAACAGTTCCAAAATGGCAGCCCCACTAGCCACATGCACCAGCGAGGAGCAGCGTTCTTGATTGCGAAGTGAAGGTGTGAAACCGATTGACATTTTTAGACGAATGAAGGTTCAGTATGGAGATGCGACAACTGACGCCTGAACTGAAACAGCGACGTGTTGATGCGTGCGAAGACCTTTTGTGGCGTGCTGAACGTGACGGTGATGCCTTCCTGTCACGAATCGTCACTGGTGACGAAACATGGTTGCATTACCATCAGCCTGAAACAAAGCGAGCGAGCAAGGAGTGGCGCCACTCCTCAAAAAGTTTCGGACACAGCCGTCTGCAGGGAAGGTTATGCGGTGCACGAGTGGTTGCGCCGTCGCCCAAA
The DNA here is from genome assembly GCF_964235325.1 of Thermobia domestica. NCBI lineage: Eukaryota > Metazoa > Arthropoda > Insecta > Zygentoma > Lepismatidae > Thermobia > Thermobia domestica. The sequence goes on from NC_137468.1 coordinate 156,094,280, forward strand.
AGACTTTTTTTCTGCAGGTATTCAGGCTCTTCCGAAGCGCTGGCGGACTTGCATTGAACGAGGAGGGGACTATGTTGAAAAGTGATTTACTTCTGTACCCTGTGTGACCAATAAATAATATTTAAAAAAAAATAATTATGGTTTTCATTTGACATCCCCTCGTACATTGTGAGGGACCCACATGAACTTTGCCCCCCGCCCCTCCCAGGATCGGCGCTCTTGGGATAGATATCAATATTCTTGAGTAGTTTTACATAGAGAGATACTTAACTGAATTTATGCGTTTGCTTCGTAATCCAGAGGGTAAAGATACTCCCACACAACACCTATCTATATACAGTATAATATAAACAGAAGTTAGAAATCATCGTCTTAATTTAACATTAGTGTTACCTGCGAAACGAGACGAGAACTAATCTCTAAAATCGATTTTTTTTTTCGTCTAACATCGATTCACAAATGTTTTCTCTTGTCTCAATTTGTAAATTTATGTACAAAATGTATGTTCTGATTGTTATTCGTAATTTCACAGAGAAGTTATCAGAATCTTCCGCGTCACGAGAGGTGCACAGGGTGTGACACAACAACAATTAAACATTATTTATTATTGGAGTATACTGTGAAATGATTTGAGTGTCTTTAAACCTTGATAAATGCTCTCCATTGTGTTTATAAAGTCACTTTATCAAATTTGTAATTATTCTACTATAAATAATGTAACCCTAAAACAGTGTTTAAGATCAAAAACTTGATTAACTAATATTGCTCACAAGACTCGAGATTTCTCGACTCGAAAACGATAAGAAAACCGATCATTATATCCAATTTACACAACCAAAAACGTGAAATATGGTACCGTGTAGTGCGTGTTGCATATATTTTCAATAAAACCTCGATGCGGCACATCAAGGCGTTGACTAAACATTCTGAAAAAAATCTGGCACACTTTGCCCACTAAAAGACACCCTTTAATATAATATATATTTTTTTCAGCAATGTACAATATTGTATAGTTGCTGTATTTCTGCTTTACATTTCGCCGTCAGAAATTAAAAATGCATTACCGCCCGAACAGGGACTCGAACCCTGGACCGTTAGGTTAAAAGCCTAACGCTCTACCGACTGAGCTATCCGGGCGACTGTACCTTATTCATCCTTGAATGCAGGTTAGTAGGTATGGCGTGGAGCAAGGAAATAATTTTCTTCAGATATTGGCCTTCATTTTGCTGTACAGTGTACTATGTCTTAGCAGTTTATGATAGTCGCTAACAAGAACACTCATTAATTATGCTTTTGTAGATAATAACAGTAATGTGTGTACGGTATCTTCTTAGTTCAAGGTCATTGAAAAATAAATCAGAATCGCAAGCCAATTGTGTAACTAATGCGATACTTATACAATGAAGATAAACTCAGAAAATACTGCTTCCAAGCTTACCTGAAATACAGAGCATTCCAAAAGTATCCTTCTCATTACGTTGTTTGCACCATCATGAACATGTGCTCTATCCATCCGGAAGCATTTATGAAATGTGGCTTAGGCTCTTGCTATTTATATTAATAACACACAGTGGCGCATAACGGCGAAGAATTAATTTGTAAAAAAGAAACAAAGCCTAAAACGACGTTTACGGGAGAGGGTTCCCGAACCATCCGCTATCCTGTGTGGTATTCCATACTACTGGTGCGAAAAGAAATAACGGTTTTTCGGTTTTTAAAAGAACCGATAGAAATTGTTCAAAAAATCGGGAAGAGCATTAAACAGTTCTGATTTTCAGAGAAAATTGTTTCGAATTATAAAACTGTTGCGTTTGTAACTAAAGGCGATTTTTAATAGAAAACCATTTTTTTTTAATACAAAAACGAGCCGGTTTAAAACCAAAAACGGTTTTGGTGAATTCGGTTAGTTACAGAATTCGAAATGTTTTCGAAAATTCTAGTAAAAACAAATTAAACTTTCGAGTTGATTTGCGCGGCAGTTTATACTTGTTCGTACGTCCAGCGTAGCTGGTATATACATTCAGCTAACATATTAATATAACTACTTGCAACCCTAACTGTAGCCGGCGACAAAAGGAGAAACATGACACAAGTAAGATTGTCAGATTTACTCTCACTCAAATATCAGTGTATCGAAAAACTTTTTTAAATGATGTTACTTTACCGTAGATAAACAAAGAAAGTAAGACTGACTGTTAGAATAACAATAGAGATATGCAAACTCATTCTTTATCAGTTAAACTTCTTACGATAAGGTAAGTTTAGCAACATGACCTCAGTTGTTACTACGTCGTGGGTCGTCGCGGCCTTCTATTTGACATGGGATTCCGCTTTATGTCTCGTAAGATCCGATGACTATTGATTGAGAGAGAGGACATTATAGCATGGTGGCATCGGTATTTGAAGAATATTAAGCAACGGAGGCAGGAAAGTAAGTGCATTGTTTATACTGACGAAACCTGGGACAACGCTGGTCACACAAAGTCAAAGACATGCATGATACTACTATCAAAACAACTAAATAACCAATCTTGGAGAGAGGGTTTGTCCTCAGGCGTCAAGGCACCTTCTGAAAAAGGGGGTAGATTAATAGTGATTTATGCAGTGACTGAATGGGTTAATTCCTAGAGCTAACCTCAATTTTTGCGGCACACAAACATGAGATTATCACGGAGAATTAGATGCAGCAAAATATGAACAACATTTGCAAGAAAAACTCCTTCCGAATGTACGTATCACCAAATTCCGTTATTGTTATTGATAATGCTCCCACACACTGAGTAGAAAAAGAAAAAATCCGGACGAAATCATGTACTAAAAAAGAAATTGTAGAGTGGTTAAAAAATAAAAGCGTTGAATGTGTTTCAACCTGGAACAAATTTGAAGTAATAGAAATGTTAATGAAGTTGCTTCTAACATAGAAGTCTTGGTCGGATGCAAACCCATATGCGATAAATCCCTGCGAGGCAGTTAATCCTGCTCATATCATGGTGTGGTATGCCATATGGAACACGTCGATCATAGGACCCTTATTCATTTCTGGTACCCTAAATAGTTTCCAATATCTGGACATGTTACAGGAGTTGATGTTTCCGTTGCTTCTCCGCCGTGATGCGATATTTTCAGCAAGATAGAGCCCCACCGCACTATGCGCTGCTTGTGCGGGAATGCTTGGATCCACATTTTCCTGGACGTTGGATCGATCGCCGAGGCCCTGTGGAGTGGCCAGCTCGGTCGCCGGACCTCACTCCCTTGATCTTTTTATGGAGACACTTAAAACACCTGGTGTATCAGAAGAAGATTCGGGATGTTGCACAACTACAGGGACGTATTCAGGACGCCAGTGATAGCATCACCCCGCTGTGTTGTTACGGGTTCAGGGGGACTGGATTAAGAGACTCCGGTTGTGTATTGCGATGGACGGGCAACATGTGAAGCACATCCTGTAGGTTGGACTTTGTGGCGTCATAACTTTGGAATGGGACACGATAACGCATTTCTGCTTATGCTACTGTATTCCCCTGCAAAAAACAGTGTTAATTGATGTATCACATGCCTACCTTCCCATTTGAAAAAAAAATAACCTGGGTTCAAGATGGTCGCCATTCACCACGCATGCATATTGGTAGCTCCTTTACCCAAGTCTGCCCTCCGCTAGTCAGATTTGCTTTAATCATGTTTGTTTCCAAAATAATCCACTGTACTAAGACTTATGGACCAGCCTGTACCAGCCTGTTTCCTTGAGTACTAAAATTATTACACATGTTTTGTTTAAGAGTTCTGTTAAAACGTTCTACGATATGTTGTTCTCGAAAACGCATGCTCAAAATGGAGGATTCAAAATTGAAAAATTCGCTAAATATCATCTCTCTATGACTTAGCCTATGGTCACAGTGGATCCGACTTTCACCGATTTTTTAGTCTGACATACTCTGACGACATAGGTGAAATAAACAAATGCCGACATGGTCTGGCGACTACGGCCGACTTCGACCGACCACCGGATCAGAAACAAATTATTTTGTTTTTGTCGTCAGACTACGCCAGACTAGCGGCTAGTTTACAACTCATCACAAGTATTGAGACTCCCATTTACATGTTACAGCAAGCCGTTCTTCCGCTAATATACATTTTCGAAAATCACTTTGCTTCTTCATACGTCCTCGGATCTTCAGTAAGATGTGGCAAAATTTTTCCTGTTCCATTCTGAAGTACTGTAAAAACTTCTGTAGCTGCTCCACCAACTTTGGGAATAGCGTGTTAAACTCGCCATATTTCTCTCTTTCTTGAAAAATAGTATTTACATATTCGCTCCTATCTTCCTCTAAAAGTAATATTTTTAACACAGGATTTTCTAATAGCAGCAATTCCTCGTCTATACTGTGTTCCACAAGAAGACAAACTGACGACGGATCGGTTGCAGTGTGACCAAGCAGTCGGCCGATACGGTCGGCCGTAATCGCCAGAGTGAAAAATCGGATGCACTGTGACCATAGGCTTACGGTTCCCGAGATACGGCTCCTTAAATCTCCCGAAATCAGAACTACTTTTGGCCAATATGAGAAACGGAAAAGTGATACGAAAAATTCCATCACTTTCTCAGATACTTTTTGATGCTCTGTCGAATGGAGGGTTCAAAAATTAAAAAAAAAATTGGCAAATAACAGACAGACAGACAGAGAATTCAGTAACGAACTTTTTAAGTTTGTTGAAAATTACTTAAATATTACTGAATCTTGGAACCTCCAAGCTGGTGCAGCTGCAAAATAATTAAACTACGCCACTGTTGCTAACCAGTGTTTGTGTAAGCCTCTCCATAACATAATAATGTCATACACTACGCAAACACGTCGTTAGAAGGCGTTATCAGCATAAACAATTTCATCTTGCGTAATAGTAAGAGGGGGAAAATGTGGCTTCGTTTTTTTGTTTGTGCAACATCAACAACTGAAGATGTCTCGACAAGGAGAAAGTGTTCAGAAGACAAATGGTTCTTTAATGTTTAAAAAAAAAATATTACTTATGTTTTTCTTTGCAAGCTACAAACTGAAGTAAATGACTGACATATCATAGGAGAAGTTGAAAGACTTATTCTCATCATCATCATGATCATCAGTGTTATTTTCTGCCATCATTGACAGAACACTTGACCTAAATCCAAAGGCTTCAACGCATTAGTGAACAAAAACATTATCTATTCCTTCTGACATACGAATTACCAATTTTGATACTGTCAACTAGTATTCATTTTCCTCTTTTTCCTTCCCATTAATTTTGATCGCAAGACGAAGAGAGATAGAACTTTCGTTCTTTTGGGAGGGGGCTGGTGGTTGCTCAGTGGTAGAGCATTCACCTCAGGTGCATGTGGTCCTTGGTTCAATCCCAGCTCGCGGCAAGTTAACCTTGTGGCGGTCAAACACCATGTGCATGGGTTTTCTCGGGGTTTTCCCGTTTCCTCACACTTTCTTCATTCTACCATTTCATTCAGTTTTCATTACCACTGTCTCCTTTAGCCCATTAGGCATAATCGTGGGACGTAAAACAAAGATTTCATTTCATTTCGTTTTTTTTTTTTTTGTTTTGTTTTTTTTTTTAGTTTAATTTTTAGTGGCCACCTAGGTGGTGGTAGTGGTGATGAAAGTGATGAACGAAATTGTGGAATGAAGAAAATGGGAGAACCTTACTAAAACCTACGCACATGGTGTTTGTTCAACACAAAGCCGACTTCCATGGCGGATCTAGGGGGGGCAATCGGGGCGATCCCACCCAGAAGAGAAAACTTTTATTTTATTTATAGATAAAACCCATCTCAGAGTTTGGAGCTCTTGAAAGTAGCTCTAAGTAGCAGTATTATAACCCGCCCCCCCCCCAGAAGTCTGTCCTAGATCCGCCACTGGCCCACTTGACGAAAGTTGAGATTAAACCAAGAAACTAGCAGCGATAAGCGTTCTACCACTGCCATCGCGGACGCAAAATTTTCGTAATGAGATACAACACTAAACAGCGTTTTCGAGACGAGACAGCACTTTCACTCCCCACAGATACGCCCTTTAGGCTAAAAGAGACGGATGATTAATGAAGGTGAATGTGTATGAATAAGAATGTGGGAGGAAAGGGAAGAACGTAGAGAAACTCTACGGACACAATGTTGTAGAACACGAACTCGGATGGACAGGTATCGAACCAGAAATTCTTTGTACTCGAAGTGACACTATACTAACTTTATGATTATTACTAGAGAGCGGATTTTAAGATGCAGCACCTTTTCTAAAAATGTAGTTGTTAAACAACTAAAGTTCAAAATATGTATTTCCGGGCATAAAACGAACTGAAATGGAGACACTTTGTTGCACCTTTTCCGTGAATCTTGCACCTTTTTTGCTAAATTAATAAAATTTCCCGCTTTTTTAACTTCTTTTAGCTTTCAGCACCTTTATTATCCCTTTTTCTATTTTTTTTTTAATGTGGACAGAACAATGGGCCTTATGCAGAGTCGTTTTGACCTATGATTAGCGTCGTACTAAAGACCTGACTACTGCAGGAAACATATGTGAGTCGAACTCTTTAGTACGGCACTAATCACACATAAGAATGACTTTGTATAAGGCCCAATATGTTTTATTTTCAATCTGGTTTACACATAACACAGGATGGAACAAAAGTAGGTATACGGTCCCGTACTGATCAACTGATTGCTTTTTATATTATTTCTTACTGTTGTCCATTAGCTGGACTTAGTTTCTTTATTATTTGTTCTTAACGTCTTTGTACTTATATCTTAAACTCGGAACAGCAGTAGCAAATAAACCTATAAGCTAGAATGTTATACTTGATCAATGCAGGAGTGTATACCTACTTTTGGGTCACATGGGTGTATTCCATAAATTTAGATGCAATCTTGACGGATTTACTAGGGACAAATTTGAACTTAATTTGCTAAACACTCCGGACGTAGAAACCTATGCAACTTCAACTGAACTCCCTGTCCATGTGCTTACAAGATATACTATGCACCACTGGTTTCCATTGATGTCAAGCAATATTTAAGGATCACCTAAACTCCAAGCGACAGAAATTAACATTGGAAAACATAGAAATTTTGTGCACAATCAAGTATAAACATTTTCCGAAAAGCCAGTAGTAGGCATATGTAACGGTTTCTCAAGTCACAATATTCTTAAATAGTTTTAAAAGAAATTTTTTAAAAAAGTTGGTTTTAACCACAATTGTATTACAAGAATGTTGAATGTTGTTCAAGTTCGAATTAAATAAAACAATTTTGCAATTTATGTCAAATGTTTAAAGCCAAGTTTTTAACACTATTTGCTGGTGTAATGAATAAAGAATGTTCACGTAACAGTATACTGTAGCACTTAATAAAGATATCGTATTAGCACCTTTTTGTTTCACCTTTTTGAATGATTTTTCAACACCTTTTATTCCCTTTTTCCTACCACATTTTTGCACCTTAAAATCCGGTCCCTAATTATTACTATTATAAACTACTTGACTCTTTCTCTTTTTTCTCACATTTTTTTTAAATTACTGAAGTCGACAGAGTACACAAACACAGAAATATCGAAGACTTTTAAAAAATCCAACCATTCTCTTCAGAGAGGCTCGTCCCTCATAGGTTTCGTCTCACCATCGTAACCCTAAGGGACTGAGATCGCTTGAACGCAACACGCAGGCAACTACAATAAGGCACCACACTCTTCCTCCTTTTTCGAGACAAGAAAACGTGAAATCTCGTCTCATGATTACGTTATTCCTCATGCCTTGTATTATGTCGTTAATAATGATAATAATAATAATAATAATAATAATAATAATAATAATAATAATAATAATAATAATAATAATAATAATAATAATAATAATAATAATAGTAATAATAATAATAATAATAATAATAATAATAATAATAATAATAATAATAATAATAATAATAATAATAATAATAATGAGGAGGAGGAGGAGGAAGAGGAAAGAAAGAAAGAAAGATACGCTCACCAACTTCTTTCCCCCATTTAATTGTCTGCAACACTGTTCTTTCATCTATTACAGCATTTCCCAGTTAGTTACATGTATTAGACACCCAGTTTTGTCGATTCTTCTCTATATCCATATTCTCAATGTTAATTTTCATTTTTGATCGTTTTTAGAATTTGCAGTATATTATAAATGCATTAGTTATAAGTGTTACAGTCGAATACCACAATACTGTGCTTAACGTTCTAGGATTAGGATTAGGAATTAGATTTCTGGGCTTTCGGCATCTATGGCCATGTTGCCTGTAACGTTTGAGGGATGACGTCCCTCGGCGATCACACTATCCAAGGAAAGGGAAGGAAGCAGCCTAGAACCTATATGTTGGGTACCATCCGGGCATTTGCCTGGTGTGAATGAAGAAAACCTCGCTCAGGATTGCTAGTCTGAAAAAGCTTTTATACCTTATCTACCGACTGTTCCCGCTTAATGTTCTAATTGCTCAAGGATGTTATAAATAGAGGATCTACCCATATGTATCTTCATCCTATTAAATCGATGAAGCCAAAAAACAAACCGAGTCTGATAGGCTACTCTCTTTTCTGCCATCGTCTGATTGGCTACTTTCGTTTTCGCCATGATTGTTGGCTCAAAACATTGCGATCTTATTGGGCGGAGTGGGCAGAGTAGGGGTGGCGAAACTGTGACGTCTGGCTTCAAGATTTTGTTTTAAGGGCAGATCTTCTATTTTATAAGATCCTTATAATTGCTAAAAGATTAAGCAGGAAATCCTCGTCTGAAAAAAAAAAAAAAAAAAAAAAACGACTGAAGGATGTATTTACTGTAGGCCCGTGCATGTACGCATAATATTTATGTGATAATTTTGTTCCCAATTACAAATCATACCTCTATAAAGTTTTCTTGATTCGCTTACTGACTGTATCAAAAGTAAAAATAATCTATAAAAACATGCAACCCTATTACGAAATACTGAAAATGTAGTCAGAACTAATTATAACAGCTAATGATTTTTTTTTTTTTTTTTTTTTTTGTGGGGGAGAAAAGTGTACAATACCTGTTTGACATACAGTATAATCCTGGGGATACTAGTTTCTTATCGAAATTGGCTTCTAACTGCTAGATCCATTGAAGATATCAACTGAAGATTTAATTTCAAATTCCAGAGAGTATTTTCTATGCTAACTATGTACTACGAAAACTATGGACTCGCTTCTATAGATTAATCTCGTTCATTCTGGACATTTTTTTCTTTCGCCCCTCTCACCCTCCATCTCATGCCAATGGGTTGAACTTGGATTTAGACGGTATCGGGAGTGTCACTCTTCATCTCATCGACCCCGAAAACTATGGATGCAGGAATATAGGTCGGTTTCGATTATTTTTACGTGTCATCCCCTTCCCACTCCCTAGGGATATCCTAACCTCATAATATTTTTCGTAGATTGAAGGTCATATGTGTAGCTGCTTCAAACTTCTTTTCAGAAATGACTTTACATACTGAGTTTCATCTTCCTAAAATGAGTATTTTCTAAGACACTTCATTTTTCTTCACAAACTTTAAACTACCTCGTCTCCTTTGAAGCCACATTCATTTTTATGTTTAAAATTAATAAACAAATTATAGAGCTCTGCAATTTGTAAGATCATAACTGTAATTATCATCCTGTATTTCTCCGATGAATGATCTTACAGCAGTTTACCTTCTAGATACCATAAAATCTTAGTTACTTGATTCTACCCCACTTTACCCTAATCTCATTATCCTAAATGAAGTTTTTATTTTGCCTATTGGAGTTATTCAGAACTTTCAGTCATATGTATATGCAGGTGCGGTCCTAGGCAATTTGCCACCCCGTGCAATAACATAATTTTCCGCCCCCTCCACTGTCTCCACAAAGAACAAATTTTAAAAGCCACCATTTTAAGTATGCTACACAATCATGAACAACTAAGGGGAGGAAAAGGCCTAAACACACTCAGAAAAGCCTAAACACTACAAATACAATCTCGTTGTGTCTATTTTTCTCTTTAATAAGTAATATATTATGTTAGTGAAAGATAAAGCAAACACACGTGCAGAGGAAAGATGGCAATCTCTTTATATACAATTCAATATCGAACTTCAATCTCAATATAAATCAGTTTACAATTCCAGTGTAACTAGCACTTTTATCTTTATTCCTTAATTTTCCTTCTACATGTTAAGTTTTTTTTTTTTTTTTTTTTTTTTTTAAAGAAACTTGTTTCCACTCAATGATAAGGAACATTTTTGTGTCAAAGACAAGACTATTTTTCATATCAAAACTGTGGTAACTAACTAAATAGAACATGCGTTCACTACTGTTCGAGAACTGAATTCTTGTAATTGACAACAACCAAGCAATTCATGCTGTGATTTGTTTGATGATGTGCTTTAGCACTGTCCATGTGACCTTAAAGACTAATGCAACCTAAACATGATTTATGAATGTATAAATCATATTATAGTACTCAAATAAAAGGTCAGCTTAGTAAATTTAACCACTATCATCAGGAAATCTGTTTCCAGCAAGAAATACTTTAAATAATATATAGTCACGAATATAACAGATTTTGCCACCTCTCTAAACTTGCCGCTTAGTGTAAATGCACGTGTTGCACATATCGTAGAGCTGGCCCTGAATGTACACTATGTTGTTGGACATGGTCGCGATTCCTAGTCACTGGCGTAAATTCGATTCTACTAAAAACAGGGAGAGAAATTGGAGAAGAAACTCTCCACCGGTATAAATAGATTCACGTCTTTTAGTAGTAGCTATATTACTAAACTATGCATTAAGATTTATATTTATCAAACTTAGGTTGACATGACAATGCCTCCTCTGTTCCTAGGACATCAGAAGGAAAGCAAAAAAATGCTTCAAAATTATTTTGCATCCATCTTTGTTTAGTTCATCAGGTGTCAGTTTAGTGGAATATTTTTTTTATTTTCGTGAATGTTGGTGATGGATTGAGTTAAGTACTAATAATAATAAACGCTGACAAAAACCTGGAATGTCTTGCAAAACGAAAAAAGTAATGGCCAGTGAGGGGATCGAACCCACGACCTTCGCGTTATTAGCACGACGCTCTAACCAACTGAGCTAACCGGCCAACTTGAGTAATGAAGCCTAACTCACGCTCACTACCAACACTGCCTTACGTCATTAACTTTTATCTTCCCTGTGCGTGAAGCACGCTCTCACAGTTCCAAGCGATCCGGAATTGGAACAGTTATGTTGTCGCTACTTACCGAAGTGATCACAGAAGTGAAAGAACGGAACAATTGTAAATTCAATCATGTTGGCACTGGCAGCTGTGAGTGAGTCACAGTTCAGTAGTTACAGTGTGTAAGGGATAAGTAGTTCCGAGTTGAGAGCCACGTCATTTCTAATGTTTTAGTAAATGTTACGGAACAAGAGGGAAAAAGATTTGCAACGAAGTAATTGCTAGTTAACCTGCGATCGGTCCCGCCGTTAGAAAACTCTAACAATGATATAATTTTATTTATAACGTTTGTTTCTTCTCTTTTTTCAGTGGTTATTTTTAAATTACCTCCCCTACTCCATGCGCGCCGACTACGTGGGTGCTCCGAAGCTCCGGTACTAGTGATGGGTAAATTTCTGGGAAGATATTTTTCGGGAATCTTCCTTGGAAATATTCCCGGGAAGATTCCCAAAATGGGAATTTTTCCGGGAATTTATGTGCAATCACAAAGAAAATTGCATTCTATTACTATATGATTTCAAAGTTAAATTCTTTTTTTTTTTTTTTTGTTGTTGTTGTTGTTGTTTTTTTTTATCACAGTATATTATTACAGTTGTCTCCAGAGGATTCTTTAAAATGTTTATTCTGAACGATACTGTGTTACTTCATTAATATTTTATTATATGTAGAGAGTAGGCCTACGCATAAATGTATATTTACTTACAATATGTTCTATGAAAGTAAATATGTGGAAAAAATGGTATAGTAAGTCTATATATTTTTACACCGCTAAACAGTTTAAATTTATAAGTAAGTGGATTTTCTAAACCACTCTACTACTGATATTATAAACATATTATTTTTTATAAAATGTTATAAACAAAGGCCTATGTTTAGCAGAAGGGGTCCAGCTCTTTTCTCTAAAAAATGTTACAATTTTGGTAATTTCTGCTCACATTCGGTTAGTTTGGAGTAGGGTTGGTTAGTTTAAATTAGGTTAGGCTAGTTTAGGTTACGTTAGGTTAGTTTAGTTTATGTTATATTAGTGTAGGAGTCTCGCGTAATTTTCCAAAAAAATGATAGAATTTCGCTTATTTCTACTAATATTACGTTAGTTTAGGTTAGTTCAGGTCAGCTTACGTTAGTTTATATTAGGTTAGGTTAGATTTGGTTACGTTATGTTACGTCTAAGTACTTGTATCACTCATTTCTCCTGTAAATTTTGCGTTTTTTACGTGCTTCTGGACCCCTTGTACTAAACATACCCCTAAACAAATTAGATTGGGTAACTGCCAGAAGATACATGTCTCACCAATTTATCAACATTTGCGCATACATATGTATGTTCATAAAATTTGCAAGATACTGACTTATCTTTATAATTTAGCACGTAACTTTGCCACACACGACCTTTCTTCCTACCGATTTCTCGAAATTTCATGTGTTAATTCACATGTAAGAGAAGTCCGAGTACCTCTTCAGAAATTCGAAAAAATGAAATGAAATTTCTGGGTTTTACGTCCCACGATTATGCCAGCTAGGCTAAAGGAGACTATGATGATGAGGAATGAATGAAATGGTGGAATGAAGAAAGCGAGAGGAAACGGGAGAACCCCGAGGAAACCCACGCACACGGTGAGCTGGGTTTGAACCCGGGACCCTATCCACCAGAGGTGAACGCTCTACTACTGAGCCGAACAAAATAACGTTACTGTTGGAGAAAACACGCTGCAAAACATGTCCTTTCAAAAACAGTGGCGCACTTGCGCACAGCCCAGTTGACGAAGTTTAACAATACATTACAAAAATGAAATGAAATCTTTGAGTTTTACATCCCACGGTTATGCCGGTTAGGCTAAAGGAGACGGTGATTATGAGAAATGAATTAAATGGTGGAATGAAGAAAGTGGGAGGAAACGGGATAACCCCGAGAAAACCCACGCACACGGTGCTTGTCCACCACAAAGTTTACTTGGCGGGGACGGATCGAACCCGGGACACCAAGCGCCAGAGGTGAACGCTCTACCACTGAGCCACCGCGGCCCTAACAATACATTAGAAAGAAGACGCAAAGAAGCCTACGGTACGTTACCCGCACACTAAGAAAAAGGTCTTTTTAGGCAGGTTTCGAGTTATATATCCGAAGCTAAACACAGTGTTGTGAGTCTTCCATCGATTGTCCAGGTTGGCACAATAATGGTGGTATTTTTACACGAAGCCCATACAGCGAGAGTCGGTATATTTAATAATAATAATAAAAAAGATAATTCCATATTTTCTCTTTTCTCCTTGTAATGCTATAAGTGTGGAGGGAAAGGAATCTTTTTTAGATACTTATTGTTAGAAAGCGTTTTTTTTTTTTTTTTTTTTTTTTCAACTACCGCTTTCTTGGAAGACTAAAGATAAAATCTCAAGGCAGAAATATTTGAAACTGGGCATGAAATTTTTGATAAGTACTAAGTCAAATTCGAAATATTTTTGCCTTGGAACTAAGTTGTAAATCTTTCACAAAGCGGTAGCTGTTCAAAATGAAAAGACACACTACGAATTGCGTATCTATTTTCATAAAGATACTAGCTCAGCCTGCGCTCTCTACGCAGCGCATCATTCACATATGAGCATGAATCTCCTTGTCATTCCTCACATCTGTACATGTCCCTTTACAGACACAAGTGAAGGGCGTCTTGATAAAAATCGGCAAGGGGTATCATAAAGGGGAGATTTTTTTCAATATCTTGTACCGTTTGCAAGATTTGAGCCTACTTCCGGTTGGAGTTTCTAATTCATGTAAGAGCAGTGTTTTCTTTCTCCTTGCATGCAGTATGTAATGACCAAACACATTACACACACAATTAATTATAATGTCAGTGATAGGCTATATGGTGTTCATTAGGCCAAACACTCCAAACAATAAAGATTCATCTTACACTGGAGAAATAGTCATGCTTCGTTTTTCATTATCATTTGACCATGAAATAAACTCCAGAGAGATACACTAACCTCGTATACAAATGTGCGGTGTTGGGATGTATAACTCGTAGGACAGTATTGAAAGCTTTCGACGTAGCTAATACAGTGTCGCTACTTTCTGTACTTCATTTATATACCCTGGTAATTGTCACATAATTTTCTTCAATAAAACTGTAATTCCTTTCAATTCCAGGAATTATTAATTGACAATCGACGTTCCCATTCCAGTATTTCATCATTTTTGCCGAGATATTTGGGTGAGAATTTCTGCTATACAATTTTCTGGGGGGGGATAATCCCGTCCTAGAAAATTTCTGGGGGTAAGCGTCCCCCTCATCCTTCGGCTGGCACGCTCATGAGACAGTTATAGACATGCGACAATCATTTTGGACATGAGTGTACATATATACTAGTTTCTTCATTTACTAGCCAGTGTTCATTTATATAGAGTATATGACACGGAAAATCATTTAAGAATATACTGTATCTAGTTCTGATAACTTATTTCTTATGGATTGAATATTAATATGAAACAGCAAAAGAGGTTATACAAGGGTAGAATGTTTAACCTGGCTCCATAGTGAGGCTGACTCTGACATGACAATGGAGACAGGTTCATCTACAAGTTTCCCTGTTCATGCCACTCCATTACTATTCTACTCTTGCACATATTTGATTTCACTTTACATGCAACATTTACGAATACACTGGCTTCATTCTTCGCAATATCATTCGAAACAGGAGATCCCAGGAAAATCCCATGCCGGACATACCTAGGACCACAATATCCGACGATTTACCAGTGGGCATCCCTTTGAGGTCCCGTTGAATATCCCGCGGAGGTCCTATGATGTTTCGGGAGCAAATTCGGATGATCCCGGGATGTGCTGTTGTCCATTGCGGATAAGTCGTGGACGTCCCGTGAACGTACATGTGCTATGTGGGTACTGATTGATTTAAAGATGGCGTTATGAGAAGATTCTTAAATTTGTCTAGATTAAGTTGAGGAGTAATAATAATCTCGATAAGAACAAGATGACAGAGTTTAGGTTTAATAATAGATTTTTAATTATTCAAGACATTCTATAAAATTTAGATAGAATAACGGTCATTAACATTTATTTTATTACAATTAAATAAATAACTGAAGAAAATAATGATTTCCATACGAAAATGAATCCCATAACAAATTAGTAGGAATTTAAATAACAAATGCACTTTAGACTGTAAAACGATAAGGCTTATGTAAATTTAGTGTTATGGCAACAAGGATAGTAGTCCGGTACCTTATGATAACAAATGTTGTGGCCGGACTTGTTAAAACTTACTTTCTTTATGCTGTTAAAGATATAATAAGTGAGGAAGCCATAGTTAATGGAAGTTTCTTTTTAATTTCTGTGAAATGAAATATAAATATTAAGGAAATACAAAATTTAAAAGGAACAAAAGTAGTTTAATTTATTGAAATAATTATCGCAGTAAGTTTTGGTGGTTCTAAAGCTAGTTTTACCGAACTGTAGTAGCAATATTTAATTTTGTGATACATACTTACATATTTTTGTGTTTTCGCCCGGGACCTTATTGAAATTAGTTCGAAGTAAGTTTTGGTAGTTATTAAAATAACTTTAAATGAACTAAAACCGCAATATTTATTTGTGTATAAGTGTGTTAAACTTGTCAAGAACTTGATGCTGGAAATCTGAAGAATTCCAAGTTCTAATGTTGCTAATGGATCGCTTAGATACCAAGGAGCCTAAGTCCTAAAAATGGATTAATGTCATCTTCCATTTCTATTCATGGGTACCTATTTGTCTGCCAAGTGATTTGTTAATAAATTACTAAACCATAAGCTGCATAATTATGGTTTTGTTTGCTAACGGAACACAAATATGATTTTTTTTTTTTTTGTACAAAAAGAGTTAGAATTTGATCTTCAAACTTGAACTTCGAGCTTCAAATTTGAACTTAAGCTCCTTGGCATCTAAGTAGGCTAGCTAAGCTGTGCCTTTGAAAAGCAATGATATGAATTTAATGTAATTCCTTCATTAGTTCCAAATTGAATAATGCAAATAACAATGATACATTTTACTTTCGGAATAAAAAGAAAGTAAACTTCCAGACTTGCTCGGATGCTTGTTACACAAAAATTGATATTTTCCTTTGCTATATTGAACACAAGTGGTAAGCAGATTTATTTAATTTACCGTAAAAAGAAGAAGAAGAAGAAGAAGAAGAAGAAAAACAATTGAAAGTACAGTACTTGCAGTAATGACCAAATGAGAAGGAAGAAAGGAAGTTATCAAATTAGTTGATTCACTGTGGGAGGAAATTAGTGGTTTTGAATTGTATCAAATCACGACTTCCTATTTTAATGAATGAAAGATGAGGAGATAAAAAGTTTTAGTTATGATGAGTGCACTAATGTAAGTTTTAACGTCTACTTTGCATAGGAAAACCATTCATTATATACACGCATACACACACCCACGCGCAGTGCATTATTGGATATATTACACGACACGCAAAACATTGAATAAATATTATCGTACATATCTGAAATACCTACTACAGAAATGAGACCACAGACGTGCATTATTGGATACATAATACGGAAGATATCCAAAAATCACGCAAAACATTGAATATATATATATATATATATATATATATATATATATATATATATATATATATATATAATCATACATACTGTATCTGAAACACCTACTACAGACCATAGATGTGACGTGCCTGAAGTTGGCCCCCCACCTCTCCCAAATTACATCAAACATTGTACATCGTTAGTGCATCGTTAGTGCACGTTAGCGCACTCAGAACTAACGTTAGTGCTATCAGCGTTTAGGAGATATTGAAGATTTTTGGTGGGGGGGCCAACTTCATATGAAGTTAGCCCCCCACCCATCTTTATACAGACAGATTTTCACAAAACTTAGCACATCGTTAGTGCATCGTTAGTGCACTTAAACACAC
The DNA here is from genome assembly GCF_964235325.1 of Thermobia domestica. Taxonomy (NCBI): domain Eukaryota; kingdom Metazoa; phylum Arthropoda; class Insecta; order Zygentoma; family Lepismatidae; genus Thermobia; species Thermobia domestica. The sequence goes on from NC_137468.1 coordinate 156,111,476, forward strand.
TAAGGACTACCGTTAGTGCTAACATGTTTTGGAATTTATTCAAGATTTTTGGTGCGGGGGCCAACTTCAGAAATATCAAATTCTATACAAATAGAGGTAGAAATATAGAGTTAACGGCAATCGTTAGTGCATCGTTAGTGCACCTAAACACACTAAGTACTAACGTTAGTGCTACCATATTTTGGGATTTATTCATAAGTTTTGGTGGAGGGACTAACCTCAGAAATATCAAATTCTATACAAATAGAGGTAGAAATATAGAGTTAACGGCAATCGTTAGTGCATCTTTAGTGCACTTAAACGCACTAAGGACTAATGTCAGTTCTACAATATTTTGGTATTTATTCAAGATTTTTGGTGGGGGAAACTTCAGAAATATCAAATTCCATACAATTGATGTATAAATATGGGGTTAACGGCAATCGTTAGTGCATTGTTAGTGCACTTAAACGCACTAAGCATTAACGTTAGTGCTACCACATTTTGGGATTTATTCAAAATTTTTGGTGGGGCCAACTTCAGAGATATCAAATTCCATACAAAGTGTCAGTATTTTCAGGAAGCACTAACGAACACCAATTACTTTGTTAGTGCTTGAAGTGGGCGCAAATTCACGCTGACCACCAATAATATTTTACTTGTAGCACCTACACTAATTAAGCAGTAACGTTAGTGGTTGGTGCAGGAAGAAGCACTAACGATGCACTGAGGATTGTACTAGCATCATTACTGCTAGCATCATCATTACTAGATCATTAGTGCTTTTTAATTTGGCAGAACTTTGACACAGTGAAAAACTCCCCTTAAATTTCTTATGTGATTTTCCTGAGATGTAACTGGTCATAACTATACTAATAGTGAAGCACTAACGAAACTGAAAGTATTTTTAGAACCACGATCGATGCACTAATAAACGGCTTTAATTTTTCGTTATTGGTTGAAGTGGGGACGCCAAGTTCATGAAGGCTTCCAAAGGGTTTTTTTACTTGTAGGACCTACATTAATGAAGAACTAACGTTAGGTGTTAGTGCATATGAAGCACTAACGATTTCAGTAGAGGAGGTCATTAGTGCTTTTGATTTTGGCGGAAATTTGACGCAATGAAAAATTTCCCATGAATTTCTTATGAGATTTTTGTGGCATATAATTGGCCATATCTGCATCAATAGTTAAGCATTAACGTAACTATGGGTGTTTTGCAGAAGCGCTAACGGTAGATTAACGAATGGACTTATTTTTCGTTAGTGCTTGAAGTGGGAACCAAGTTCACGCTGGCCCGCAAAGGTTTTTTTACTTGTAGCACCTACACTAATGAAGCACTAAACTTAGGTGTTGGTGCACTAGGAAGCACTAATGTTACAAGTAAAGAAACTTTCGAAATTAGCGTGAACTTAGCCCCCACTACAAGCACTAACGAAAAAATTAGTTTTATTCGTTAGTGCATTGTTAGTACCTTTAGAAGATACAAGTAGTTTTGTTAGTTTTTCACCCTTAGTGTGGATATCGTCAATTATAAGTCACGAAACTCCCATAAGAAACACATGAGGAATTATTCATTGTATCAAATTCCCATCGCATTCAAAAGCACTAATTACTTACCTCTGTTAGTGCAATTGTTAGTGCATCGTAAGTGCTTCTTAGAGCACAAACACCTAACGTTAGTGCTTCATTAGTGTAGGTGTTACAAGTAAAAAAAAAACCTTTGGGGAAGTCAGCATGAATTACGCACCCACACTTTAAGCACTAACGAAAAAAATAGTGCCATTCGTTAGTGCTTCTATAAAGCACTAACAATTTCATTAGTGCCTCACTATTAGTGTAGTTTATGGCCAATTACATATCACGAGACTCACAAGAAATTTATGGCAAATTTTTTATTGAATCGTATTTCCGCCAAATTCAAAATCACTAATGATCTCTTCTAGAGCAATCGTTAGTGCATTGTTAGTGCTTCTTAGTGCATCCACACCTAAGGTTAGTGCTTCATTAGTATAGGTGCTACAATTAAAATAATTTTTGAGGCCAGAGTGAACTTAGCGCCCCCACTTCAAGCACTAACTAAAAACTTAGTGCAATTTGTTAGGGGATTGTTAGTGCTTCTAGAAAACACTAACAGTTTAATTAGTACTTCACTATTAGTTTAGTTATGGCTAATTACATGTTACGAAACTCACATAATAAATTTATGGGAAATTTTACATTGCATCAAATTTCCGTCAAATTCAAGAGCACTAATGATCTCTTCTAGTGCTATCGTTAGTGCTTCTAGAAAATACTAACAGTTTCGTTAGTACTTCAATATTAGGGTAGTTATGGACAATTACATGTCACGAAACTCCCATAAGAAATTTATTGGGAATTTTTAATTGTATCAAATTTCCGCCAAATTCGAAAGCACTGATGATATCTTCTAGTATAATTGTTAGTGGTCCTAAGTGCACCAGCCCCTAACGTTAGTACTTCATTAGTGTAGGTGTTACAAATAAAATATCTTTGGAGGGCACGGGAACTTGCCCCAACTTCAAACACTAACAAAAAATTAATGTCATTCGTTAGTGGATCGTTAGTGCTTCTAGAAAACACTAAAGGTTTGTATGGATTTTGATATTTCTGAAGTTGGCCCGCCCAACAAAAATCTGGAATGAATCCCAAAATATGGTAATACTAACGTTAGTGCTTAGTGCATTTAAGTGCACTAACGAAGCACTAACCATTGCTGTTAACCCCATGTTTCTACATCAATTTGTATGGAATTTGATATTTCTAACGCTGACATCTAACCAAAAATCTTGAATAAATCCCAAAATACGGTAGAACTGACATTAGTGCTTACTGCGTTTAAGTGCACTAACGATTGCCGTTAATCCTATGTTACTATCTCTATTTGTATAGAATTTGATAATATTGAAGTTGCGCACTCCACCAAAAATCTAGAATAAATTCCAAAATATGGTAGCACTAACGATAGTCCTTAGTGCATTTAAGTGCACTAACGATGCACTAACGATTGCCGTTAATCTCGTGTTTCTACCTCTATTTGTATAGAATTTGATATTTCTGAAGTTGGCCCCCCACCAAAAATCTTGAATAAATCCCAAAATATGGTAGCACTAACGTTAGTACTTAGTGCGTTTGGGTGCACTAACGATGCACTAACGATTGCCGTTAATCTCGTGTTTCTACCTCTATTTGTATAGAATTTGGTATTTCTGAAGTTGGCCCCCCACCAAAAATCTTGAATAAATCCCAAAATATGGTAGCACTAACGTTAGTGCTTAGTGCGTTTAGGTGCACTAACGATGCACTAACGATTGCAGTTAACCTCGTGTTTCTACCTCTATTTGTATAGAATTTGATATTTCTTAAGTTGGCCCCCCACCAAAAATCTTGAATAATTCCCAAAATATGGTAGCACTAACGTTAGTGCTTAGTGCTTTTAAGTGCACTAACGATGCACTAACGATTGCCGTTAATCTCGTGTTTCTACCTCTATTTGTATAGAATTTGGTATTTCTGAAGTTGGCCCCCCACCAAAAATCTTGAATAAATCCCAAAATATGGTAGCACTAACGTTAGTGCTTAGTGCGTTTAGGCGCACTAACGATGCACGAACGATTGGCGTTAAGTCTATGTTTCTACCTCTATTTGTATAGAATTTGATATTTCTGAAGTTGGTCCCCCCACCAAAAATCTTGTATAAATTCCAAAATATGTTAGCACTAACGGTAGTCCTTAGTGTGTTTAAGTGCACTAACGATGCACTAACGATGTGCTAAGTTTTGTGAAAATCTGTCTGTATAAAGATGGGTGGGGGGGCCAAACTCCCCACCAAAAATCTTCAATATCTCGTAAACGCTGATAGCACTAACGTTAGTTCTGAGTGCACTAACGTGCACTAACGATGCACTAACGATGTACAATGTTTGATGTAATTTGGGAGAGGTGGGGGGGCCAACTTCAGGCACGTATAGACGTGCTAAGAATAATAAAGTTCTGACTACTTGGATAACAACCCACTAGGGAAACGGTGGGTTGTAATACTTACACTTAGGCTAGTTTTAGACGGAAGCATTTATCGTAGCATTTTTCGTAGCAAAAATCGTATCATCCATATCCTACCGTGTAAAGTAGCACATACTATAGCATTTCCCATGCCATGGCATATCCTATGTCATTTTTTGTTGATAGAACCTGCTCTATTTCGTAACATTTTCCCCAACATTTCTGGTCCGATTGCAGCGCCGTGGTGTGTTAAAAGCAAAAAAGATTTTGTGCCAAATATCCATGGTGTTGGATTGTGTGGGGAATTGAATTGTAGTAAGGAAAAATGAGTTGGAGTAGGGATTCTCTTTGCCCACGTACTTCTTTGTGGTTTTCGGTTTTTAATATAACCGGCGAAAACTGTTGTTACAATTACTAAAGCTTTAGCTATTTCACGCTTTAGCTTCGGAGCCATAATTGCGCTCGTCTCCAGTGATTTGTTTGCTACATCAAGACGCTTATCAAAATGCTACAGTAACACCATATACTTTTGATGCCATAGAATATTATATGAGATTTTTGGCAGCACATCTGCTACGAGAAATGCTACGATAAATGCTTCCGTCTAAACTAGCCTTAGAGCTACTTTTAAGACCTCCAAACTCTGGGATGGGTTTTATTTATATATAAAATTAAGAAAAGTTTTCTCTTCAAGGGGGGGGGGCGATCGCCCCCTGGATCCGCCACTGGTTCCAAGACTATTTCATATGTAAAGTCCGTAAAACTAAACGAGTTCTGAGTCAATTTAAAAGGAAAATCGAAAATAAGCTATTTCGTAGATTTTTTTTCCTTACTAGACATCTAAAACTGATACTTTGAGGTTACATATTACTTTAAAATGTACAATTTATAATGTGATTACATTTGGAAACTAAACTAAACTCATGCTCGTGTTCCTCTATAAAACACATACTGTAAGCATTATCTGTGACATAACAGCTACGAGACGTAAGAAATAAGCCATTTTAACACATCCCTCAATAAGTACGTAGGATGACATATAGATGTCGCCACTATTCACAAATCCATATTACGTTCAGGAAGCACTAACCTTCAAATGGTATGTGTCATAATTTCACAACAACCGGACGTTTAGTTCACAAGTTACAATGGTTTTAGTGACGTAACTTTTGTAATTTTCAAAGCAGTAGAAAACTCTGAATTTCATTTGTTCATAAAGCCTTGCTTTTTAAATAAGGAAAAAATGCCGTTCAAGCAAAGCAATGGCTTGACAAGTGTTATTCGGACTCTGCCCCATCGAGACAAATGGTAGAGAAGAGGTTTGCTGGATTTAAACGCTGCCGTACAAACTTCAATGATGCTGAACGCTCTGGTCGTCCAGATTCGGCAGTTGTTCCACAAAACAAACAAATAAAAATAAGGAGAGACAGTTTACAAAATACTTCTGGCCGATCATAAAGCAAAGTTGCATGAGATAGCTGACACCTTAAAGAAATCACAAAGCAGTGTGTTCACCATTTTGCATGAACATTTGTCCATGAAAAAGCTCTGTTCGAAATGGGTACCGCCTTTGCTCACAATCGACCAAACACAACAACGCATCGACGATTCAGAGCGCTGTTTGAAACTGTTTCAGCGTAATAAAAAGGATTTTTTTTTTCATGCGGTATGTGACAATGAATGAAACATGGACTCATCACTACACTTCGGAGTCAAATTGGCAATAGTTGAGTGGACAGCTATCGGTGAAAGCCACTGAAAGCGACCAAAAACGCAAATGTCAGCTGGTAAGATTTTGGCCTCCGTATTTTAGGATGCGCACGGTATATTATTAATCGATTACCTTAAGAAATGAAGGACCATTAATAGTGAATATTATATGGCCTAATTGATGCATTTGAAGGAAGAAATTGCGCAAAAAAAAAAAAAAAACTCGAAATGAAGGAGTGAACGTGCTCTTTCACCAAAACAATACACAGTGTCACAGGTCGATCGCAAAAATAGCAAAATTGAACGAATTGCATTTTGAATTCCTTCCCCATCCACCGTATTCTCCGCATCTTGCTCTCTGTACTACTATCTGTTTGCAGACCTAAAGAGAATGTTCCTGCGGAAGAGATTTGGCTCCAATAAAGAAGAGATTGCCGAAACTAAAGCTTATTTTTAGGCCAAAGATAAATCGTTCTACAAAAAAGGGCATCGTACTGTCAGAGAAGCGTTGGAATGAATGTATCCCTCTTGAAGGAGACTATGTTGATGAATAAAGTAGAATTTTGCTGTACAGATAAAGAGTGTACAGCCCAAACGCCTCATTTGATTTAAATAATTCCTTCACTTTAGATTGAAAACATCATAATTGGGGACGGTTTCCCCTCTTATATTTTATTGTGACTGATAATAACGGAGTTACCCTCTCATGGGACTTTTGGGGCACCCTGTATGTGAGCAATAGCCTGTGGTATTCTTTTTTCTACAATAAATCAATACATTTAATATGATTTTTCCCTTTTCTCGAGTAAAGAAACGTGAAGTTGCGTTTCACCTCACTTACTCTAACGTTGAAAGTTGTTTGGGTATTATTAGTGTAACCTTATGGTGTCATTCGAAGGTTTTCGGTCTAACGAATAAAACATGAATGAAAAATTGGCATATGTAGTGTTTAATTTTACAGCTCCACTACAGAGCTATTACATAATTGAAAACGAAACTTTTTTTTTCGCTATGAATGCTTTAACCATAGCATGAACTTTCATTGAATAAAGACAAGACTATCGTTTATTTATTACAAACTGCCGAAAGAAAGACCTGATTGGCCTCAATTCTCTCTCCTATAAAATAGAGCTTCCATGATATAAAGTTCTCATTTAGATTTGTATGTAGCTTTAATTGGCTAAACTACAAATCATCACTCATTTCAAAAGAAAGGAATGAATTATGTCAGTGCAATCGGCGAAGCCCTTTCACCATCCACATCTCACAGACCATGATGACGTAAGACCAAACCATTAGCAATTAACTCTATTGTCAAAGATCGATGTGCATACACTGAGAGAGAAATAAAAAAAAAAAAAAAAAAAAAAAAACATTCATTCAATGAAGATAACGAAGCTTAATCTTGAACCACTAACACATTTTCTGTTATCAAAGGAATGGTTTATTCACGACGAAATACAAAAAGAAAATAAACACAAAACTATCCTTTCTAATATGAAAACCATAACGAAAACAATGAGCGTGCTGTTTAAATCGCAAGCAAATTAATTTCTTTTCTTTTCTTTTTTTTTGTTATATTACTTTTCCTCTTTTTTACTTTTGTGTAACACGATTACCTTCGATGATTTACAACACAGGCCATTTCTAAATCCATACATTTTCTTTCCTCTTCCTTTCTTCCCAAAGTTGTGTGTAAATTCACGACCGACGGTTAATTGGACGGTACAAGTCAACGTTACAGTTAGTATTGTAAAATTTTCGAAATTTTGAACTGCGGTAAAAGATATTTTTCTTCTCGTATAGATTGGGCAATTTTAAGAAAAGAAAAAAATAATTTCATTTGTATATACTTTCTTTTAATATGCATTACTTTTAATGAACTTTAAAATTTACTATGCTCTGCTTCAAATACGACAGTAATAATTGAATTGAGTTGAGTTTAACGTCCCTTTAGGCAGCTAAGCTATACGAGACGGGACTTAGTGATTAATGTGGAATCCGAACTATATGAGCTCCCACCGAGAATCGAACCCGGATCTCCCATGCCAAAGACACGTGTGCTAACCGTGTAACCACGAAGAAGCTCAGTAATTGAATGAAGAAAGAAAGATATTGATTCAACTTCCAGATCTTTTAGGTAAAAGGAGAACCAGCTCTAGCATATGTGCAACACGTGCATTTGCACGGGGCGCCAACTTTCAAGGGGTGCCAAAATCTGCCATTATTTAAAATATTCAGAATGCTAAGGTACTCACGGAACAATTTTTATAGAGGGAGTTCGGCTACGGGCATATATAATCTGAAGTAGTCATAAATTACGTCTATAAAGGTTGTTGCGGAAGTACCACAGGATTCCGAAACATGGATATTTGCATAGGGCACATTCTAGTTCCTAAGTGAAGTCTTGACCCGTCTACGGTAGGGCCCGTCTTGAAGTCTTAAAGTTGATTTTTTTTTTCATGTTTTCGGCAGCCTATAACTCCGAAAGGAAGCATTTCTGCATCCAGGTTGATCTATATTTTTTGTCTTATCTTGGCATCAGGAATCATTTCCCTAACGTTGTCAGTGCTGTTTTGAAACACCCTGTATAGTCATTCAGGGGAAGACCGTCAGTCGGGGAATACCGATACTTTTAAGCTTACAACATTGTCAATTCTACCTGGAAGTGTGTTGGAGTAATCAGTACTAAGTGAAACTGTGGGTTGTATAAAATGTATATTTGCAAAAGTTTAAAAATAAGTAGAATAATTTGACAAGAAAGGTTTATGAGGTAAGGTGTGAGAGATATGTGAGAAGTAAAGGGTCACTGTAAAATTTTAGTATGTTTTGTTAAGTTCTTGTTTGGAAGTAAAAGTTGTATTGTTCAGCACTCATGGTGGGCAACATACAGCTAAAAGTTGTGCAATCACAGGTAGTTGGTTCATCAGTGTGCAGCGCTTCTAACTTGCATAATATATAGGTAAGTGTAACATATACATTCGGGGTACTTTCGACACTCATATTTGCGGCACGTTCGACAGATGCATTTTCCCCCTTTCGTTGTTATTTTTAATAATTATATATCAAAAAAAATACTACATTAGTATTAACATATAGATAATAGAATGTCTGCATCTTTTTGCCATTGCATGAGATGCTCCTAGAATTTGAACAAAATGTCTGTAACCATAGAGGCTGTAAAGAATGCAATGCTACTTGCTACTGCTTCAAGAGCTTTCGAAGTCCCTCGGATACATCACGTGACAGGTTATTCAAAGTTAACTGCAAGAAACATTTTGCTGAACATACAACATTTGCTGAAGAAGATGAGCACGCACTAGAAGAAAAGTTAATTATATTAGACGGGTATAGGTTCACCCAAGAAAATAAGATGTGATACTGTGAAGCGAAAGACAATAGTGCCAAACTTTTAACATCTGCACAGAAAAATAGTAAAATAGAAAAATCAAAAGGTAGTGACACATAAAACAATGTACAGATACATAAAATGTTGTTAACACAGTAACAGAAATTAGAAAACTCAAAAAGAAAATCATTGTGGTATCTGCCGAGGTTGGTTTTACGGCAGACACGATTTCGCTGATTGAGTTAAATGTACAAAATATTTTCAGCGATTTAACGAGGACTGTGTTCTTCATCCAGACGATCCCTTCTTTGTTGTCAACAATGTAAAATCTCAGACAAATATAAGTATACTATTTGCTCTTTCCTGTATACGAACCTAACACTAATATTTTAATCTATAAGCATACTTTTAATAACATATGATTAACATAAATTAACAAATAAATACTTTTTCATGCAGTACAGAATTTTTGTGCTCTGCACTAGCTAACATTTAGCATATTATTTTTTAAAAGAAATTCTTGTTTCATATATTTCTTGTAACTGAACAAATTTTGTTTTTATTCTTTCCGTCATTTGTAACTCAGTAATTTTACAATTTTTAATATTTTCTGTAGCTATAAATAAAGATATTCTACATTCCTAAACTTATAGATTCCTATGTTTATAAGTACATGAACTAGTTTACGAACAGTAATGTGCGTAGTGGAATTATTAGTGACATTATCATAGTACATAAGGTTTTAATGTTGATGTCGGTATTACCCCAACAATCTGTCGGTCTTCCCCATAGAGACACTTTTTCATCGTTCATTTCAATTGTGACTCCACAGCCACACATTGCTTTTGTGTATCATGTATTGTATCTGTTACTAGTTGAAATAATATACTTAATCATGGGCTATAATTCGTTTCTTTAATAATTCATTAAAATCTTGTAGTAGCGTTAATGTCCTTAGGGTGTCGGTATTGCCCCAAATGACCATATATACGTTAACGTATAAATAATTCTTGAAAGTAAAGAATAATACAGAATCATAAATAAATGTTGTAAAGTGTGATACAGAATAATAAATCGAATGAAAATTGGTGTCTAGGCTTTTAATTCAAAATAATTAAAGACGTATTGCTATGTTTTTTGATGCATCAAATTTTGCGCATCCGATTGGTACCAATTGGTATGGTGGTACACTTTGATCTGCTTATTAGCATGTGAAGAATTTTGTTGTACAGCGGGGGACACTTCTAAATGGTACAGCCATATGGAGATTTACGGCTAAGGTGTACCATTTAGAAGTGTCCCCCGCTGTACAGGCTGTTGTACAGGCTTCTATACATAAAAGAATTTAGGTAGATGTTTGTACTAAAAATTTTTTCTTTAGGTTTCAAACTTAACTTGTCCACCACATCTAACATTCTGCTCAGTTCTTCAATGTGATGTTTGTTTTATATTCCTTGAAGAGGGTATATCTGCATCCAAGATAGTCGAAACTTTCGTCAGTCTCTACATCTTTAATTTTCTCTCCATGTCATAGTAACTCACAATTTTTTACCCTCTTTTAGTAGAGCTTATCTTGTGAGTTGGATTGTTTCTCGTGCGTCACTTCACAAGCTTCGTCCTGAAAAGCTTGTTTAAGGATCGTATCTGTTTCTCATTTTTACTAATGAAGATACATCATATGAAGGCTGCATCTTGAAAGTGTTTTGCCTTTGTCTATTTTTTCGCATTCCTAGACTCTGTTTTCACATCCTTGTTGGACGTTAGGACATTACACTGCCTACACATTGTTGGTTTCCTGATAATTTCTGTATTTTGCTTCTCGAAGTTGTAGGTGCTGTCAACTGGTCTCCATGCTAAGAGTAGAATTCCCTATAGTTGTATGCAACAGAATTTGGTCTGATCCTTGCGTTTTTTTCTGTTGAAAGTTACATCATATTAATGTATAAGTTCTGATGACTACCTTGGTGGAACGCGATCTATAGGTTGCCAACCTATCCTACTGGTTTGCTGAAGAATATTCATTGGTTACTGCTTGGCTCAGCAGATGTGAAGTAAGAGACTTGAAGCTGTCCAGTAAAGTGAAGGTGAGTTTGAGATTGCAGCACTACACTATTTTGTTTCGAGTTATACACAATCGAATTTCTAAATCAGTGGATAATAAATACCAGTTAAATTGCAATCAAAGGTCAGTCTTGAACAGGAAAAGTAGAAATCTACCGAAGGACGAATTTTTATCAATATGAGTATTTCAGTTGTGTTTCTATGATGTTTTTATCTCTCAAAATCTCTCAAAACCATTTACGTCCTACGTTTATGCCGGCTAGGCTAAAGGAGACGATGATTATGAGAAATGAAGGAAATGGTGGAATGAAGAAAATGGGAGGAAACGGGAGAACCACGACGAAACTCACGCACACGGTGTTTGTCCATCACAAAGCTCTCTTGACGCAAGTTGGCTTGCAAAATCTCGACTTCTCTTCATCATAGGGTATCATCATCATAGGTATTCTGCCATTATTGGCGGGTCACATGCCGCACCTGAGATGCTTCTGTGTTCTACGGTCTTCCGCTAACCTCTTGGTCTTCACGGACGATGTTTCTGTTTTGATATCGTTCGTTAATAAATTGTAATCTCCTTCGCCTTCTCCCTCTCTTTCTTGCTACCAAACCCTCTAACACTTCCCTCATGATACAGTTCCTTGTTAGCCAATGCTCCAACCAGTTTCCCTTCCTCTTCTTAATAATGTTTAAACTTGTTCTTTTTTCCTCCAGCATTTCTAAGACCCTTCATTCGTTTTCCGCTCGTCCCAGTTAACTTTTTCCATGACTCTCCACACCCACATTTCGGAAAGCTTCCAGTCGTTTTTCATTATTTTATCGTAATGTTCATGTTTCTGACCCATACAGCACAATACTCCACACGAAGCATTTTATGAGTCTCTTTTCTCACCTCTTTCTTCAAGGTCCCACAAAAGAGTATATTTTTCCTCCTAAATGCTTTTCACGCCATTCCCATCCTTGCTTTTATTTCACGTTCGCACTTCATGTCGTTACTAATAATACTATCCAGGTATCGAAAACTTGTCACCTGTTCTATTTGCTCCCGTCCTACTTCTTTATTTGACACCGACCCCTTCGTTCCAGTCACCATGGCTTTTGCCTTTCTAACATTTATTTTCATCCCATATTCTTCACAGCCCTTCCTCAAGTTTTCTAACATTTTATTGATTTTCAGTTCAGATTTTGCAACAAGCGCCATATCATCTGCAAACAGTATACACCTAATCATTCTACCTTCTACTAAAATGCCGTCTTCATTTTGTAGGCTCTTTTCCACTATTTTTTCTAGAAAGACATTAAATAATGTTGTCTAGAGACAGCATCCCTATAGGGTAAGGTATGAGGATTTTATTTCTACAACATTTCGATTGTTCTGCTTCTAATAGTTTCGGAGATCTCGAGAACGCCAAAATAAACCTTCAAGTCCCCCTTTTCTCCCTTTAGAAGTCGAATCTTATTTCCAATTTGAGCACAAGGAAATTACTTCTGCAAAATTTCAGGGTTCTACTAATAGTTTCGGTTATCTAATGATGAGTGAATCAGTAGGTGAATCACTAGATTTACTATTATACTCAAGGTCGGCTCTAGATAATTTATCGCCCCGTACAATGGCATTATTTGTCGCTCTCCCATTTCTCCAAAAAGAACAACTTTTAAAACGACCCGCTCGGGAGAGTAATACTTCCGGAAGTATGTTTTTCCGCGCGCTACTCTAGCCAGCTGTTTTACGCGCTATCCTAGCTAGTTGTTTTAAGTTGGTCACAAAATTTATATCATGAAGTACAAGGGGAACAAAACGAGCCCTATATCATGTAGTAGAAGGGCATAAGTACTACAACTACTTATCTGCACAGAAATAAATAAATCACTTTTTAAAGTATTATTTTCATATTATCTTAATTTAATGTTATAAAAATGTAAAAAAAATGTTTAAAAAACTTTCCTCTGGCCGGGTTTGAACTCGCGAGACTTTTATTATTAATATATAGCACTAGCCCACTCGGTCACGAATGCCAACATCAGCAAGCGTTTGATTTCTGCTATTTTAATGCAACGTGGCAAGAAGTGGATAACGCCAACCAATCAGAACTGTTTTTCTCGTTTCTACTTCCGGGAGCATTACTCTCCCGAGCTAGTCCTCTTTTAAAAGTCACGATTCTAAGTATGTTACTCCATCATGAACAACGAATGGGAGGGAAAGTGCACTCGCACTCAGAAAAGCTTTTAAACACGACAAATAAAATTTCATTATGTCTGTTTTTCCCTTTAAATAATAATCTAAGTGAAAGATGAAGCAAACACATCTGCAGAGGAAAATGGCAATCCTTTTTCTAGAATTCAATCTCAATATATCAGTTTGTAATTCCAGTGCAACTAGCTCTTTTATCTTTATTTCTTGCTTTATTTCTTGATTTTCCTTCTACATCTGTTACAAAATTAAAAAAAAAAAGAACTTGTTTCCACCTTCAATGATAAGGGACTTGTTTGTGACGAAGACAAGAATAGCTTTCATATCAAAACTGGGATAACCAACTAGGTCTAAATGGAATAGGTGTTTGCTACTGTTCCAGAATTGAGTTCTTGTATTTGACAACAATCAAGCAATTCATGCAAGAATTTGTTTGATCATTTGGTTTAGCATTGCTCATGTGACGTGAAACTAATGTGATCTAAACATGATTTATAAATGTGGTATTCTAACAGAAGGTGAGCTTAGTAAGTTTAACTACCGTCAGCATGAAGTCTGTTTCCAACAAGAAATATTTATTTGAAATAATATGGAATTTTCGACTGATTTAAAATTACTACTATGTATTTCATGTAGACCCTATGTGGGGGGTACCACGGCGGAGGGTAACTACGTGATGCAAAAAACAAAAAGAACAGGTAGTTTCCCTCTCCCGTCCGCCGTGGTACCCCCACATACATGAAATACATACCGGCGGAAATCTTCATCCTTCAGAAACAGGTTGATACCAAAATTATCTTTCTAGCTTAATTATGGGGTGAGTTATTGAGGTTTAAATTGAGTCACATTAACACTTTCACAGAGGAAGTCGACTTTTGTCGACAGAACCAAATTTCCTTAACATGCGAATGTCGACGATAGTCGACGTGTTAAAATTTGTTTGTCCGTATCTTGGCTTTGTCGAGAGTAGTCGCCAAAGTTGTACCGTTCATTTTTGTTTGTGTTCTATTGTTTTCAATAAACAATAGAAATCACACAGAAAACCTTTGGCGACTACAATCGACAAACCCAAGATAGAGACAAATTTTAACACGTCGACTATAATCGACATTCGCAGGTTAGGGAAATTTTTTCCGTCGCCTTCCACAGTGAAAGGGTTAAGAGGCGATCAGAACGTGACTATTTCACAGTATCAGACGGCTCAATGGCCGTAACTCTGTAACGATGCAATTCCTGACATATGGTCATATGAACTTTTTTTGCTTGTCTACCCATAAGGAATCCACCCCTGAAATTGTTCCATACCTTTTTGTTACACCCTGTATATTGTGACCTACTTTTCAACACATAAATTAATATTTACAATATGTATAATCATTAATTAAACATATATTACTTACACTACTCGTAATTATAAATAATTTAAGTCATATAAAATAAACTTCATTATTATTAAATAGATATTATTATTATCTTTGTTTTTTTTAAAACATGCGCATATAGATTTCGAACAATTCTATAACATTTAAATTTATACATCCAACATAAAAGATATATATGTCAAATTTTAACCTCTTCAAAGAAAATAAAATATATATCGTAAATAAATAAAATATCAATATCCTTGTACAAATAAATGAAATCATTCAGTTCAAGTTGAACGATTGTGCTCTTCAGGCTAAGACAGACCTAATGATTAAGACAAGTTAGTGATGATGGAAGAATTGGCGGAATGAGAATGGGGGAGAAAACGAAAGTACCCCAGAAAATCCATGCACACCGTGTTGTCCACCACAAATTTCCTTGCCCGAGGGTCGAAACAAGGACCCCACGCCCTAGAGGTAAGCGCTCTATCACTGCGTCACTGTAGCCCTGCATAAATAAATAAAATATAAATATTTTTAAGACTAAAATATATATGTCAAACATCAGAACATGGATGCTAGCTTGCTAATCGAGATGACTATTTAGTCTTCAGAGCTAAGAAAGCTATCTCTCTCTTAAACAAATAAATAAATAAAATAAATAAATTTGGGTACCTCAAGTTTCGTGAAAGCATTCCTAGCGACCTGTGTTACACCTACTCTTGATCCTATTACCAAAAGGAGAACCTCATACCCTTTTCTACCATTAAATAAAGTTTTAAGACTATAATACTTCGCAAAATCTTCTCTTCCTTCGTCCTTATATACATGTCATGTTCAAACCTGACAGTAATGTATATTGCATATCTACACATGTTGTTTTCAACAACTAGATTTGATTTTAATTTTACATTTTCGAATTCAAACTCAAGCTCTTTACCAACTTAGTAGCCCTTTGAGCTGCAATGTCTTTCTAGTATTTTAACAATCTGATTGTGTCTGTAAATACGCCTATTAGCGTGATAAAAAACATTTGCCAACCACGTGAGAAATTGACTCAACAACCTTGTAGCATATGGGAAAAGAAACATCTATTCGAGGTTGTAATCGGGCGAGGGCTACTTTGACACCCTAGGACCTTGATAGCACCTGTAATAAAGTATTATCAAACAAGAAACAGTTCGTCATCAGATCATTTCTAAAATACTTGACACTTTTACCCTGACTTTGTTTGGTAATCCACTTACTAAAGAATTTGTCCTTAAGTTGCTGCTGCTTCTTTTGCAAAACACCCAAACTGTAACTTTTTTCCAGCTCGAAACTAGCAATAAGTTTATTCTCAATAAGATTAATCTTAAATGCTTTAACTAAACCTTAAGGAGAAAATCTTAACGAATAACTACACTTTACCTGAGCTAACAATATAATGTTATCAATGCATACAAAATCCATCCTCCTTTTCTCTCTCTCTCTCTCTATCCCTCTCTCTCTCTTCTTCTTTTTTTTAAAGTAAAAAAACACGCAATCTGTTATTGAACCGTGGAGATGCAACCATTTTTAAAGGTATTTTCCAACAAAATCGTTGATCGAGGCCAGAAAATATGTGTGAAGCAAACTTAGCTACCTATACATAAAAGAATTTAGGTAGATGTTTGTACTAAAACTGTTTTTTTCTTTAGGTTTCAAACTTAACTTGTTCACCACATATAACATTCTGCTTAGTTCTTCAATATGATGTTTGTTTTATATTCCTTGTAGAGGGTATATCTGAATCCAAGATAGTCGAAACTTTCGTCAGTCTCCATATCTTTAATTTTCTCTCCATATCACAGTAACCCACAATTCTTTACCCTCTTTTAGTAAGGCTTATCTTGTGAGTTGGATTGTTCCTCATGCGTCACTTCACAAGCTTCACAAGCTTCGTCCTGAAAAGCTTGTTTAAGGATCGTATCTGTTTTTCATTTTTACTAATGAAGATACATCATATGAAGGCTGCATCTTGAAAGTGTTTTGCCTTTGTCTATTTTTTCGCATTCCTAGTCTGTTTTCACATCCGTGTTGGACGTTAGGACATTACACTACCTACACATTGTTGGTTTCCTGATAATTTCTGTATTTTGCTTCTCGAAGTTGTAGGTGCTGTCAACTGGTCTCCATGCTAAGAGTAGAATTCCCTATAGTTGTATGCAACAGAATTTGGTCTGATCCTTGCGTTTTTTTTCTGTTGAAAGTTACATCATATTAATGTATAAGTTCTGATGACTACCTTGGTGGAACGCGATCTATAGGTTGCCAACCTATCCTACTGGTTTGCTGAAGAATATTCATTGGTTACTGCTTGGCTCAGCTGATGTGAAGTAAGAGACTTGAAGGTGTCCAGTAAAGTGAAGGTGAGTTTAAGATTGCAGCACTACACTATTTTGATCAATCGCATGTTGATTTGGCCCATCTCCAGTGGAAATCATTTGTGGTGTTGATGTTTGAATCTTATGCTATATGTTGTGATTGTGTACGATATTTTAGTAGCGTAAGGGTAACAGCATAATGTCTATGTGGTATTGTTGTAGTACATAAGTTGGATCTCTGTGGATCCCCCTTATATATGCCCAAGAGTCCCCATTACCTTAGAAATGGATTGCAGAGAAAGTCTGTATATTTCTGAAAGAAGAAACAGCGAGTTTGAAGAGCAATGAGATGCCAGTTCGATGGATAGGATTTCCGTGTGAGCCCGAAAACTGTTTTCATTCCGATGAACGGCTTGGGGTCTTTCGTCTTCCGAACCTGTTGTCAGTTACTTTAAGTGAGCCTGAGCTACAAAGAGGTTAGTGAGCGCAAGCCCAAGTGAGCCCGAGCTCCAATGAAATAAATTAGCACGAGCCCAATTGAGGGAAGTGAGCTGATCGTAAGTGAGCGCTAGCCCAGATGTCAGCTCGAGTCACAAATGAGGTTAGCGGGCGCGACCTCGACCGAGGCCAATACAAAATGCTCATTTTCGATTGAGCTCACTGGTCTCAACTGGACTCGCGCTCAGGCTTATTTATTTAATAGACGCTTGGTCTCATCCGGCTCGCGCTCACTAGTCTCAATTGCGATCGCTCTCAATCTGGCTCTCGCTCACATATTTCATTGCGGCTCGGGCTCATTACCTTCAACCGGGCTCGGGTTCGTGGTCAATTATTGAGCCCGAGCTCGGTTTAGCCAGAATCCCGGATTCACGAGCTCGGACATCTCAGGTATATAACATGCTTGTAATTGCGGTCCGTAAGTTGGCCCATACACCTAGCGTAAAAATAGGCGCGTAAAAGAAGAAGAAAAAGAAGCGGACATTTTTCGCTCTTCCTCTTGCCTGTTGTTTGAGCACATGGTAGTTTTCCAGTTTACTCAAGTTGCTTGAACAAGATGGATCTGTCTGAGGCCATGGTTTTAAGTGCAGGTGCTATAAACATTGTGTTGTAAAGTAAAAGAATAAAAAGAAAGCATAGAAGAAACAGAAAGATTTGGACCAGGAAATGGATTTTAGTTGGTATTGTAGCATGTTAATAGATAGATAATGCAATAAATAATATACTAATGATTACTGATAATTACACTAATAAATAATCAGCTGGATGAATCACACCGACAAGTTTTGTAGATAACTATACGAACATATTATACACACAACAGCATGTCAAACAATTGCAAGGGTGTTTTTTTTTTCTCACTGCTCATAGTAGAGAGCACCTTGTTCTTGTGAGCGGGAAGAAATGAGATTGCATGACATGAATAAATTACCAAAATAATTAATATTCGAAAATGCAAATGTGGGAGGAATCTTTATAGGTAAACTGATAATTACTTTAAATTACTGCACCCTCCAGCCACAAAGTTAATTTACTAAAATTAGTTCAGTCGGTAGAGTCTAAATGAAATGAAATTAAAATTTTGAAAAGTAAAACAAGATTATTGTTTGTATGAAACTCTAATTTTCAAGCACTTTGTGGTTTTAACACCCATCCTGTATGCGAAAGATTCCCAAAATACGCTCATCGTATTTACGACTCGTTGATAGACCCAGCTTCTGACCTGAAAAGGAAACAAGATAGACAAAAGGGTAACACATTACCTTGCGGCCATACTGCGAACAAGAATAGAAATCAAATTTCCAATGGTAATCCTGTTTAATGCACCACTTCCATTATTCCAGATGCACAAAATATTTTATATCACACAAGAGCACTCGCGCGCGCGGTCTCGTTATGAGACCTGAGAAAAAAAAATATATATATATATAAATATTTCCTTTCAAAATTTCTTTATCACACTTTTGAGCTCTCAATTGTAATCGTTCGTGCACGTTTATGGTTATTGCGCCGCGCTCTTCTTACTTGCAGTGTCTCTGCTTTCACTATTGTATACTCTTCTTGGCAGGATTTCTTCCGATCTTGCGGACCATGCTCCTTTCCCTCCTGTCGTGCTGCTAGCCTCTTTCTACCGTCATCTTTCCTCTGACATTTGATTCCTTCTACATCAGTGGCGGTTCAACAGGGTAATCCTTTGTGCGATAAAACTAGTGAATAAGTTTTTGTGTGAAGAAAGTTCTCACTAGACTGTCATCATATGACGCACTGGCATTATATAGCACTAAACCCGCTTACTGAATACAAGCAAAAAGGCTCAGTTCTTGTATTAAACTGTGTTTAAATAAGCTTTGCTATAAGATAGCATTGGACACTGCCTAAAATCCGGCATTGAGTTTGTCTTCTTTAATGCTGTTACTAACTTTAGTTTTCACTGTAAGTGACGTTAACAGGTGATATGGCGTGTGACGTAAAAACGGCAAATGTTACTACTTGTGCGAAGCACTTCACAAATATATGGTAAAGCATTGTCTCTTCCCACTAGTAACTTTTAATACATTTTGCACTTTGTCTTATATCACCTTGAAGATTTTTGTAAAACGCACTTTTGTAAATGTTAGCGCTACCTCCTACGCACTCATTCCACTAAGAGAATATTAGTTCGGCGTAAACGAAGAATTACCGGAGGTAAATTGCCTATTAATGCTCGTTTCCAAGCACACACGCACTAAGTATAGATTTGTAACAAAAGCACTGTTATTTTGAACACATAGCTGAATGCTACAAAGTTTCAAGTAACTGACGGTTAAACACGACTCCGAATTTCAGTGTTCGATGTTCACTATATCGCGCTTCAAGAGGAACTGTCCTTTCTGGTTGTCCCGTGTAATGTTATATTCACTTCAAGGTTCATTGTTTCCACCAACTTTTGGGTTGGGCCAATCCACTATAGCCCGCTTCCCTGGAATAGGGGTGACAGGTGCGTCCCTCACCTGTAAGCTTCCAGTGACCTAGATAATTCGATATACAACATTTTTTTTATTCATTTGCACTTTGTAGTTCACTCCAATAACATCATTAAAAGTCACTATGAGTGTTTGATAGCTTAGTAATCAAGCTTCAGTTTAGTATATTACACTCACTCACACTGTGCTGTATTTACTAAAAATATTAAAATAAACACCAAAGTTATTCAATCTTGGTCACTTGACATGTTTACTTACACAACTTGACAGGTGGTACCACCTATCGGCGACACCAGGAACTGTTTGTACAAGTGACATTGAATATTGAAATTACTGAAACTGATGCATTGAAGGATTGTGCTTATTAGTTGATTACTTATGTTAATTAAATAATTTAAATAAGCTACACTAAATGCAAACAAATTAAAATGACTCTAAACAAAGCTGTCGTAGCCTGACACATTATAAGCATTATAGTGCTGTATGGGAGTTCGCTTCTCTCTTGTAACAGTATTGCATCTCGTCTAGGTTAAAAAAAAAAACTGAGGTTTGTGTTTAGTCTCTCTGAATACCTTCCACAACCATTAACTAGGCTTAAAACTGCCATTAGTACAAGCCATTTATATCAAACCAAAATAAATATCGAACTAAATATATCTAAAACTACGGAAACACCCAGAAAGTTTATTTACACAACAAAATTACATAACATCACACATACTATTATCAGCGGAGCATACGACAACTATCTTTTGACAGAGACATCTAGCGGATGTCACGGAACAATTACAAACAGCGTTCTAGACAACTACCACTATAACTCAAGTGGACTCGTCCATAATTTTGAATTTGTCAACTTCCCTTTCTCTGAGAGTGTTCCGTTGACCAAGGGACGCTTCAAGAGTCTAACATGCTAAAAGTAGGCGTGTCTAAAAAAAATAGCACCTCTTTGTATCCTGCATTCTCTCATCGATACGCTAAAAACTTTATGATTTTGAAAGCATTGTATTCGTGGACTCTATGTCGCTATACTGGCAGGGTATGCTACCACCTACAAATACACTAGGAAGTGATACTAGCTATCCATACATGTGACAACTGGAGCTTATAGGTATTCCACCCATATAGAGATGGTTACCTTGTTTCCTGTATTTTCTCACCGACGTGGGAGATCAAGACTTCGTTAGAATCACAAGCTATCTTTAAAGTTTTTTTTTTTTTCTGTGAGCCTTCGCTGCTTCTCTGCCAGCCAAATATCGTATCTGAACTATAGAGTTTCCTCTCTTCTTCGAAGTTAATATTAATTAATATCAAAATATCATTGCTCCAATCTGATGTCTCATCCGTTTGTCATCCAATGCTCATTTACATAATCAAAATACACAATATATATACATAAAAATACCAATAAAAGATACATGCTCCCGCTGATACGTATGCTAATTCTATTAAACTTGATATGCAAATCCCTAATTAAATTGCAAAATTATTCATATATTCACGCAAAATTTAAATATGTAAATTGAATTAAAACACAGTTCATGTGTCGTTTACATTCTCAATATACTATTTCCATTAAACATGATCTGAAATACACTGTTGCAGCAAAGCTTTGTCAAAGTGGTACGTCACAATATGAAATAAACAGACTGCAGGGGCGCCCGAAGAAAATTTTCTAGAGCGGGACCCATCTCCATGGTTGCTATATTATGTCTCGTATTTAATATACATGGTTTGCTATATTAATTATACATTTTCGTGAACCATCCTGCCCTCCCCTTCGGGCGCCTATGACAGACTGGGAGCCACGCCGAAGAGGATTAAAAATTCACATTTATCTATATTACGTCCAAGCAACTCAATCCATTTGGCCTATTTTTGGTACAATCTTAGATCATTGTACTTAGTGATCTGAGATCACTAAATATTTATATAAATCATACTTCGAAGGAGGAGGACACAGGGCAGGGAAAAAGTTATATTGAATTTTTTACGAAGGGCCGCGGTGGCTCAGTGGTAGAGCGTTCACCTCTGGTGCTTGGGTTCCTGGGTTCGATCACAGCTCCCGCCAAGTGAACTTTGTGGTGGACAAATACCGTGTGCGTGGGTTTTCTCGGGGTTTTACCGTTTCCTCCCACTTTCTTCATTCCACCATTTCATTCATTACTCATTATCACCGTCTCCTTTAACCTAACCGGCATAACTGTGGGACGTAAAACTTAAAAATTTCATTTTCAATTTTTTACGATGTAGATTGGAAACATTTAAATTTCTAAACAGACACAATGATGATTTAATACAATCTGAACGAGCTTGATGTGTGGTTTCCTCTTACCTTCCGAAATAAGCCTATTGTTTGGAACTGCAGTTTACAAAAAATAAGGGAGTAAAGGAGTGTTCCGATAGTTGAATAATTGATTAATTTTTTTGTTATACAATGTTTTAGACTGTTCACTTTGGTCATTAAAAAGTGGGTTACTGAATGATAAATTCAATTTAAAGAAAATATGATTTATTAATGGTTGCAGCTTTCGTTTTTTTTTCTTTCTTACAATATTAACGAAGAATATAGTAGTAAAAAATGAAATGAAATCTTTAAGTTTTACGTCCCACGGTTATGCCGGTTAGGCTAAAGGAGACGGTGATTATGAGAGATGAGTGAAATGGTGGAATGAAGAAAGTGGGAGGAAACGGGAGAACCCCGAGAAAACCCACGAGCACGGTGTTTGTCCACCACAAAGTTCAGTTGGCGGAGGCTGGGATCGAACCCAGGAACCCAAGCACCAGAGGTGAACGCTCTACCACTGAGCCACCGCGGCCCTTCGTAAAAAATTCAATATAACTTTTTCCCTGTCCTGTGTCCTCCTCCTTCGAAGTATGATTTATATAAATATTTAGTGATCTCAGATCACTAAGTACAATGATCTAAGATCCCCCCATAGTAGTAACAAATAGAATAAATTATCCCCTCACGGAATAAAAATTTTTACTACCTTATCCACAGCTCAAAAATAGACCAGAAAGAGAAAACAAGACTTATACAACTACCTCCAGCCCCCTTCTTTATAAATAGTTTGATCCTTGTTACCTCGGCTTTTGTAAGTTGAAGGAATCCTCCCCGTTGCTTCCACCTACCTTTTTTTATTTTAAAGTTTATCTTGCCATTTAGTTTTTATCAAGTTGTTAAAAATAATTTAAATATTTATTTATTGAAAGGTTGGGTGTTAGCGGATTTAGGTAATTTCATCACCGGTGATTTTGTCACCAAAATATTAGCATGCAGGAAATTTTGTCATGGTCATTTTTTCACCTTTGTTGAACTAAGTAGAGACAAAGTAAACGACCGAAACAGCTGACCTTATCTTAATCAAAGTTGGAAAAGAATTTAGTTGGTGTTCGACTCTGGAAAATCAAAGTTTCGGAACTTCGAAGCAAGAACAAACAGCAGTAAAATAACACAATGTCAGTTTCAGCAAATGTTAAAAGCACAGGCAAAATGGGCCAGTAATGGATTTATATATCACTATTTACAAAAATTAAGTTTTGGCAATATTAAAATTTCAGAACAGAAAATTAGCAAACAAAATATAACTTGTATTAATGTAATAAATGGTTTACATGTTCATTTTCTACTATTCATAACATTATAGGAAACAACAAGCATTTTTTTTTTTTCAAACATTTAGTTCCAGTGTTATACGTTAAGCACAAAGATTAGAGCCGTTTCTGAAAAATCTGAAACACTCTTCTAGTTTGCTGTTTGGGTGGTTGCCCCACAGCATCTTGATGAAGCACAGCTGAAACCGTTACTTCAACTTGTTGAATTTCATGAATAAGCTTCCAAATAGTTGCGTGGGACATTCCTACTAGATGATGAAGCTTCTAGTTCCACAATTCACAAATATTATTTATCCTAGAATTGCTGTTAAAGGTAGATTGGTGAACATTCCAATTGTCTGGGGGATATAGACGGGGCACATTACGCAAACAAAATTCCCAGACCGAGCTTTAACACGGCGATACGTGTTTGACACGTAAGTGCTATCAAAACAGTCCAGAAGTTCCAGCTCTTCCTCCGAAGTCACTTGTATTAATCGATGCACATCTGCTATTGGAAGAAATGCAAATCTGTTTATTTTCTCGCAAAATAAACGAAAATTTTAATTGCTCTTGTACCGTTCTAAGAGTCCAAGCTCTTGGACCTTCCTCCATGTTGACTGAATCAGGTGAAAAAAGTAACGCTATAAACGAGTTGAATCTCCAAAAGTTGCATTTACGCTATAATAAAATCCATTAGCATAGTTACAGGTCCCGATATTCACTAAATTCACTGCACTGATGCACCACCACACGAAACAGTTCTTCATATGGATTTTGTGTCTTGGTCTACATTAGGGCGTATACCTAGTAAAGGAAGTCTCACCTCAAACAACATTTTTTTTTTTTTTTTTGAGCCATTGAAAAGTTGCGTTCACAATCCATGTTTCACTTTTTAATAGGTTGATAAGGCTATATTTAAAGGAAACATCCAGAAATATTTATACGTTTTTCTTCCTTTATAGAAATTTGTTCTCTTCACATATATCCAATAACAATTTGCCAATGTTTACTCAGAGTTGAAATATAATATAATTCTTTTAATAGCTCTTTAAAAAGGCCACTCTTTTCAAATGACTCTGTTAACTTGGAAGGTCCAAGAGTTTGAACTCAGAGCACGGTACTAGAGCGAAGAAAATTTTCGCCTATTCTGCGGGAAAATTAACAGATTGGCGTATCTTCCCATATTTGTTTATTATTTTCTGTTCTGAAATTTTTATATTCGCGAAATTTAATATTTGTAAATAGTGAATAATGAGCCCATTAGTGCCCCATGTTGCCTGTGCTTTTAACATTTGCTCAAGCAGACATTATTTTCTCCTACTGGTGTTTGTTCTTGCGTCGAGTACCAGAAACTTCAATTTTGCAGAGTTCAACACCAACTGAATTGTTTTCTAAGTTTTATTAAAATAACGTAATCTGTTTGATCGTTTGCTTTGTCTCTATTTAATTCAACAAAGGTGAAGAAATAACCGTGACAAAATTTCCTATATGACAATATTTCTGTGAAAGAATTATTGGAAACTTTTATCTCTTGTCTCAAATACAATATCTAAAATATGTAACTCTTTATTTAATAAAAATAATATATTTTGATTATGCTGCACAGTTTTGGCAGTTGAAGATTAAAGAAAACAATTTCAAAAACTTTTTCGAGTTCATTCACTGCACTTGTATTATGTTCTAAAAGACACTGGTGATGAAATTATCGTGACATTATTTTCGGTGACGAGATTACCTATATGGTAATATTTTGGTGACAAAATTACCGGTGACGAAATTACCGTGACGAATTTTCCGGTGACAAAATTACCGTCGCCCGGTGTTAGCATGCGGGGTCAGGTTAAATTCAGTTCTACTCTGGTTTTCGTTTATTGCCAGTTTATATCTGTTTATTTTCATGTTTTCTTTAAATGTAGTCTTTAGTAATTTACTGTATTAAAAAAATGTTTTAAACTTAATGACTTTTTTCTTTGTTCTTGCTGTCGGGTATGTGACATGAGGGTAAAATCCACCCGAACTTGAGGGTTTCCACATATACATACAAATCAATTGAGTAGTAGTAAGGGCGAACTCAACATCGGATAATTTTCTTTAAATTCGAGTGGTAAGTTTCTAAACTTAATACTTTTATCAGATTTCCAAGGGAAGGTTTTCGAATTTTCTTCCCATCCCCCAAAATAAAGGAAGTTCACTGATAGATGAAAATAAAAAGACAAACGCGATTTTATCGAAAATGACTAACGATTCTTCTCGTACATCAATATTTCATTACCACTTTTATTATCTGGCATAAGTTATTTCTATGATAAAAATACAAAAAGGTTAGTTTACTCTTGCCTGTGAGTTTTTTCGAGATATTTTCTCAAACACGAGTCAGTTAATTTTGTTCGTAATTGATAAATAAATGGTTTATTAATAACCGGACAATATGACGTAACTAATTTTTCCTGAAAAAATCCACAACGGGTAGTTTACTCTTGAGGGAGAATTTTTTTCGAATTTCTGAAAAACGCCTTAGGAGATAGTTCATATTTCATAAATAAATGTTTAATTAATAGCCTGCAATATGGAAACATCCACACGAAGCAGTCTTGAAGATGAGTTTCTACTATGTTCAATATGTAATGTCTATGAAAAATATACACTATTAAGTAGCAGATTGCGTCAATTATGTCAATTCTCCTAATAATGATGCATATACTACTTACAAACATGGTAAAACGATTGAGTTGTTCGTGAAATAAATTATTTAAATGACAAGTATTGAGTGTTACATAATATTTTATGGCAATATACCTTAAGTTGACATTTATCTAGGAAGGTTTGATAGTACTCCCAACACTAAGATTGAGAAATGCTTTAATAAGTTAATATAAATTTATGAGTGTATTTCCTGTAAATGCGTGTAATTTTCAATTCTGGTCTTAGTTATGATCTCTTTTGGGCTTACATCTATTGTACTTTTCAGGTAAGTGTTCGTAAACATATCCCCATCATGATGAGATATAATACAATGTTGAAAAATATTCAACATGGCCAGAACCTCGAATTGAACCAGAACTTTTACGGCTGGGAAGCAACCATACAGAAAAAAAAAAAACTGTACAACGATTTGCTATTTGACTTAGTATATAAGCATTAATGATGAAATAGGATTATTATTAGATTTAAATATTTGCACAAACTGAGGTTTGGAACAATATACGAAGAAAGAAACATTATATATCGTGGTTTATTGATTTTTTTTTTACGAGTAATATAAAGATCGCGTGAAAAAATAGTTACTTTCTGAACCTATTTCGCTATAAATTCTTGTAAAGTTGAGAAAGTACTTAAAAACAGCACATTGTCAAAATAGCAAGAATCGTCATCGAATTTCGATACTCAAACTCAATTATTCGCTCCGTGTTATCAGGGAAATATCGGATAGTATCTTGTTCAAGGTCAGGATTACTACTATTTAAACTTACAGATACAGCACTAGGCCATTTTACTCTGAAACATTTTAACAATTTGATAACAATTTAATAACAATTTGAGGTCAAGATGGTACAAGACAACAGCGACATTACAAAAATAGCTTATTTAATAGATGATCTGAAAGTATACTCACTTGAAAAAACGTCTACAGTTTCTGGTAACTGATTATAGGTACTGATCGAATTTTGTTTAGAAGGGACCTTTGGATAACATTAACTCTCACAGCTCGAGTGTAAAAGATATCACTAGACCGTGTTGTTCTCGCGGGTACGCGAAAATTGATCTGACTTAACAACTGTTCATATGATATGTGGCCATTTACAATTTTTTGGAAAAATATTAGGTCAGAAATTTTGTTTCTCACTAGGGGAGGTTTGATATTGAGGGATTTTAAAACGTTATTTTTTGGAAGTGTTCGGAGGTGAGGTACTCGGTAGGATACAATGGCTAAAAAGAAATTAATTACGGAATTTAATTTTTAAAATGAGTAGGGCAGGCCATAGACCAGATAGGAGAACAATACTCAATAGTGGGAGCAACATATGATTTATAGATAATTTTTAATTCGGCAAGAATTGGTCAAATGCTATTGACAGTCATACTTTTTTTTTTTTAAATATCACAACAGAGGGCCACAGCGGCTCAGTGCTAAAGCACTTATCTCTGGTGCGTGGGGTCCCTGGTTCAATCCCCGTGCAAATAAGTTTGTGTGGGCAACATCATGTCCGTGGGTTTTTTCGGGGTACTCTCGTTTCCTCCCAAATTTCATTCCACCAATTCTCTCATCATCATTTACTTGGCTTAATTATTGTATTCTTTAGTCTAAATGGCATAATCGTGGGAAGTTAAACTCAAAGATTTCATTTCAGTATCACAACGTGGGTAACTCTGAAGGTGTGACTTCATCTTTATATGCGCCTTTACCTGTGTAAAAAAAAAAAAAAAACTAATGTCCAAATATTAAATTAAATCTTAAATTCCTAGTCGAAAGGCAGGTTCGATAAGTTTAGCGAGCATATATGAGAAGTAGAACCCGAACTGCATGAGCTTCCGCCTAGAATCGAACAGGGCGCCCCGCACAGAGGACGGGTACGCTGACTATATAGCCACGGAGGAGCTCTCATAATTTGCGAATTCAGATTAGGAAGTATTGGATTTAAATACCTTTTTCTCTGTACACTCAAAATTAATTATGAATTTTAATTAGGAAATAATGTCTCGTTTTGTGCAATAGGAAATATTAGTTTAGCCGAAATCATATATTGTATGGAAAGACTGAAACTAGATTGGAATGATCATTTCTGGTGAGTCTACCAGCAAACCTCAGCAACGATTCGCGAGGACAACACAAGAACAGGTTTTCTCTTCTGAAAACAATAAGACCAGACCAGGGAGAAGGCCGTGGAAAGGGCAAGAGACCACCTGCTGCTCGAAAACCCTTTCATCTGAGCCGTTTTTCGCGCCGTATTTACGCTCGAAGTTAAAAGCAGCCAGACTTTTCCAGCGTATAATACGAGCCATACACTGACGTATTTTTCAGCCGTAGCCATAAAATTTCTTGTGCTAGTCTTGTTAGCAGCTGTCAATACGTTAGTGTATGGGGCCTGGCGTACGTTTACGTACCAAATTTTTATACGCTGGAAAAGTCTGGCTGCTTTTAACTTCGAGCGTAAATACGGCGCGTAAAAACGGCTCAGATGAAAGGGTTTTCGAGCAGCAGGTGGTCTCTTGCCCTTTCCACGGCCTTCTCCCTGGTCTGGTCTTATTGTTTTCAGAAGAGAAAACCTGTTCTTGTGTTGTCCTCGCGAATCGTTGCTGAGGTTTCCTGGTAGACTCACCAGAAATCATCATTCCAATCTAGTTTCAGTCTTTCCATACAAGATACGATTTCGGCTAAACTAATATTTCCTATTGCACAAAACGAGACATTATTTCCTAATTAAAATTCATAATTAATTTTGAGTTTACAGAGAAAAAGGTATTTAAATCCAATACATCCTAATCTGAATTCGCAAATTATGAGAGCTTCTCCGTGGCTATATAGTCAGCGTACCCGTCCTCTGTGCGGGGCGCCCTGTTCGATACTAGGCGGGAGCTCATGCAGTTCGGGTTCTACTTCTCATATAGGCTTGCTAAACTTATCGAACCTCATGCCTTTCGACTTGAACCTCCTCCGTCTTTTAGAACATAATACAAGTACAATGAATGAACTTCAAAAAGGTTTTTGAAATTGTTTTCTTTAATCTTCAACTGAAGCAAAACTATGCAGCATAATCAAAATAGGTTATTATTATTAAATAAAGAGTTACATACTTTAGATATCGTATTTTAGACAAGAGATAAAAGTTTCCAGTAATTCTATCACAGAAATATTGCCATATAGGAAATTTTGTCACGGTTATTTCTTCACCTTTGTTGAATTAAATAGAGACAAAGCAAACGATCAAACAGCTTACGTTATTTTAATAAAACTTAGAAAACAATTCAGTTGGTGTTGAACTCTGCAAAATTGAAGTTTCTGGTACTCGACGCAAGAACAAGCACCAATAGAAGAAAATAATGTCTGCTTGAACAAATGTTAAAAGCACAGGCAACATGGGGTACTAATGGGTTCATTATTCACTATTTACAATTATTAAATTTCGCGAGTATCAAAATTTCAGAACAGAAAATAGCAAACAAATATGGGAAGATACGCCAATCTGTTAATTTTCCCGCAGAATAGACGAAAATTTTAATCGTTCTAGTACCGTTCTCTGAGCCCAAACTCTTGGACTTTCCAAGTTAATAGAGTCATTTGAAAAGAGTGTCCTTTTTTTTAGGAGCTATTAAAATAATTATATTATATTTCAACTCTGAGTAAACATTGGCAAATTGTTATTGGATATATGTGAAGAGAACACATTTCTATAAAGGAATAAAAACGTATAAATATTTCTGGATGTTTCCTTTAAATATAGCCTTATGAAGCTATTAAAAAGTGAAACATGGATGGTAAACGCCAACTTTTCAATGGCTCCAAAAAAATAAGAAAAAAAGTGTATGTTATTTGAGGCGAGACTTCCTTTACTAGGTATGCGCCCTAATGTAGACCAAGACACAAAATTCATATGAAGAACTGTTTCGTGCGGTGGTGCATCAGTGCAGTGAATTTAGTGAATATCGGGACCTGTAACTATGGTAATGGATTTTGATATAGCGTAAATGCTGGCTGTAAATGCAACTTTTGGAGATTCAACTCGTTTATAGCGTTACTTTTTCACCTGACTCAGTCGATATGGAGCTTGGACTCTTAGAACGGTACAAGAGCAATGAAAATTTTCGTCTATTTTGCGAGAAAATAAACAGATTTGCGTTTCTTCCAATAGCAGATGTGCATCGATTAATACAAGTGCAGATGTGCATCGAGGAAGAGCTGGAACTTCTGGACTGTTTTGATAGCACTTACGTGTCAAACACGTATTGCCGTGTTAAAGGTCGGTCTGGGAATATTTGTTTGCGTAATGTGCCCCGTCTATATCCCCCAGACAATTGGAATGTTCACCAAGCTACCTTTAACAGCAATTATAGGATAAATAGTATTTGTGAATTGTGGAACTAGAAGTTTCATCATCTAGTAGGAATGCCCCACGCAACTATTTGGAAGCTTATTCATGAAATTCAACAAGTTGAAGTAACGGTTTCAGCTGTGCTTCATCAAGATGCTGTGGGGCAACTACCCAAACAGCAAACTAGAAGAGTGTTTCAAATTTTCAGAAATTGCTCTAGTCTTTGTGCTTAACGTATAACGCTGGAACTAAATGTTTGAAAAAAAATTGCTTGTTGTTTCCTATAATGTTATGAATAGTAGAAAATGAACATGTAAACCATTTATTACATTAATACAAGTTATATTTTGTTTGCTAATTTTCTGTTCTGAAATTTTAATATTGCCAAAACTTAATATTTGTAAATAGTGATATATAAATCCATTACTGGCCCATTTTGCCTGTGCTTTTAACATTTGCTGAAACTGACATTGTGTTATTTTACTGCTGTTTGTTCTTGCTTCGAGTATCCGAAACTTTGATTTTCCAGAGTCGAACACCAACTGAATTGTTTTCCAACTTTTATTAAGATAAAATCAGATTTTTCGGTCGTTTACTTTGTCTCTACTTAGTTCAACAAAGGTGAAAAAATGACCATGACAAATTTCCTGCACGCTAATATTTTGGTGACAAAATTACCGGTGCCGAAAATTCCGGTAATGAAATTACCTAAGTCCGCTAACACCCAACCTTTCAATAAATAAATATTTAAATGATTTTTAACAACTAGATAAAAACTAAATGGCAAGATAAACTTTGAAATAAAAAAGGTAGGTGGAAGCAGCGGGGAGGATCCCTTCAACTTACAAAAGCCGAGGTAACAAGGATCAAACTATTTCTAAAGAATGGGGCTGGAGGTAGTTGTATAAGTCTTGTTTTTCCTTTCTGGCCTTTTTTGAGCTGTGGATAAGGTAGTAAAAATTGGTATCCCGTGAGGAGATAATTTATTCTATTTGTTACTACTATATTCTTCGTTAATTTTGTAAGAAAGAAAAAAAACGAAAGCTGCAACCATTAATTAATCATATTTTCTTTA
This sequence comes from Thermobia domestica, assembly GCF_964235325.1. Taxonomy (NCBI): domain Eukaryota; kingdom Metazoa; phylum Arthropoda; class Insecta; order Zygentoma; family Lepismatidae; genus Thermobia; species Thermobia domestica. The sequence goes on from NC_137468.1 coordinate 156,143,158, forward strand.
AATTGAATTTATCATTCAGTAGCCCACTTTTTAACGACCAAAGTCAACAGCCTAAAACATTGTATATAAAAAAAAATCAATCAATTATTCAACTAACGGAACACTCCATTACTCCCTTATTCTTTGTAAACTGCAGTTCCAAACAATAGGCTTATTTCGGAAGGTAAGTGGAAACCACACATCAAGCTCGTTCAAATTGTATTAAATCATCATTGTGTCTGTTTAGAAATTTAAATGTTTGCAATCTACATCGTAAAAAATTGAATATAACTTTTTCCCTGTCCTGTGTCCTCCTCCTTCGAAGTACGATTTATATAAATATTTAGTGATCTCAGATCACTAAGTACAATGATAAATGTGAATTTTTAATCCTCTTCGGCGTGGCTCCCAGTCTGTTTCTTCTATGCTTTCTTTTTATTCTTTTACTTAACAACACAATTTTTATAGCACCTGCACTTAAAACCATGGCCTCAGATAGATCCATCTTGTTCAAGCAACTTGAGTAAACTGGAAAACGACCATGTGCTCAAACAACAGGCAAGAGAAAGAGCGAAAAATGACCGCTTCTTTTTCTTCTTCTTTTACGCGCCTATTTTTACGCTAGGTGTATGGGCCAACTTACGGACCGAAATTTACGACATCATTTTACGGACCGAAAATGCGCGCTGAAAATACGCTAGTGTATGTTGGCCACTAAACTGAAAATTAAAGAGGCTACTGTTGTACCCATTATCACAGTAAAGGGGCGACTTTATTACATCCAGGCATGAGGAAAAACATGGATGAGAATACAAAGTAGAGTTATTATTAAAAATGCGAATGCAAATGCAACACTAAATAGATTGGTTGGTTGATTCAGAATTTTAGCTTCCCGTTCAGCATCGAGGCTACATGAAACGTCAACCTACAGCTGAATATGAGATCCGAACCACATGCTTTCACCAGAAATCGAACCCGGTAGTCTCGAGCCGAAGACGGCAACGCTAAAGGACTATGCGTAAACTAAGGTAAGTTATTGCTTTATTTTCATAACATGCATCAACAATAAAGTCAGAATGAGGCCAAAGTTGTTCTAAGTTCCTTGCCCTCCTTCAGCTCATCCATTAACTAACGAATGTAGTTCATTCGTTAATTAACGAATTGTCAAAATAGTCTCAAAATGACCGCATCTCATTTCATTGCATAGCTCACTGTTACATTTGATACCTCCATTCTCTGTGGCATTTGAGATTGTTTTACCAACTGGTATAGTCAGTGTTTCATATCTCGTCTAAGTACTCAATTAATGTCTTTCTTGTTTCTGTAAAAGCTCAAAAAATACCCAGAAAGGAGTTGAAGACCGCTACAGTAGAGATCCTGAAGATCTTTCTTATATTTGATAGTCAATAGTAGTCAATAGTTCACGATGAACACTGTTTACTGTTTGCTTTCCTTGTCTGTAACCAGAACACAACGTATGCTTACTTTCTTTTATCTTCCGTGTTTACATTGGTGTTAAGCAGGGTCAGTGAATTATAGACGTACACGAGAATCTCCTTTGTGTATTCCGATACCACGAACAAGAAAAAGAAGTTATTTACTTTTCTCCATAACTCACTAATAACGTCATTTTCTCTTCGGGACTAGTGAAATGCTCCTTTCCGCTTTATTGTTTATTCTGTGCTCATTAGGGACGAAAGGCAAGGTGACCAGAACTTTTACTTTCAAAAACGGGACACATACGAATCGGCGACGGGGAAGGGGGGGGGGATTCCACATTGCATTTTGGGACTCAGCAGTGTTTTCAATTTACAAAATACACAAGTAAGAATGATAACACAGCGTTTCTAACTTAAGTACTACCCAACAATACTTTTAACTACTTCAACACTCAGAATTCCCACTCAATTCCCACTTGAACCACAGAACACTCAATTCTCATTTGAATATTCAGAAGTTCTAGGCACGCCTGAACCTTCCCAAAGTGTTGGTACGGAAGAGTGTAGAATTAGCATTGACCATTTATATTTTGAATAATAATTACGGGACACCTGGGTCATGTTTGCTTAAAAACGGGACATTTAGGCGTCCCGTTTAAGAATCAGAAAAAAACGGGACAACGGTTGAAAATAAGGGACTGTCCCGGCTAAAACGGGACGTCTGGTCACCTTGACGAAAGGTGATTCAAAACGTTTATAATACCCAACACAGGATGATTGCAGCTCCTTCGTGGCTAAAGGGCTAACTACCCTGACTCCCAACGTCCTACTGTGGCAGATGACCAGGCCAGAGTTTTGTAATTATTTACTTCTTGCTTCACCCATACCATTAAAAACCCACTTTTTTATATTAAAATACGTTCTAATTTATACTTTCTGACTGAGTAAAGGCCAGTATTTTATAAGTATTTGTCGAGTATTGTACTGTCAACTGCTATATATGGAGCACTGCATTGTATGGTTCATACGGAAGTTAGAACATTACTTGAATATTACGGAAATTAGAGAAGAAATATTTAGAGAGCTTCAAAATGTGGTGTTGGAGGAAGATGGAGAAGATAAAATGGACAGAGAGAGTAACAAATGAGGATGTTTTGTATCGGATAGGAGAGAAGAGGACACTTTTAGCCAGCATCTTTCGTAGGAAGGCCAATTGTATTGGACACATCTTGTGAAGAAATTGTCTTCTTCATACCGCCATAGAAGGAAAGACGGAAGGAAAACGAGGAAGGAGAAGAACACAATTGATCGATGATTTGAAAAATAGAAGAAAATATTGGGAGTTAAAAGAGGAAGCTGAAGATCGGGAAACGTGGAAGAAACATTTCCAAGCCCAAATCTTAAATAATAATAATAATAATAATAATAATAATAATAATAATAATAATAATAATAATAATAATAATAATAATAAAAAGCTCGTAAGTCCGAGGACCTGTCAAAAGTAATAATAATAATAATAATAATAATAATAATAATAATAATAATAATAATAATAATAATAATAATAATATATGTTTTTGTTTTACAAAATATTGCAGGAAACAGAAGTTGAAGATCAAAAATACTGTACACATTTGTTAGGTAAATTTAAAATCTCTTAACTTATTGCAGGAAATATAAATTTTAAAGTAAAACTTAACTTATTTCTTAAATAAATTATTAGAACTTGTTCTATTGTTCATTTGATAAATGATTGCATAAATATGAGAAGGTAAGCCTAAAAGAGTCAGAACTTTCAGCTTTTAGTTTTTGAAACAGTCCTTCGTAAATGATTGCCTTTCCTTGGCAAAGTTGCTTTTCTTCTTATATGAAGGCATTAAAGTGGAGTAAATAATTCAAAAAAATTATTCCTCGTTTTATTACGGAATTGTCCTCTTTTTCTTCTTTTTTGTTTCTGGAACTAGGCCACATAGTCAAAAGCCTACTGTATTTGATTTTATTTATTTTTTTGGACACCTCAAAGGACACCTTATATATATATAAATCGAAAACTCTTTACGTTGAGAATATACGATGAACAACGCAAATTAATATAGTACTTCCAAAAAACAACATGGAACGCAAAGTAATATAGTACTTTTCCTGGCTGGCCACCATTATCTGGCATTTAATTATGTCAAAACCGTTGCCTCACTGTGGCTACGAGAATTTGATGCGGATTTCTATGCAAATGGTATAGAAATCTTTATCTACTGTTGTGATAAGTGGTTAAGCAAAAATTGATTATATCAAGGACTGTTGTTGAGTGCCCTTTATCATGAACTGTGTTAATCTTCCAGTTACACATAAGCTACAACAAGCATTGTAACCCTTTTCCGATCATCCTTTATATATAGGGTGTTTCAAAACAAACACCGACCACGTTTTGGAGGTGATTCCTGACATCAAGGTAAGACAAAAAGTATAGACCAACTTGGGTGCACAAATGCTACCTTTCGGAGTTATAGGCTGACGAAAACATGAAAAAAATCAACTTTAAAGGTCCATAGCTCGAATACTTATGGGACCTATCAATATATATAAGGTCGCATCTAGGATTTTCTGACACCAGAGCACCAATAACTACTACTACATTCGAATTAAATTTGATTTTTCTTAATGACTTTAGGCGTCTGTAGTGAATACGGAATATTGTTTCGCTTGGTGAATCCTATTGCTTCAACCTTCAGAAGCCGACTTGAATTATTGCTTTTTTAAAGCTCTGCTTACATTTAAGCTCAAAACGGAAACATGACGGCAGAAAGTTTCGGAAAGTGTTGCAATTTTCACTGCTAGCTTCTCATTTTAGATAGTGTATACTTACAACGAAGGTGAAGGGGGATTGCACGTTCACCCCCTAAATCCTGTCATATATATAAGGAAATATGAATTTGAATTACATCATTAAAATTTTGTAACGCATAATTTTAGTATTTAATAGTCAAATTTAACTTGGGAATAATACAAATTCATTTTAGAAACCGAGGAACATTTAACTAGATATCAAGAAGACAGCACTAAGATTACCTCTGATTAAATTTCAGTTAATTTTAAACAAAAGAGAAGAAATGCACAATATTATTAGTATTTAACAAAAAGAGGAATGAAGTTCGACTATTAAACATATACAGTTGAACTACGATAACTCGAATTCCTTGACAACTGCAATTTTTTTTTTTTTTTCAAATTCTCTTGAACTCTCCAAAACAATGTTAAAATTCTCTGTAAGTGGACTGTTTAAAAATTACAACCTCGACAAGTAAAATTTGAATGGCTTCATAATAATATTTAAAAACCTCGATAACTCGAACATTCGTATCTGCGAACCTCTACGAATAGAAATGTACCTCTATAAGTCGAATTTCTCTTGATATGAACCCGCTAATTCGTAGCTATAGCTGTATGCTTTTACGTAATTGACTTTGTTGCTAGTCCTGTCATTATTGCTAGTTTTGTTATTGTTGCTAATATGTACTGTAATTGTGTTTTTAGTCATGTCTAGTACCTTATTTTTACTAAACTGGTTTTCACGAACCTTTGCAGCTTTTGTAAATACGTAATGCAAACTGCAGTGTACAAGTGTTGACAACTAATTAACGAAAAAATGTTATGTGCTATCTTGCGCTAAGAAATGAAGAAACAAACTGAAGGGGAAAAAACAATAAGATTAAAAATGAAATAATATGGGCTTTTCATAGGAGGATCAGGAAGCATTTTCTTTCGCTTACAGTGGCGAACGCAGAAGCTCAAGTTCTTATAATTTCAAGTGTGTGTATACGTATCTCAGTATGGTAATAGTTTACTTCTGCATAATATCTTGCTCAAGAATAGTTGAAACACCGATACCTCCTTCCTTAAGTACCAAACTGCTCTCCTGAAACTTCGAACTAGTATGTAAACGTAGATACGCACCAGGAGGAAGAAAGGCAGAACCACACGTTAAATTTCTTCTAGCAGGTAAATTACAACTAAATCTTACTATCCCGAGTCCTAACGTTCCTGCTAGCTGAGAACCAATATGCATAAAATGTTAGGATTCAGAGCCACTATTACATGTTGACTTAGTGGCCCGACTAAGAGATCTATGACTTGCTGGCTGGATTAACTTTTATCGCACCTTTCAACAACGAGGCTCTTGTTGTGTCCACCTTCATAACTCTAACATTGATTACTCGAAAAACTCGAATTTTTATCTATTTCCTTTAGCTTCGAGTTATCGAGGTCCTATTGTATATGACAATTGATATATTAAATTGAGTTAAAGAACATAATAGTCAGTATAATTAACGAAAATTATAATCAGGTCTTTAGCTTTAATTTATAGTAAAAACTCGTCACTCGATAAATCACATCCACATGAATAAAATGACATACTGGAAAGTAGTAGTAATTGCGTTACTATAGGAAAATTTGGACTTTGACCCCGACCTTTGTGACGTCATAGGTCAAAGGTCAATGACCTTGGCCCGGGGTCAATGACCTAGGGGTACTTAGGACCACCCCCTCTAAATTTTGGCAGGGGTACCTTGGCCCACCCCCTAAATTTTGGCAGGGGTACATAGGACCACCCCCCTTAAATTTTGGAAATTGCCAAATTTAAAAATTTGGTATGGTAGCCTAGGACCATAGTATGTACCTCTATCAGTATTGGGTGTCTATGTCGTTCCCTTTTATGGGTAAAAAATTGCCAAAAAGTCAAATTTCGGGGGTTTTTGACCTAATTTATCCCCTTGGATGAGGTGTTATTACCCTATATAGTTATATGGGCGTATACAGGGGTCCATTCCCTTTCATAAGACATGGGTATATTAATGCACCCCTTGAAAAATTTGGGAGGGGTACCATGGCCCACCCCTTCAATTTTGGAAATTGCCCAATTTAAACATTGGGTATTATAGTACAGGACCCTAATATGTATTATGATAAATTTGGGTGGATCACCTCGTTTCCTTTTAGGGGTACCAAATTGCCAAAAATATAAACGTAAGCAATACGTTGTACCACGTGTTTGGTTTTTGGCTCAATTTATCCCCTTTGATGAGATGTTATTACCTTATATGGTTATATGGTCATGTATAGGGGTCCATTACCTTTCATAAGACATAGGTACATTTGTGCACCCCTTTAAAATTTTGGGAGGGGTACTTTGGCCCACCCCTTAAATTTTGGAAATTGCCCAATTTCAACATTGGGTATTATAGTATTGGACCCTAACATGTATTATGATAAATTTGGGTGGTCCACCTCGTTCCCTTTTAGGGGTACAAAATTGCCAAAATTTTAGTACAACCACATGTTTGGTATTTGGCTCATTTTATCCCCCTTTGATGAGGTTCTATTACCTTATATGATTATATGGTCATGTATAGGGGTTCATTATCTATTATAAGACATAGGTACATTGGTGCACCCCGGGAGGGGTACCTTGGCCCACCCCTTAAATTTTGGAAATTGCCCAATTTAAACATTTGGTATTATAGTACAGGTCCTCAATATGTATCATGATAAATTTGGATGGTCCACATCGTTCCCTTTTAGGGGTACAAAAATTGCCAAAATATAAACGTTGTACCACGTGTTTGTTTTTTTGGTCCATTTTATCCCCTTTGATGAGATCCTATGATTACAGGGGTTCATTTCTTATCATAAGACATGGGCACTCTTCTTAAATTTTGGCAATGGGGGTCCACTGAAATTGTCCAATTGAAGCATAGTACAGGACCTCAATATGTTTCGGTGGTCCTATTACCAAATTTGTTTAGTACAACCACGTGTTCGGTAACTGACTCAATTAAGGTTATAAGGTATGGATGGGTATCCCCTTTCAATTTGGTAGGACCCTTCGGGTGTAGTACAGTCACGTGATCGATGATTTGGTTTTAATGCGCTACGAGGTCCCTGGTCAATGTTCTTTAGGAATTAGGTGGAAACTTTGAACAAGATTCTTGGCATTTAAAACTTTTTTTTTCAACTTTTCAAACTAAAAAAAAAAATCAAAACAAAAATTGAAACGAAAACTTTTAAACAAAAATCTTGAAACTAAAAATTTTTCAAAACAAAAATTTGAAACGAAAAATTTAAAACAAAAATTTCGAAACAAAAATTTTCAACAAAAATTTTGAAACGAAAAATTTTCAAACAAAAAATTTTGAAACAATAAATTTACAAACAAAAAAATTTTGAAACGAAAAAATTTTTAAACAAAATTTGAAACAAAAATTTTGAAACAAAAAAAAAAAAATTTTTAAACAAAATTTTTGAAACAAAAATTTCAAAACAAATTTGAAACGAAAAATTTTCAAATAGAATTTAAATCAAACAGTGATCAGCTTTCACGGTTAACCGTTAAACTTTATCCGGTTTTTAACTATTCGATTAACAAATAAACGGTTTTCAACTATTCGATTAACAAATAAACGGTTTTCAACTATTCAATAAACACATGAACGGATTTTTCCTTTTCACACCAGTGAGTGCAAGAATTGTTGTACTCGCTTTAAATACGCATCATTTTTGAAACAAGGTGTTAGTGTTCATCATGGATACACAGTGGAAACATCCATTTACCTGTATTCTCGCAGGGCCTAGTGGGTGTGGAAAAACGTATTTTGTGAAGCGATTACTGTCACATCTCCCAACCATGATCAATGCAAAATTTCGTAAGATATACTGGTATTATGCAGAATGGCAAGACGTGTATGCAACAATGCCAGTTCCAGTAGAATTTCACGAAGGACTTCCACGAATGAAAGATTTTCAGCCTCAAGATGGACCACATTTGATTATTATTGATGACCATATGCGAGAAGTGAATAGTGATATTGTTGATATGTTCACAAAAGGATCACATCATCGAAATATTAGTGTGATTTTTATAACACAAAATGTATTTCATCAAAGTAAAGCAAATAGAAATATGAGTTTAAATTGTTCGTATTTGGTGTTGTTTAAAAATCCACGTGACAAGTCACAAATCAAGCATATGAGTTATCAAATCATGCCTGAGCATCCACTGTTTCTACAAGAAAGTTATGCAGACGCAACAAGAAATCCACATGGCTATTTACTGCTGGATCTTAAACAAGATACACCCGATGAAATGCGATTTCGTACAAATATTTTTCCCGACGATTTGCATCATTATGTTTACGTACCAACAAAACATGTTTAAATTATTGTGCATGTGAAAAGAATGACTTAGTCTGTCACGATGTCTCCTACAGTGAAACACGCTGATCTGCTACGTGCTCTGCACAAAGCTAAACCAAGATTGCGTAAAGCTATTATTGCCAATGCAGACGCTTCATTAATTCATAGTATTTGTGAATGTTGTTATAATGTCTTAAAAGGCAATGTTCCACTGACAAGTGCGCAGAAGTCAAGATTAAAGCGTTACAAGAACACGCTCCGCTATCTCGTAGACAATACAAAATCATTGGATAAAAAGAAGAAACATTTAGCCGTACAACAAGGAGGATTCTTACCTGCATTACTTGCACCTATTGTAGGAAGTGTGTTATCCAGTATTTTGTTTAAACAATAAACATCATGGAACATAGCAAGAAGATGGTTTTAGTCCCACCAGAAATGCTTCAACGAATGCATGCATCATCATCCCGTGTGAGTGAAAATCGAGAATCTAATCTCGATCGTGAAATGCAATCCATATTGAATACATCGTATCCAAGTGATGAAGAAAAATGGAATCAGTACAATAGAATATTACAGAAATATCTTTATGTGATACGTAAACAAGAAGAACCAATACCACTTACAATTACATCAATGAAACCTGATGGTGACGTCCCGAATGTTGACGATAGCACGAAACAAGAAATTTTAGCCGCAATACCACAAATGTATCGTAAGAAAGCCGAACTACTATTCCGTCGTTTAAAACAAGATGACGCAATTACGTGGGATCATAAAGGAACAGTGTACATCAACGATAATAAACTACAAGGATCCAATATTGTAGATTTAATGTGCGATGTGACTCGACCGAGGAAACATTCTAATCCTCAAGGCTGGGAATTGTTTTGCAACTACCTTGCATCGTCAAACACACCTCAAGAATTGATTGGTAATCCACGAAGATTAAACTATATTGTCAAGCATAATAGTACAACAGCATCTGAAGGATCTGCACCACCAAAACCGGCACCTGAATTATTTTCTTCCGGAGAAGAAGAAGAAGAAGAAGACGATGATGATGTTTTAGAAGTCCGACCAAAAAGAAAACGTATCATTCCACAATGGTCAACGTACAAACCATGAACAAAAAGTTGAAATCCATTTATTACAATCCAGCACATCCTGCATCGTTTTCTACTGCAAAGAAATTATGGCAAGCCACAGGAAAATCTATACCTCTAACCAAAATAAAACTTTGGTTAAACAAACAACCTACCTACACGTTACATCGTCCTGTACGTCGTCGTTTCCGTAGAGATTTTTATCTTGTCAACAATATTGATGATCAATGGGAATGTGATTTAAATGATTTACAATCACTTCAAAACTATAATGACAATTACCGCTATATTCTTACAGTGATTGATGTGTTTAGTCGGTACGGATGGGCTGTACCACTAAAATCAAAAAGTGCCGAGGATATAGTGAATGCATTTGAAATGATTTTCCAGGAGAGGAAACCAATTGTACTACGTAGTGATCAAGGAACTGAATTTACCAACAAGACAGTACAAAAGTTTCTCAGAAAACACAACGTGCAACATGTTACAACAAAGGATCCAGATATTAAAGCCAGCATCGCAGAAAGATTTAATCAGACATTGAAACATCGTATGTGGAAATACTTTACCAAATATCAAACATACAATTACATCAAAGTATTGCCTTTACTTGTAAAAGCATACAATGAAAGTCGGCATTCCAGTATTAAAATGGCACCTGCAAACGTTTCTCAGGACAATTTACTGGAGGTGTGGCATAACTTATACGACAAAAAGCTACAACGTTCAAAACAAGATACGGATTTATCTGTTGGTGATACTGTTCGTATAAGTAAAACAAAACGTATCTTTGACAAGGGTTACCTCGAGAACTGGACTTGGGAAATATTCAGAGTAAAAGCCATTGTACCAAGAAACCCACCAGTGTATCGACTAGAGGATTTAAATCATCAACTTATCGATGGTGTTTTCTACAGAGAAGAATTACAACCAGTACCGCTCCCTTCGACGTTCCTCATCGATAAAATATTACGTACAAGAACAAAAGGTCGCAGAAAGGAGTATCTCGTCCAGTGGAAAGGATATCCTTCCTCATTCAATTCGTGGATCCCTGCAACTTCATTGAAGAAGAAGAAGAAGAATGGAACCTGATCAAGATTTTTACGTTACACTTCCCAGTAATAGTTCCATGGATTATTTTCCAGAAAATACATTGACTTCATATATTACGAAATTACAACGACGTGTAGAGTTTCGCCAGAAATGGGATGTGGCAATTGTAGAGATTCATTATCCACATTCTTTGCTGAACATTAACAGTAAAAACAATAAAATATATTACAAATCATCAAGTAGTAATGATCAGGAACCGTGGAAGGTTGTAACGATCCCTGTACGCTATTATAACAATATACGGGATCTTATTCATGCAATTAATATACATCATAAAGAAACCAATTTATTTATATCTCATGACGCAACTAATAATATATGCCTCATAAGACATCCCAAAAAGGAAATCCATACTTCTGTACAATTGTCACCAAGTGTTAGTTTAATGCTTGGATTTGACCCGAAAAGTGATTTAAAAGATATGGAAAAGGGACAATATACACCGGATGTACGATTAGGCTTACCATCACAAATGTACGTCTATTGTGACATTATTGAATCTGTCATTGTTGGAGATACAATGGTACCATTGCTACGAATTGTCAACATGGATCCTGTGAATCATACTTTTGGAAGTCATGCAGTACAAATCTTTAATCCTGCACATTATGTTCCGGTGGAAAAAATGAATTTTGAGCAAATACAAATCGATATAAGGGATAGCACAGGTCATCCTATGCCATTCACCTTTGGAACGGTGTGTACAAAACTACATTTCCGTCGTCGTCGTCATGACTGATCCGTATTTGCAATACTACCAAAAACAAGCGTTATCCGGTATCGGCAACGTCTATGTGGGAAGTCCCTATCAAGCAGGACATGGCATTGGAAGTTTCCTTGGTGGCTTATTTCGTTCAGTGTTACCACTTGTGAAGCAAGGCGCTAAAACTGTGGGAAAAGAATTATTAAAATCAGGTGCCAATATGATTAATGATGTTGTGATCTCGAATCAACCGCTGGAAGAATCGTTTCATCAACGTATGCAAGAGGCAAAATCGAATTTACAAGAAAAAGCTAAAAATAAGTTGAAAACTATGCTGGGAAGTGGATATCATAAACGAAAATGGGATGACTGCTCTCAGTTTGAGGTTGACCTTCCAACGATCAACAACACCATCAATCCTACAAAGAGACGTAAATTATCACATAAGAAGAAGAAGAGATCATTGGCATCGTCACCAGATATTTTTGATTAATTCAACGATGGCTTTCTTACATCATCAATCCTGTGAATGTGTAAAAAGTGAATTGGACATTTTTTCAACGTTGCCCACGCAAACCAGTGTTCTGGACAATCGTATTATAGGCTACAAACCAATTAGTTCAATAGCTGAAAATTCACCAATAGAATTTGTAGTGAGTGGTAGCAGTGATGAATATATTGATTTACCACAAACCTTATTATACATCCAAGCACAAATTGTGAAACCAGATGGTTCCTCCTTCATCAATACGGATAAAGCAATTGCACCTGTCAATGATTTTCTAAATGCTATGTTTAGTGAAGTACAAATCTACTTGAACAATAAACTGATTTCATTTCCGTCACATAATCATCCATATCGTTCGTACATGGAAAAACTACTCAATTATAGTGATGGAGCTAAAAATACACATTTACAAACAGCAATGTGGTTTCAAGATACGGCTGGTCATATGAACGCAACCACAAGTGAGAACAAAGGATTTCAACAACGCTATGAACTGACAAAACAAAGTATGAAATTCGATATGATTGGACATCTTCATTGTGACATTTTTAATCAAGATAAATTTTTAATTCATGGAGTGGAATTACGTGTGAAACTTATTCCTGCAAAACCAAACTTTTGTCTCATGGCCGGTGAAAGTGGTGTCAATGCAAAAATCAATATTCTAGATGCATCGTTGCAGGTGAAAAAAGTCAGCATCAGCCCTAGTGTCAAATTGGCACACAATAAAATTTTACAATCTACACCGGCAAAGTATCCTCTGACAAGGGTTCAAATGAAATCATTTACCATCCCGAAGGATATACAATCCAAAACTATTGATAACCTGTTTATGGGAACATTGCCAAATCGTATTATTGTAGGATTTACATCGAATGAAGCATCCAGTGGAACTATTACCACCAATCCATTTGAATTTCAACATCTAAACATTAATTTCTTTACATTGTACGTGGATGGAAAAGCTGTACCTTCAAAACCATTGCAACCCAACTTTGAAGAAAATCTCTACATTTCATCGTACCACACATTGTTCTCAGGCTCTGGCATACATTTTACCAATACTGGAAATACAATTTCAAGAGCCGACTACAAGAATGGATATACACTGTTTGTATTTGACCTAACTCCCGATTCTTCTGCTGGAGATTGTCACTATTGGAATTTACAACGACATGGCGCCATCCGATTGGAAGTTCATTTCCAAGAGAAATTAGCAGCACCTGCAAACTGTATTGTGTATGGAGAGTTTTCCTCACTCCTAGAGATCGACCACCAGCGCAACATTATCCTGGACTTTTAAATTACAAGGTACGTATACGTTATGTATCATTTCCATTCACGATGTTGAATACATTACAATTAGCTAGTGCTTTACACGGTAGTCCATTATTCAGAAATCATTTTACCGGGGTATTTGCAAGCGATGAGTTACCCTCACGGATTTCTCTTCCTCTGGCAATGATTGTAAATACAGATCCATCCACAAAACTAGGAAGTCATTGGATTGCAATTTATATTGATCATCGCGGTGTTGGAGAATATTTTGACAGCTATGGCCTTCCTCCTTACGTACCACAACATGTTGCATTCTTAAAACTTCATTGTATGTACTATAAATATAATAATAGCCAAATGCAAAGTCTTGGTTCATCCGTATGTGGCTATTATGCTTATTTTTATTTGTGCTGTAAAGCCCAAGGAAAATCTCTGCGTGAAATTCAATACTTGTTCACAACAGTACCCACGGTTAATGATCGTAGACTGCTGCAATATACCTTCCAGGTAATTTTATCATATTTATCATTGCAAATGTATTTGTTTAATCATCATCTATTTCTATACTAATCATCTTTTTCCTCGTTCTTTTTTACAGAATTCACAATACGAAGCTTTGCAAACGGGTGCTATGCTGCAAAACATGGAAACAAATCATCGCAATCAAGAAGAGGAGGCGGTCTAATGAAGAAACATTGTCAATAAGAAAGAAAAAGAAGAAACCAGAAAAATGAATAAAATACAATTTATACTTATTTATGTGTTTTTATTGTTCATTCCATATACAACGTTATCAGATTCTCCTAAGGAACTGTGCGATATAAGACGAGAACCCTGGACAAAGTTTCCACCTAATTCCTAGAGAACATTGACCAGGGACCTCGTTGCGCATCAAAACCAAATCATTGATCACGTGACCGTACTACACCCGAAGGGTACTACCAAATTGAAAGGAGATACCGTCCATACCTTATCAAATAGGATACATTGAGTCAGTAACCGAACACGTGGTTGTACTTAAAAATTTGAAAATAGGACCACCGAAACATATTGAGGTCCTGTACTATGCTTCAATTGGACAATTTCAGTGGACCCCCATTGCCAAAATTTAAGAAGGGTGCAGCAATATACCCATGTCTTATGATAGGATATGGACCCCTTGTAATTATAGGATCTCATCAAAGGGGATAAAATGGACCAAAAAAACAAAACACGTGGTACAACGTTTATATTTTGGCAATTTTTGTACCTCTAAAAGGGAACGATGTAGACCATCCAAATTTATCATGATACATATTGAGGACCTGTACTATAATACCAAATGTTTAAATTGGGCAATTTCCAAAATTTAAGGGGTGGGCCAAGGTACCCCTCCCGGGGTGCACCAATGTACCTATGTCTTATGATAGATAATGAACCCTATACATGACCATATAATCATATAAGGTAATAGAACCTCATCAAAGGGGGATAAAATGTACCAAATACCAAACACGTGGTTGTACTAAAATTTTGGCAATTTTGTACCCCTAAAAGGGAACGAGGTGGACCACCCAAATTTATAGTGATCTATATTAGTGTTCTATACTATAATACCAAATGTTTAAATTGGGCAATTTCCAAAATTAAAGGGGTGGGCCAAGGTGCCCCTACCGGGGGTGCACAAATGTACCTATGTCTTATGATAGGTAATGGACCCCTATACATGACCATATAATCATATAAGGTAATAGGACCTCATCCAAGGAGATAAATTAGGTCGAAAACCAAACACGTGGTACAACGTATTGCTTACGTTTATAGTTTTGGCAATTTTGTACCCCTAGAAGGGAACGAGGTGGACCACCCAAATTTATCATGATACATATTAGGGTCCGGTACTATAATACCCAATGTTGAAATTGGGCAATTTCCAAAATTTAAGGGGTGGGCCATGGTACCCCTCCCAAATTTTTCAAGGGGTGCATTAATATACCCATGTCTTATGAAAGGGAATGGACCCCTGTATACGCCCATATAACTATATAGGGTAATAACACCTCATCCAAGGGGATAAATTAGGTCAAAAACCCCCGAAATTTAAATTTTTGGCAATTTTTTACCCATAAAAGGGAACGACATAGACACCCAATACTGATAGAGGTACATACTATGGTCCTAGGCTACCATACCAAATTTTTAAATTTGGCAATTTCCAAAATTTAAGGGGGGTGGTCCTATGTACCCCTGCCAAAATTTAGGGGGTGGGCCAAGGTACCCCTGCCAAAATTTAGAGGGGGTGGTCCTAGGTACCCCTAGGTCATTGACCCCGGGCCAAGGTCATTGACCTTTGACCTATGACGTCACAAAGGTCGGGGTCAAAGTCCAAATTTTCCTATAGTAACGCAATTACTACTAAAGTGAATTATCATGCGTAGGTTTCGAGAAAATCCAGAGAAACTGTGCCAATCTGATACAGTTGATAGTTTTTATTCTGGTGAAATATTTTATTATTATTATTATTATTATTATTATTATTATTATTATTATTATTATTATTATTATTATTATTATTATTATTATTATTATTAATCTACGTATTGTATAAGAAAAATATGAACCTTTAAGTAGTAGATTTTATATCTACTGTTATTTGTTTCCTCCTAACTGTGACGCTCATACTGCTTATAATTTTTACTCCTCTTCTTATAAGCCTTTTTTCCCAGTTAGCTGGGGTTGGCTTTTTTGATCGCTGTCCTCCCTTTGTTTCTATCTTGTGTCCTATTCGCTGTGACACCATACTGCACTATATCATTCTTAACACTATCTCCCCATTTGTTCTTTGGCCGACCTCGGACTCGTTTCCCACTCACTTCTATAGCATCTATTCGGTGAGCTACGTATTTGTAAAGTCTTCTTCTCACATGCTCAAACCATCTCAGTCTACTTTTCTTTTTGCAGTTTTTCTACCACTGGTCTCACCATTACTGTTCTCCGGATCACTTGATTCTTCATTTTGTCCTTCCGCGTCACTTTACGCATCCAGCGCAGCATCTTCATCTCCGCAACATGCATCTTCTGTCCCTCTCTCTCTTCTTCGTCGTGCAACATTCCGCTCCGTATAATAAGACAAGTCTCACTACTGTTTTGTGAACTTTAACTGTTTTGTGACCTTTCCCTATGGTCACATAACACTCCTGCCGCTTCTCTTCATTTCATCCAACAGCTGCTAATTCCGCTATTTACATCTTCTTCTATTCCTGCAGAATTGATCCCAGGTACTTGAATTTCTTTGTCATTACTACTTCTTTATCATCCAGTGTATTCTTGTATTCTTGATTACATGTTTCCTGAAAGCACAATGCAAATATTCTGTCTTAGTTCTACGAATTCTAAGCCCTTTGCTCTCCAATGTCCCTCTCCAGGCATCTACTTTCTCTTCCAGTGCTGCCTTGGTCTCATGCACCGGCGCGATGTCATCCGCAAATAGCATATTCCAAGGTGCTAATTTTTGTATATCCTTTGTAAGTTCCTCCATCACAATTGCTAAGAAGTATGGACTACGACTGGACCCCCTGATGAAGTCCGACTTTAACTGCGAATTCTTTTGTTATTCCCCACGTGCTCTTCAATCCCGTTCTACATTCATTATACCCGTACTAGTGGAATGTTTTCTTGAGAACCCAATCAACACACAACTTCTTCGTCCTACTTGATTGCAAGTAGTGTTGCCAGGGTATACTTTAAAAAGTACAACTGTAGCTGCGTGATAGTTTTTTTTTTTTTTTTTTTACTTTTTTTCAATATCTACATTATTTATTGCCACGATTACGGCAACAACTATCACTCATAAATTATTATACATCAAAAGCAAATTTCTCCTACAACGTGAGATCATTGGTATTAAACTTTACAATTTCACAAACTAGTAAACTCTGGTGGCACACATATGAATAAAGGTTTATTGAACAATGTGAGGAATCACTGATGCATGTGGAATTGCTTTCTGATTTCCAAATACCTTTTCCAGATGAATAAAAAATGTTCAAAGACACTATTTTCAACTGTGAAGGATGGAATCTTCCTTTCCGAACCTGTTTATTTTTTTATGTTTATTTATTTTTGTGTGTGTGCGCTTCAAATCCAGCGTTGTGTGAACTAATGATGATTTCAAGGAGTGGCCTGGGGAGGAAATTCTATCCCTCTCCAAAAGCTAGATTTTTTTGTGCATATCTCCGACCATACTCAACGTGTGTCATCAGTATTTTTTCAGTACTATTTACACTACATCTCCATACAAGTTGGTGCCATAATCTAGAGTTTGTACTACTGTTGGCAGGAGTGTGTCTTGACAATCGCGCAAGCGTAGCCGCCCATTTCGTGCTTAGTAAGATCCATAGCAGGATGTCAAGAAAACGTCTTACCAATACATATCTTGCCATACATACTACTTGTAAATTTTACTTAAAAAAAAAAAAAAAAAAAAAAAAAAAACGCTTCTTGAGATCTCTCACCATTTTTGCTCTGATACTTGTTGACAGACGGACAGAGGTTTCTGTAACAATTCCCGTTCTTATACATAGCACAGTTAGGAAAAATGAAAATGAAAGCTTTTCAATTTAACGTCCCACGATTATGCCACTTACGTTACTCTAATGCAGACAATGATTAAGGCAGGAGAATGAGGATGCAAGAATTGGTGGAATGAGAATGTGGGATGGAACGGGAATATCCCGAGAAAACCCATGGACATGATCGTGTCCACTTCAGCCTTACTTGGCCGGGGAATCGAATCAGGAACCCCTCGCATCAAGTCAAACTTTTTTTATTTTCCTTATGAATAGCTTATTGCTTCATTTCCGACAACCTCTGATTGTAACTTCACGCACTATCAAAGATATATGCTTCAATAACATAGCATACTGAATAATAATAATAATAATAATAATAATAATAATAATAATAATAATAATAATAATAATAATAATAATAATAATAATAATAATACATGGAAGTGCGTCGGGACCGTAATACGGCAAATTCTGGATGCGTTAAAATATTAAATAATACTTTTAATAAAGTGGATACTTTCAAATATTTAAGATCGATATTAACAGACGAAAATCATATTCAAGAAGAAATTAAATGTCGACTAAAAGCAGGGAATTCGTGTTACTATTCGGTTCAAAATCTCTTGTCGTCGCGAATTCTGTCGAAGAATTTGAAGCTTAAAATATATAAAACGATAATCATGCCTGTTGTTCTGTATGGTTGCGAAACATGGTCGCTTACTCTGAGGGAAGAACATAGACTGAAAGTATTTGAGAACAGGATCCTGAGAAGAATATTCGGATCCAAGAGGAACGGGAATGGGGAATGGCGGAAGCTTCATAACGAGGAACTACATAGTTTATACGGTTTACCCAACATTGTTAGGGTCGTCAAGTCTAGGAGGCTTAGGTGGGCAGGTCATGTAGCTAGAATGGAAGAAAGTAGAAACGCTTTCAAAGTCTTGACTGGAAGACCCATCGGAAAACGACCATTAGGAAGACCTGGGTACAGATGGGAGGACAATATTAAGATGGATCTCGCAGAGATAGAAATACAAAGTAGAAACTGGATGCAATTAGCTAAGGATATAAGTCAATGAACAGCTTTTGTGAACGCGGCATTGAACCTCCGGGTTCCATAGGCCATAGAGTTATAATAATAATAATAATAATAATAATAATAATAATAATAATAATAATAATAATAATAATAATAATAATAATAATAATAATAATAATAATAGTAATAATAATACGTAACGTGGGTTCCTGTCACCACGGCATGGCGCGTCCTCAGGTTGCGGATCGAGGAGAAGGCCTCTAGATATAGAGGTTAGCTGCGAATATACTGAATAAGCAGTCGCGGACAGACGACTAGGAGTGGTCCTCCAGCTTGGGGGTTTGGGTAAGGCTAACACCCTCATCCTGTAAAAAAATGTACTTGTTCAGAAACATTCACAAAAGCCTCGGACAAGGACTGATAACTTGGCACGACATCAGCAAAAGAAAATGGACATGAGATTTGGAACATGGAATATTAGAAGTCTTTATAGGGCAGGCGCGTTAAAATCTGTAACTAGTGAGTTAGAGAAATACAGGATGGACTTAGTAGGAGTTCAGGAAGTTAGGTGGGAAGGAAATGGATCTGAGAATTCCGGAAATTTTACGTTCTTTTACGGGGAAGGAAATAAAAATCACCAGTTAGGAACAGGGTTTTTCGTTCACAAACGAATATTACCAGCAATTAAACGGGTTGAATTTGTTACTGACAGACTTTCTTTTATTACTCTTAAGGGACGGTGGTATGATATTATTGTTTTAAATGTACATTCTCCAACTGAAGATAAGGGTGACGATATAAAAGATAGTTTTTACGAAGAAGTTGAACGGATATTTGACCAACTCCCGCGATACCATATGAAGATTCTATTAGGGGATTTCAATGCGAAGGTAGGACGAGAGGATATTTTCAAACCGATTATAGGGAACGAAAGTTTGCATAAGGAAAGTAATGACAACGGTGTTAGACTCGTGAACTTTGCAACATCCAAAAACCTAATCGTGAAGAGTACAAAATTCCCACATCGCGACGTTCATAAATACACTTGGACATCACCAGACGGAAAAACACATAATCAGATTGATCACGTTTTAGTAGATAGAAGAAGACAATCTAGCATAATTGACGTCCGGTCGTTTAGAGGGGCTGATTGTGACACTGATCACTACCTGGTAGCAGCGATAATACGGGAGAGATTATCGTTGAATAAATGTAATCCTCAATGTCCGGAAACGGAGAGATTTAATTTAAAGAAATTAGAAGAGAGCAAGGTAAGAGAGGAATACCAGATTGAAGTTTCGAATAGATTCTCGGTTTTAGAAGACTCGGAGTGCACTAGTGTTGAGGATACTTGGATTGAAATTAGAGATACCATTAAAAGTTCAGCAATAGAAAAATTGGGACACGCGGAAATACGTAGGAACAAACCATGGTTCGACCAAGAATGCATTAAACTAGTAGAGAAGAGAAAACAGGCAAAATTACGGTGGCTACAAAATCCGAATGAAACAACTACACAAAATTTCGCAGATATCAGGCGGGAAACTTCCAAAACTTTTAGAACAAAGAAACGGGATTTTTTGAAAGCTAAAATTAAGGAACTTGAAGATAATAGTAAAAATAAAAATATTCGGGACATGTATAAGGGGATCAGCGAATTTAAGAAAGGCTATCAACCTCGTGCTTATATATTAAAGAAATCTGACGGAACAGTTCTCACTGATACGGATAGCCTCTTAAATAGATGGAAAGATTTCTTTGACGATTTGCTGAACACGCAGCCAAAAACTAATGTGCGTGGAGAAAAGGAGATACACACCGCAGAACCGTATATTCCAGAACCCAATCGAATAGAAGTGGAAGCCGCTATAAAGAAATTAAAGAAACACAAATCTCCGGGTGGAGATGAAATTCCGGCTGAGTTAATTTTAGCTGGAGGCGAAAAATTGTGGAACAAGATACACAAACTCATTCTCCTTATCTGGAACAAGGAAGAATTGCCACAAGAGTGGAAAGAGTCAATCATTGTTCCAATTCACAAGAAAGGCGACAAAACTGACTGTAATAATTATCGAGGCATTTCTCTTCTGTCAACATCCTATAAAATCCTTTCAAATATTCTGTTAGCAAGATTGACCCCATACGCAGATGAAATTATTGGAGACTATCAGTGCGGATTTAGACGAAATCGATCAACTATCGACCAAATATTTACCATTCGCCAAATACTCGAAAAGAAGTGGGAATACAATACCCCGGTACATCAACCATTTATTGATTTTAGAAAGGCTTACGACTCGGTTAGGAGAGAAACATTATACAACGTTCTTACAGAGCTTGGAATACCGAGAAAGCTAATTAGATTAATTAAGATATGTTTAAGTGAATCCCAAAGTAAAGTCCGGGTAGGAAAATTTTTGTCCACGAGCTTCCACGTCGAAAATGGCCTGAAACAAGGAGATGCGTTGTCGCCATTATTATTTAACTTTGTGCTGGAATACGCCATAAGGAAAATCAAAGATAGCAACCAGGGCCTAGAGTTGAACGGCATTCACCAGGTTATGGCATATGCTGATGATGTAAATTTAATAGGGGATGATAGGAGAACAGTAGAAATAAATGCAGAGATATTATTAAACGCTTGTAGGGACATGGGTTTACAAGTAAATGCAGAGAAAACTAAATACATGGAAGTGCGTCGGGACCGTAATACGGCAAATTGTGGATGCGTTAAAATATTAAATAATACTTTTGATAAAGTGGATACTTTCAAATATTTAGGATCAATATTAACAGACGAAAATCATATTCACGAAGAAATTAAATGTCGACTAAAAGCAGGGAATTCGTGTTACTATTCGGTTCAAAATCTCTTGTCGTCGCGAATTCTGTCGAGGAATTTGAAGCTTAAAATATATAAAACGATAATCATGCCTGTTGTTCTGTATGGTTGCGAAACATGGTCGCTTACTCTGAGGGAAGAACATAGACTGAAAGTATTTGAGAACAGGATCCTGAGAAGAATATTCGGACCCAAGAGGAACGAGAATGGGGAATGGCGGAAGCTTCATAACGAGGAACTACATAGTTTATACGGTTTACCCAACATTGTTAGGGTCGTCAAGTCTAGGAGGCTTAGGTGGGCAGGTCATGTAGCTAGAATGGAAGAAAGTAGAAACGCTTTCAAAGTCTTGACTGGTAGACCCATAGGAAAACGACCATTAGGAAGACCTAGGCGCAGATGGGAGGATAATATTAAGATGGATCTCGCAGAGATAGGAATACAAAGTAGAAACTGGATCCAATTAGCTAAGGATAGAAGTCAGTGGAGAGCTTTTGTGAACGCGGCACTGAACCTCCGGGTTCCATAGGCCACAGAGTTAGTTAGTTAGTTAGTTAGTTAATAATAATACGAGTGTATGTGTGGTAAAATAGTAATGCTTTCATATTCTGAAAGAAGACATTTGATTTGCTTTTAGTATATATATAAAAAAAGCCCACTCCCTCTGAAAAAGTCATGACCCCCCTTAGAAGAACTTGCCGGCTACATTGCTGGATGCAGAGCAAAGGAAAAATGAATTTTGAAACGCCTGAAATATGCTGTCGCTTATCTTGTTTTATCTGCCAGGATCCAGATTCCCTAACAGCGCACACGGATGGAAATAAGAGACACTCCCATCATTATTTTAGAACACAATGATATGTACTTGGCAGTCAGGAATCTACTAATCTGGATGCCAATGGTTCCGTCGTGACATGGCACTTCACATGAATCCACGTTTCTTCTATAGTGACATATACAAAAGGTGAAAAACCCTTGTTTGTAACAAACGATTCTGCTGTCAGATTGACTTGGAAATCCCAATGCTACTATAGACAGAGTACGTGTGATGACTAGGAGATCACAAGGTTGAATACCCTCAGCAATATTTCTCAATCGTTTTCACCAATGCATTTGATAGCTAATATCCACAGCAGTTTGAAATGAAATGTATAAATTTCTGGACAGGTGTCCGTTCAGGTACGCGCCCAGATATTTTTGTTGGGAGGGTGTGAAGCTTTGGAGGGTCCAATACTAGAAACAGGAGCGTAAATAAGGGCCCCGCAGACCCCGCATTGCGGGGAACCTCAAGCCATCAGGGGGGCCCCAAATCGTGAAATGGGACGGAGAGAAGGGCCCCGCTCTACGCTGTCTGCGGGAGGGCCCCTAAGCCTTTAGTTACGCCACTGCTAGAAGTCACTACATCTATTATGAAGTATTGAACGGGTATTATTTTGCAACCGAAAAGACGATAAGTTATTTTTAAATACTTTCACCTATATTTTCAGAAAAAAAGTGATAGAACTAGATTGTTTTTATAAAGGAAAGAGTACAGCCTCGCTGCTGAAAGGGGCGCTAAATACAAAATCAAATCAAACCCAAGTTCAAAGGATTTCTAGATATTATGATTATTCCGTTGTAACAACTGTAATCCGAACATTTTTTTTTCTTAAAGATAATATCAAAAAATTGTGAAATGCGCCTTTTTAATTACTCTAACCCTTTTGGAACAAAGAAATGAATTTCCTAAAAGCCATTCAAGCTTATGATTCGGTATTAAATGATTTATTCGACATATTAAACGCTAAAAAAGCTTGTAAACCACACTCATCCCTCCATCCAGATTTCATGTTTATATACCACACTCGTACCAAACGAAATGATTGCTTGTGTGTTTATATACCACGTTGGTCTCTAAAAGGTTTAGGAACGGCTATCAGACTTTCTTCAGAGACGCAAAAATAAACAAATAAATAAAAATGGATGCCGTAAAAGCCATCCGAGCTTATGATTTATATTGAATGACTTATATGATAAATTAAACGCAACTGACGCTTATAAACCACATCGGCCCCATTCCGATTTCATGTTTATATACCACAGTTATACTGAACAGAACGATATGCTGTGTGTTTATATACCACACCCGCTACTAACGGCTTAAATGAGAAGTTCATACACGAAATGCCCTTTCGAGATTGGGAGATATGGACATTTTACTATAATAATTGACATCCTCAAATCCACCCTCCTCCGCTGAATTTTGGAAAATCATTCGTTATTGGTATCCTACCTTACCAATCCTAGGCTTCTCATATCGCTAACACATCTCTACGAGATGTGTACGAGATTTCGACATATGGGTATTTTATTATAACTGCAACCACCACCCTTTTTTTCTTTCCATCATTTTCTTCCATTCAGAGGGAATATATCAAAAAACAGTGAAACACGGCTTTAATTATTTTAAATTAAAAGTCTAAACACAAATCTTCACGATTCTAACTTTAAGGAATTTTGAGATTATTTTTATTTTAACAATTTTAACCAAGACTCCTTTTTTTGCCCCGCCTGTTGTGTTCCATTGTAGGGGGTTTTTGATCAAAAAATGTTGAAACATTTTTTTATTTATTTTATATGAAAAGTTTATATATCAAATTTCATGTCTCTAACCTTAACGAATTTTGAAATAAGACCATTTTATTTTAATAATTGCAACCCTCACTCAATTTTTCCCGCCTTTTCCTTCCATTCTAGGAGAAAGATTTGAAAACGCTAAAACACGTCTTTAGTTACTTTAAATTAATTAATTAATTAAATTCTAAATTTCGTGTCTCTACCAAATTTCGAGATATGGCCATGCAATTATAAGAATAATAATCTTACCTTTTCCTTCCCGCCTTTTTTCTTTTTTTCTAGGGAAAATCTTTTTTCCAAAAAAAAACTGCAACACCTTTTTTCTAGGAAAAATCTTTTTTCCAAAAAAAAAAAAAAAAAAACTGCAACACCTGTCTAATTACGTTAAATGAGAGGTCTAAATGTCGAATTTCAAGTCTGTAATCTTAAGAGATACTGAGATTTGAGCATCTTATTATAATAATTGTAATCCCCATCCCTTTTTCCTTCTTACCCCCTTTCTTGTCTTTTAGGTCAAACATTAAAAGAAAACATTGAAACAAGTGTCTAATTTTAGTAAGTGTTCTTAAGTATTCTCGGGCTATCAGCCTGGTGAAGCTATTGAAACCCAACGTTTAGATTGCAAATATTGCATTCGAAATGTCGGATGTCAATATCTTCACCTGGCTGATAGCCCGAGAACACTTACTAAAATCACATCATCAGAAAAAATTCAAGCTGCCTAAATATTTTAAATGAGAAATGCATATACCAAATGCATATATCTCTAACGTTCAAAAATTTCGAGATATGGACATTTTAAGATAATAATTGCCATCCCTCTTCTCCCTTCCCAGTCGTATTTCCAAAATCCTTTCTTAGTGGGACTTTACATCACAACTGTGCCGTGTCCAAATTTCAAGTTTCTATCTAAAGCGTTTTGGCCTGGGCTTTGATCAATCACTTAGGGTTTCTTTTCATATATAAAAATAGCGTGTATCTTTCATTCTCCATACAAGAATGCCCAACCCAAGGACTGGTCAATATAAAGAGATTGCAAACTTTACATGTTAATAGTTCTTGATCGGTAAGATCTAAATCTCCGACATTTCAGATTAGGAACATCTATGACCTGCCAGGTGGTATATGTTCAATTTCGGTGATGTGTAGTCAATATACCTGTATTAGAGTAAATGGAAATTGTAGGAATAATGCGGACACATTCTTCAATCAAGAATAGTTTGATCAATGAAGAACACTGAATCAGACGATTAGTCAGTTAAAATGTCCGAAACAATTCAAAGATCCAAAATAGCTGTTTTACCACATTACTCATTTAGCTTCCATTTGCTCTGAATGTATTGATTTACAGTATTATTCATTCACTAAATTTGTCTCCCGCCAAGTGAACTTTGTGGTGGACAAACACCGTGCTCGTGGGTTTTCTCGGGGTTCTCCCGTTTGCTCCCATTTTCTTCATTCCACCATTTCATTCATTTCTCATAATCACCGCCTCCTTTAGCCTAACCGGCATAAGCGTGGGACGTAAAACTCAAAGATTTCATTTCATTTCATTTCACTAAATTTGTTTTTCCTCTCTCTCTTTATACCTGTTAATTCAGGTACCTGTTCCGTGATGCTAGGCAATACCGAAGAATTAGTGCTCCACTAGGAATCGAAGTCGCACTAGGCCTAACAGTATGAAAGACAGTTTTTTTTTTCTTTCGCTTATATAAAATTTTCCTAATAGTATCGGTGCCTCAGGGAACAGAATGAGACAAGAGGTAAATTTTAAAGATTAGAGACGAGACATAAATTCTTGTCTCGTTTTTCAGACGAGAATCGGACGAGACGAGAAATTTTGCGAGTGTAATGGGCAATAGTAGTTCACTTATGTCTCCGATCTCAA
Organism: Thermobia domestica; assembly: GCF_964235325.1. Classification (NCBI taxonomy): domain Eukaryota; kingdom Metazoa; phylum Arthropoda; class Insecta; order Zygentoma; family Lepismatidae; genus Thermobia; species Thermobia domestica. Next base: position 156,169,410 of record NC_137468.1, read on the forward strand.
ACATTGTTCTAGTGTTAGAATCCATAATAGCCTATAAAAATCATCAATTATAAAATGATTGCGCGAACATAGGGAAAAACTGAAATTAAATCTTTCAGTTTGATGTCTCCACGATAATGTCCGTTAGGCTAAAGGAAACAGAGGATTAACCCAAGTGAATTATAATGAATTGGTGGAATGAGAATGTGGAAGGAAACGGGACTACCGAGAAAATCCACGGACACGATGTTGTCCATCATAAATTTACTTGTCCAGAGATCGAACCAGGGACCCAACGCGCCAGAGGTAAACACCATACCACTTTAAAAAGAACTCGTGACTTATTTTCTACTTTCACCACTTTTTAGTACTACTAGACTCGACAGGGATTCGAACCCCCAATGAGCTTCACCTTACAATCATCAGCCTAACGCCTCAGACCGCTCGGCTACACCCATTAGCAAAAAGTACTGTGGCCAGTGAGGGAATTGAACCCACTACCTTCGCGTTATTAGCACGACGCTCTAACCAACTGAGCTAACCGGCCAACATAAACACTGACCTACCATGCTCGCATTCGAACGAACAAATGACCAAAGCAGAGTATTAATATTAATTATAATAAGGCTTAAGCATCCATAGGTGATCGACTTAAGCCTATCTTGTAACCAACGATGAGGTGAATTTGTCGAATACTTTATTCAATATCTCTCCTATCTTTTATATTTAGGTTTCATTAATGACAACTACAAAGGATCTCTCACAATGTTAATAGTCCCTCAAACGTGTATTCATATTCAAAATAAATATTTGAGTTAACGTCCCACGAATATGCCGCCTAACCTAAGCGGATGATTTAAGGCAAGTGAATGACGATGGAATTGGTGGAATGAGAATGTGGAAGAAATTGGAGAACCCCAAGAAGCCCCACGGACAGGACGTTGCCCACCACACATTTACACTGGAGATCGAACCACTGACCCCTCGCACTAGAGGTAAGAGCCCTACCATTGAGTCACCGTGAGCCCTGTTTTAGCTATATTCAATGAAAATTCCTATCTATAACCATTTGCTGTAATTAAACAAGCATCAAACTAAAGTAGCACGTTCCTTTCTATTCAACTGTTCGAAGATGACTTATTATTCTTTATGACCATTTTCCGTCCAATATTTCATTCCTGTGGCGCGGGAGGATTATGAGTACTTCTAGACGATATTTAAAAAAAAAAAAAAAAAAAAAAAAAAACTGGCTTGAATTAATGTACATGGCTTTACGAAACGATGGCAGACGAGTAAAGCTTACCAAGAATCGAAACAAGATAAAGAATTCTTCAAAAATTGAGACGAGACGAGATTATTTAAAATTTTATTACTTGTCTCGTCTCGTCTCGTGGGCAACATTAAGAACAAATCCCCTTACGTAGGATCAAGGCGCCCACATTTCTATGCATATGCTCACAGATTCAAAACCTGCTGGGTAGAGACATATGGATAGGGATGGGCACGAGCGAGTTCCAGCGAGTTTTCTTTTAAACTCGACTCGACTCGAAACAGACATCTTTGAGCTCGACTCGAGAACTCGGTTCCAAAAAAAAATCCTCCAACTCGACTCGAATTCGGGTCCAATTTCGAGTCGAGTCTAACCAAAACGAGCCAATTCCAGCTAAATTCTTTGTGTAATTCCAAGTACTCTCTTCAAATATTTTACATAGACAATATAATTATGAATTATACTATTAATACTACTAATACTACAACTTCTTCTTCTTCTTCTTCTTCTTATTATTATTATTATTATTATTATTATTATTATTATTATTATTATTATTATTATTATTATTATTATTATTATTATTATTATTATTATTATTATTATTATTATAACAACACCGTGTATAACCATGAAAGATAGTCGGTTTGTATCTGAATACTAAAAGCTAGTTGAATGTCTGACTGTCAATCTCGGTTGTCGAGAAATTTTCAGGAGGAAAGGACATCGGTCACGAGGTTCTATGTTCGAGTTCCGGAGTAGCAAGTATTCGGGCTTGATCCAAAAATTGTTGAAAGTTATAGAGCGTCAACCAAACACGTTTCAAAACTCCTTGGCCCGGGTTTAAGGTTGTCAAGAACTCGAGCGACTTGGCTCACAGCTCATTCACTATCGAGCCTAACCGAGAAATGAGCCGACCAAACAGCTTACCCAACCGAGCTGGCTCGAGCCGATGGCTCACATAAGGCGAGTCGGTGGTGGCCCGTTCCAACCAAGCCGGCTCAAGCCATCAGATCAATTAAGCCGAACCGACGGCTCATGCTAACCGAGCCAGCTTGAGCCATTCATAAAGTTGACCCGAGCCGAGCCAGTTCATATCACTCCCCGGGTTGGTCTTCTGCTTTGGCTCAAAAATTCGACCGTGCAGGTATCAGCCTTAATGGTAAGAACTACAGTATAAACTTATATTGGTACTCACGATATTTGAGTCTGTCTTGTTATAAAAATCTATTGTCGTCTAGTTATCGAGACGAGACGAGATGCACTAAAAGTACCTCACGTGATACACTAAAAATAAGATACGAGACGCTCCCCTGTCGTGAGAACATTAAAAGTATTCCACATTGCTGCTTAAATTTCTCATGGTTTTCGCTTTCTAGTCTAATCAGGCCATGATTTGAAAACTAAATTTAGTTAAAACGAGTTGAACGAGTGAGACATTTATCAAAGTCCACTCGACCTCAAAAATAGTGACTCGGCTCGGAACTTGACTCGAGAAAATTACCTTTGAGATTAAGTTTTAGCTCGACTCGTACCGGTACCCATCCCTACATATGTAAGAATTTTTTATGACGACAAATTAAATTTAAATTTGTAAAATCCCCTAAAATTAGACTAAATTTACAGAAAATCGGAATTTCGGGGTGTCCGAGCCTCCAGGACCACTTCCAGCGTACGTCTCTGCTGCTGGGATGCAAAATCTCCATTGCAAAATCAAGAAATCGCTTGGGTCCCACTTCAGTCACAAGTTCGTGTAAATCCACTGAAATCCGCAGTTATTTTACACTATAATCGTTAATAACGGAAGATGAGAAGTGATTAACTTGAAATGGTATGATCCAGTATGGCAAAGCGGTAGTAAATTAAAATGCAGAAACTGGCGTGTCTGTAATAAGACATTAACCTAAAATAGCACTTCCATTTAACTATCTTTATTTCAAGATTATGTCTTAGATTCTACAGGGTGTTTCAAAACAAAACCGACAACGTTTTGGAGGTGATTCCTGACACCTAGATAAGACAAAAAGTATAGAGCACCTTGGTGCACAAATGCTTCCTTCCGGAGTTATGGGCTGCCAAAACATGAAAAAAAATGAAATTTAAAGGTCCATAGCTCCAAAACTATGGGACTTACCGTAGTCGGGTCAAGACTTCACTTAGGAACTAGTATGTGTCCTATCAAAATATATAACTTTCAGAATCCTGGGGTACTCCCACAACAACTTTTATAAAGGTTGTTGGTGAGTACTTCAAATTATATGCCCGTAGCCAAACTCCTCCTTAAAAATTGTTGCGTGAGTATAATTTGAAGTACTCACCAACTACCTTTATAAAAGTTGTTGTGGGAGTACCCCAGGATTCTGAAAGTTGGATATTTGGATAGGACACATACTAGTTCCTAAGTGAAGTCTTGACCCGACTACGGTAAGTCCCATAGTTTTGGAGCTATGGACCTTTAAATTTCATTTTTTTTTTTCATGTTTTGGCAGCCCATAACTCCGGAAGGAAGCATTTGTGCATCAAGGTGCTCTATATTTTTTGTCTTATCTTGGTGTCAGAAATCACCTTCCAAACGTTGTCGGTGGTGTTTTGAAACACGCTGTACAGTGTTAAGAAAACAAAACTGAGGTATTTAGGTTTAGTAATATACATTTGGTAACTTGTTTGCCTTCGAATTGCGAGAAAACAATAGCGATCAAACTGTCTGATCTCTGGCTACTAAACTCAGACTTGATATTTCGTACCCTGGTATAGACATAATGGGAAATGTCTATAGCAACAAGTATCTATAGCATAATGTAACTATATATTTAACTTTCAATTCCCTTATCCAACCAATTAGTATGGCAACCTCCTAATACCTGTACCAGTACCCTTGTCATGGAGAAAGTCTACCGCTACCAGCTGTTATAGCTCTCTTATGGCTAAGCGGTTAGCGTACACGCCTTTATTGTTGGCAACCCGGATTCGATTTCCGACGGGGGCTCATATGATTCTCATCCGACGTTAAGTTGTAGTTCACTATCTCATATGACATTGCTGCTAAAAAGGGATGCTAAAATCAAATCAAATCTGCCAACTGTAAAATAATAATAATAATAATAATAATAATAATAATAATAATAATAATAATAATAATAATAATAATAATAATAATAATAATAATAAATAGAAATAAGATATATTCTATTAAAGTAAATTTAAGACTGGTTTATGCATACGAGCATACCGGTAGTAATGTATTTTTAATGCCACCACTGAAAATAAGATATTTTTTTGTAAAATATTTGTCAGGTACTACGTATTTAAATGTATCATCATTTGCCTAATGGCGCCTCTAGTAGGAATTCACAGTGGCTGAGTGCTGGAGCGCTTATCTGTGGTAGGCCTGGTCCCTGGTTTGATGCGCGGCCAAGTAAGTATATGGAGGACAACATCGTGTTCGTGGATTTTCTCGGTATACTCCCGTATCCTCCCACATTCTCATTCCGCCAATTCTCCCATCATCATTCACTTGCCTTAATCATCCGTATGCCTTAGTTTGAAGCTATAATCGTGGAATGTTTAACTGAAAGATTTCATTTTCACCTATCTTCACGAAATCTTTCAGTTTAACGTCCCACGATTATGACCTTTCGGCTAAAAGACGTTTATTAAAGCAAGTGACTGATGATGGAAGAATTGGTGGAATAAGAATGTGCAGGGAAACGGGGGTACCCCGAGAAAACCCACGGACACTATGTTGTCCACCACAAACTTACTTAGCGGGGGATCGAACCCACGCACTAGAGGTGATCGTTCTGCCACTGAGCCACCGTGGTCCCTAGAGATATTTTAGATAAGTTGGTTCTTCGCGAGAGCTGAACCCAGTGCCCCCCCGAAATCTTACTTACTATAGTAAAGTATATGAAATATCTTGCAGAATTTTCACATTTTCAGGCAAATCCCCCCCGAAAGTTAGCAAAGCCCTCCCCGAAACAAAATCGTAAATACGCCACTGGCTGAACCTAATGATTTCATGAGGTGATCCGGTGGTTAAACCACCCTTATGTGGAATACCTTCAATCGTACTCGACGTGAGTTGGCTATATTCTCGCAGGATCACTTTTCATGCTGTGTATTGAAAGTTCCGTTCGATATATAAAATATACATATACTGTAATAACATGCAATGAAAGTTGTGTGTGGGAGATTCTCTTCATTTTGAAGAAAACAAAAGTTATCTTTACGGGACAAACAAATCAAATTCATTTTATTTGCTATTTTAAATGTAAGAAGAAAATAATGAACACGCAACAAAATAATAGATTCGTATAGTTAAAGAAGAACGAAAAGTAATAAAAGATATTATTTTGTGTTGATAATAATGGAGGGTCATCATATTATTATCATTGTCCTTTACACCTACACTTCTTGACGAACCCTTTCTCCTCCCTTGAGTGTATTTCTGTTGCGGTTTCCGGTAAATAGACACTCTTCAAGATGACATCATAGCCTGTACGATTTTTTTTTTTAAAAATAATAATAAATAAATAAAATAAATGAAGGAAACACTTTGCAAGCTGTATAGCGTCCTTCAAGAATGCTTGACAATATGACAGACTGTATTATGATTATTTAAATACTTTTATAATAAATATTTTAAATGTCAAAAACCCTAAACAAATGCTGATGTGGCAACATGGTCTCAAAGAGTGACGTATCCAGACGAGGAACCCGCTGACTGACTTTCTAGCAGAAAGTTTTCAGGTGAGAAGTGTGACGTCACGCGGTGTCTTTCGCCCATTGGCTGTTTATTTCTCCAGTCTGTAAAGACGGTGTTGGTGGCTGTAGTAGTTTGTGTGTTGCACCGGGCCTGGAATGGCTCTGCGGAAGAAGTGTATTACAACAAACAGTGGTGATAGGAATATGTGTGTTCGGTGGATATTATGTGGATTGTTATTAGGGCTTTTATCTGGATCCATACATTGCGCCGGTAAGTACAAGGAATATTATTTTCTTTTATTAAAAAACAATAATGTTTCGTGCTGCAATATATTGAATGGTTCTATACGAAGAATGAAAGAAAAAGGTGTTTAGTGGGTCACTGTGCTTGGAGCGCAGGGAAATTGTTCTCTTTTTCTCTTCCCATTCCCGCAGTAAGCAATTGTTCTTGCCGTATGTTGCTTTCGCGAGAGGCATTTGACCCACTACTTGCTAACCGAGGCGGAAGTGCTGACAACAATATTGAGTTATGCTGGCGTGGGCGTATTTGATTTCAGTTAAATACATTTCTGGTAATGAGACTAGTTATTATGTTAGAATTCGTGAAAAATTTTGTTAATGTGAATTTCTAGGAAAGCTTTCATAATGTTTTGGTTGTGCCAATGTTTTAAAAACTTGTTTCTTTTTGGAAACAAATTTGTGCCTGATATAGAAACTGAGCATTGTCATAAATATTATTCAAACGTTACTAGCGGAGATAAACTGATAAATTTACTTCCAAAACAGATTTGGTTGAACACTGCACAGTCGCATATTTCTTACTGTGTCACCATAGTGCTGACTTCGTAAACAATATTGCGTGCAAGTTCTGATGGTTTTCTGAATGTATGAAGGAAAACATTTTTTGTCTGCATATATGGAGGAATTGTCGCCCAGAATGACCTAATGCAAGAAATATCTGGATGGATATTTGAGAATAAAAATGTGGCAGTTGGAATTAAGCATTATCAGTTCGGTGTCATTCGCTTTTTTTTCTTTTTTTTTTTTTTTTTTTTTTTTTAGTACTGTAAATGCACCTGTTTCAATTACTGCGTTGATTACGGGATCCACTGGTGCAAATCCCGGGTGGGGTGTGGGGGACGTGTCCCCTCCAATAATCCGATTTGAGATGTCTTTTGGGGAGAAATGTTACGATTTGTGTCAGATTGCCACAAGGAAAAGAGAGATGCACCCAGAATAAGCCTTAAATCTGCCCGCCTCCCTATGTTGAAGATAACTCTGCTCCCAGCATCTTCCACAGCATTGTTTTTCAACTTCACAAGTATTTTGAACATCGCTTAAAAAGAGAAAGAAAGAAGTCACCCCCAATCTTGAAGGCATACCCGTATTTGCGCCGCTGACGGGATCTCGAAATTAAGAACTTTTGATTCTTTCTTACGTCGTACCCTCAAGCGGCGGGTGGACAAATATTTAAAGGTTTCATTATACTATTCCTTTGAATAATATGTTATTGCTACTTACGACGCCATTGCACATGTCGGTGGCTTAGTCTCGTAATTAACAAGGACTGCAGACAGTGGTTGTAACCTGACTATGGTTCTTTAATTGTAATCAGGGTATACATACCTCTTCGAATTCGACAACAGGCAGTTTTCCAAACTCGCGATTCTCGGACACTGGGGTAATTATGCATATTTTGCTATTGTGGGAGGGGCATGGTTCCTTACATCTGAGAACTGAAAGAAGTTTCCTTGTGGTTCAATAATATTCTAGGGTGATTTGTCCCCGCTCTAGTTGTGCCTTTTCCTGGTGTCAATCTGCCTCGAATTTAATTTGGACGCAAGTTTGTGTGATGAGACCTGTAAGTGGGCAGAGAAGAAAGTCCGAATCGGATTGAGCACAAACCCCATGAAGGATAGTGATCCCAGGTTGAAATACGGCGATCTCATGTTTGAATAGTCTTTACCATATTGCATTTCGATAATAACACTATATTCGCTAACTACTATTCAATTGTGAATTTGCTTATGATCACTCCATATATGTAGAGTTTTACCAGGGCTTACAATGGAACAAATATGTCAGATTCCCTTCTTGAACATAAGTTGATATAAATGTGGATCAGTTAAAACAGGACAACATACTGCTTTGAGGAAACTACTCAGTGTGTACTCAATGTGAATAAAATGATAGAGGGTCCTAGCGTGTATGTATAAACCCCACCCATCTGACTACGAGCAATACAGGCTTTCGAACTTAAACATAACACCTTCATGTCTAAATCTGAATCCCACGTGCCTGTAACGTAACTGAGTTATCGTTGTAAAGTGTACGCCTATCGTTAGCTTTGTATTCAGGAGCAGACTGTAGGAACTGGTGTTGCACTTAGCTTGATCATTCTTGGTTGCGTTACGTAATCGATTTTCTGCTTTCTCAAATCTGGCTCAATGGTACAGCGTTTACCTTTGGTGCGTTGAGTTCTGGTTCAATCCCCGGCCAAGTAAGTTTGTGGTGGACGTCATGCTCTGATTTTCTTCCACTTTATCATTCCACCAATTCTTCAATCATTCACTTGTTTTAATGTCTCCTTTGACCTAACAAGCATAATCGAGGGACGTTAAACTCGATTTCATTTCAAATCTAACGTAGAGATTTTGCTAACATCCTTAAGGTCACTGGTGTGGTTCGTGTCAGTTCTTTATTTGCGCATTTGTTTTAATTTTATAGATTGTAGTCTGATGTATGTCTCAACTCTATAGGATTAAATTGAGTATTCAACTATACTGTATTAAGCGACTTTCATTACTGAAGTTTTTCACAATCTTCTCTTGGGAGGATGAGACCTCCTGGAAGTGAAAATCATACCTGAGCGCACTTCAGGGTTATACATGAATCAGCTCCGCTGTTTGTTTGCAGGCACTACTTGAACGATACTGGGTTTTGTAGGGGATGGCAGATTCCGAAATTTTTACTTTCCGAAATCCGGAAAGTGAAATTTCCGGTTCCGGAAAATTCTGGCCATCCTTAGCTCTTTAACAAGCGTGACTGTGTAGTCGATGTGCCCCTGGTACACGTGCATGAGCCAACGGGTCAGATCTCCCGAATCAATTTGAAGGATTGAATTTGGGTACATTGTAGTGTGTCCATTGACTGTGTTTTATAACATTACAACTTGTTTCTTAAAGTGTGAAGGTGGATTTGGGGATTTCCCTTTTCATTACATTTAGTGTGAATTACAGGTTTGACAGCAAGATTTAGCGATTGTCTTTTAAAATTATTTGGGAGTAACTGAAGTCATAATTTCTATAGTTTACAACTGGAACTTCCAGTCGTTCCGGCTCGCCCATAGTTGAAATCGTAGCGACTCGAGAAGATTGTCCACGATGTATTTGTGCTTGATAAATATCTCAACAATAGGGTTCATGGAATTATGATCCTATTGTTTTATATTTTAATAACAATCCTTCAAAGTCTTATTCAATTCTGCCTTCCGTAGGAAGAAGGGTGTAAGGTTTCATTGGCCTTCGTTGAAAGGTTATCTACCGCCTTGGCAGGATTTCCCTAATCGACGATTGAAAGAAAATGAGATAAAGAACTGCAAAGTAGCGGATGTTGACGCTGTCCTTACAAAATGTTAGCTATGAAAGGGAAAGGAAACAAACGCTAACTCCTCCGAGTTAAGAAATTAAGTTGTGTACATGTTCTTGGTTACGTAGCTAGTATGTTAATCTTCGGTGTATTAGGTCCTGGATTTGGTTCATGGTGAAAATTATCGTACAGGTATACAGTATAATACGGGACAAATGTCGGCAGGTTCGGATTTAAATATACCAAGATCCCTAGAGTAGAGGTTCTCAACCTAATTCCTATCCCAACCCCGTTTTATCCCTTCCTCATGCCTAGCGACCCCCTTTCAATATCACGTTTCATTTTTAAACAACTCTATATCCGTTGAAAATGTTCAATAGACCTATATTTTGTCGTTCTTAATAGAAAAAAATTCAAAATATTTAAAAATATTTCCCGGTATTAAATTCTATTTATCCCTTCCGTTTATCTTCGTGACCCCCAGGTTGAGAAACACTGCCCTAGAGTTGCGAGTTCGGGGGCTTCATTCTTGATAATTTAGCCAGAAACGTTGGTTTTTCTTCTTTAATATACTTCAATTTCAAAAAATATGAGCAGTATTTGAAATGACATAAAGTATGAATATGCTTCTTTTAACGTATTAGGCCTACATCAGTTTTACATTAATAATTACAGTATTATATTGTAAAGAACTTATCTACAAAGGAGCAAATGAACTTCCGTCACATTTTCACTCGTAGCCAGGGCAGTGGCGTAGGGAAGGGGGGCAGAGGGGCCGCTTCCCCAAAGAAGTCCGACAATGTACTTTGATGTTTGTATTTTTTGTATATGTACCTATAACAGCACTTGGGCCTCCTCCAAACGCACATCCTCGCTACGCTACTGAGCCAGGGCCCTGCCTAAGGTGGAGCTCTAGGCGGAAGTTCGCCGATGAGAGTGTACGGCCCTGAAGATTTGAATGTAGATAAATGGATAAGAAACTAGTTTGAATTTGGATTCTTATGGCAGTTAAAAATGTTGAAACTAGTAGTTTCAATCAGCAGAAACGTTGACTTCCTATTAGAGCCAGGGGCGTCATTTAGGGGGTCCAGGGAGGGGCATTTGCCTCCCTGAGTTTGAGATTTATATAGATTTCATCAATAGAATAGTAGTCAGTAAAATACGCGAAATTTTACTTATATCAAGGTGTCTTGCTCCCTCCAAGCCAAATCTGAAAGGGCGCTCCTTGTTACGAGGAGTCCCAATTCCGTTCTGTTTCCTAAACTTACGAATTTAGGTGAATTGTTGGAGTTCTCTTCCTGTCACCACTTCAAGACTTTTACCACTAGTTTGTTCATAATCTTAGTTCAGAGCATGGTTGTGGGGATTTTATTTCGAATGGCTATTCGCTAAACTCACCTCACTCATGTTTTTTTGCTCGAATTAATGTGTGATGCAATGTATTTCTTCACGGTGTTTCACGTCTTCTTCACTTAGAATCGTGAAAGAAAACTGCAGCACGAGTTTTCCCAAGTACGAGAAACCGTGCTGCTGACGATCCGCAACACTTTGGACATCACGCCAAAGGATTCTGCGTTCACTGCTACCAAGGCTTATAGTTTGCCTACTTTGGACCAATCATAAAGTCAGAGCATGTCTCAACATTCGGTTAATGGCATGTCTGGGAATTTCACTCTGTATGGAGCAATACTCTGTACACCCATTGAACGTTAATGAAATATGCATTTTTGGATTGCGTATGCGTGACTCCTTTTACGCTGATAAGGACCACCATCCACAGTTTCTAGAATTCAAAATAGGGCCTGTTGGAATTTGGCTTTTTCGCGATTTTGGACAGCCCTAGCTCTGAAACTATACACTTTCCCCGACAAGTCCATATGAACTTTTTCTGTTATTTTTTACAGTTTGTCGGTATAGTTCATTAACACCGTTATATATACTAATCTAATAATAAATTACTGATCTTCCAGTTTCGTGTATGTGTGTGTGTGTGTGTGTGTGTGTGTGTGTGTGTGTGTGTGTGTGTGTGTGTGTCGCTGTCGTTATTCACGAAACTGGAAGATTAGTAATCTCTGTATATCTTGGAAACTATTTTTGAAATCACAATTGTTACAGGACAAGTAAACTGTAAAAGCAATATCTGCGGTTGCTGATATAATTCGTATCCGCCCAGACTTTAACTACAGTCACATCCTAAGATAGTCGTTTCTCAATCATAGGTTTTCTGAAATAAATTATTGAAGAGCAGGAAGGGACTTTTCGTTGTTCTGTCTTTTGGGAATTCTTTCTGGAGAAAATGCCACTTCTGAAAGGAAAGTCTTTTATTAGCATTGTAGTCTGTGATCATTTCTTGTGGTATGTATGCGCAGTAACAGTCGTTCCTTTTTGTGTTAGTCTTCGTAAGTTTGCGGCTATTTTAATGGAATGTCCAAGGAACGAAACACCTGCGACTCGTAACTGAACGGGCCAACTTTCATTCATAGGATGGTATTTTTTTCTCTCCAGACAGCGCGACGCCATATAGGATTGATGTACTTTCTCGGTATGGTTCGTTGCCCCAAGCAACTTGATAACTGTCTTTAGTGAAAAGGTAGGTAACCAGGAAAGTTTTAAACTGGAATTCCCCTCGCCCTTTTTCTTAGGTTTTCCGAAAGTTTTTGAAGATAAGAATCAAGTTTGTTTGGCAAGCTCAAAGACGAGTTAGTCATTTAAAAGGTTTCTCAAGTTTCGAAATGTCTTAATACTGTTTTGATGTGATTGCCTCCAGTTGTAACGTATGTTACCGTATTGAAGTGCATTTTCGATTCTCTATTCTACGAGTTGTGTATCTTACACCTCCGTTGTCGGCAGGCGTGACGTATAACTCAATTTCGGATTGTTTTGTTGTATAACGAAAGAAACTGTTTTTTCGCCTTCATATAAACTTTGAAAAGTGTTTATTAGCATGTTCTTGTTCACTTATCTTTAGTGAGCTGTCGGAACACTGGAGACCTTGGTCACTCCGGTTACCATTTACTTCTGTTAATCATTGATTTTTTTTTTTTTTTTTGTATAATCGCGGTTGAGTGATTCTGTTCGTAACTTGAAGAATCAAATTTTTTTGTAAGATTTTTGATGTGCTATCGATGTTGATTCTAGTAATCAACAGGAAAATGTTGAAGTTTAGTCTGAGTCAGCATGGCAAATTCAGGCATCGGATTCAGAGGCTCAAATAATCATTTGGACAATATCGTGGAAGGCAGAGCCTAACTTAGTTGCTTTTCTTGGTAGTACAGATGATCAAGAACTATTGTAAGTAATATTATACATACGCGTAGTTGGAAGACCATGCATATAATAATGATAGGGTCAATCCATGCAAAGTGATCGAGAAAAAAGAAAAATTGCCGTTCGACCTAATTTTTTCATATATGTTTATCCTATATCAGGGTACTTCAAAACTACAATTGTTTTTTTACAAAAGCCCGTGGCGACGCAATGGCTGCCGCCATTTTGCGTTTTTTCGATTTTAAGCGTTTACGTTGTTTTGCATATCTCAGCATGTATTTGTCCTAACAAATTAAATTGCTGGACGTCTCCAACTCGTGCAGAGCTAAAACTTTAATCTGTTAACATTTTTCCTAAAACAGTTTGAAGGGGATGAAATCAGGGCGTACAGTAGCAACATTTTCGGACATTGAAAACATGTTTGGTAAGAGGAAACCAGTGATGTAGAGATCTGAATTTGTGTGTGCATGTAGTCCGGGGTCATAAGTTAATATACAAAAATTTAGACATGTAGCTGCTCCGAAAGGTCTGAAAAAAATCGTAAAGTTTGGGAATTATGCCAATTTAGCATATTTCGCTGTCCAATATCTCCAATGAGTCTGGATAAAAAGATCTGATATTCTGGGAGTAGTTAGTCCTTTAGAATACCATAACACGCAACAAAGCGCGTTTTGTGTTATGAGCAGAAGAGTCAAAGTATTAAATAATAACTTCATATTCTAGATGTTCATAAAATCTGTTTAAACTGTAAACTCATGCAGGAGACTGTTGTCCCTTCTTTTGATCTACATTCTAAAGTCAGTGCACACTCACTGTAAACACTGACAAATTGCCAAGTTGATTTTATGAACAAACCCCCTCCTAGAGTATGACGTCATTACTTAGTACTTTTGACTCTTCTGCTCAAAAACACAAAACGCGCTTTGTTGTGTGTTATGGTATACTGAAGGACTAACTGTTCCCAAAATATCAAATTTTTCTATCCAGGCCCATTGGAGATATTGGACGGTGAAATATGCTAAATTGGCGTAATTCCCAAACTTCACGATTTTTTTCCCCTTTGGGTTTCCTCTTCCCAAACATGTTTACAATGTCCAGAAATGTTGCTACTGCAGACCCTGATTTCACTCCCTTGAAGTGGTTTTAGGCAAAAATGTTGCGAGATCAGTTTGCTCTGCACGAGTTGGAGACGTCCAGCAATTTTCATTTTATGACAGATACGTGCTGAGATATTCAAAACACAGGAAACGCCTAATATATATATATATATATATATATATATATATATATATATATATATATATATATATATATATATATATATATATATATATAATAAAACCTCAAAATAGCGATAACCCCTGTGTCGCCATTGGATGTTGTAAAAATAATTGAAGTACCCTGATATAGGAACAAACATTCATGAAAAAATTAATTTTTTGAAGATGGTCGAGCGGCATATGCTTGATCACTTAGAACGGATTGACTCAATAATAGGTACCTTCATTTCTGGAAAATAAAGAAAAAAAAATCATTTGTCTTATTTCAAGGGGAAGATGCTGTTACTATCTTTCGCGCTATGGAAAGGAGTCATTTTGCTTTCTATCATGCATATGATTAACCCAGATACAAGAAATCCGGAAGTAATGTATAATATAATTACAAAAGATGGAGTCTGTAGTTCGAGAAAATGTTCCATTCCTTCTGTTGCACGAGATACTAGACTGGCTACGACTTGGGTTCTGTGGGATGCTCAACTCAGCTAATGCCTGTGGTTTGATTCATTTGAGCTAAAAGATAAGTATATGGTAATTCCTAAAATCTGGCTCTTCAACCTGCAGGCTGTGTATAGAGGAGTCACAGCTCGAAATTCCCACCTGAAATCAACACCAGTTTGAATTAAGAATGTCCACACAAACTATTGAAATTAACAAGTTGTATAAATTGTCCTCTGCCGTGTTTGAAATTCGCAGTCAATGAAAGATAACGTTTTTGGTATAATTATTTGCCCAGTGGTATAGCCAAAGGTGAACAGCCGGCCAACGCAGCTGTCCCCCACTTTCTGCTTGAAATTGTCGGAGGTACATATTTTCCTCGGAAAGTGGAATTGTAACAAATACACACTTCACCAACATCAGGAGAAATAATGCATGTACGATATTGTGGCTTTGTTAGTATATGACGGGCGCTTACAAGCCAGATGGTGCGAGTTTTGATTTGATATGTGGTCAGCTCATCACTTTAAAGGGATTTCTGCGCCCGCTATTTTAATTCAAGCAATTCAGTAAGATAGTTGAACTCTGCGATGTTCCCATTGGGAAACTACACATACTTGGAGGCACATGCGCTCGTCTGCAGGCTTCATAGGAGCGTCTTAAATGTGTTACCAGTGGCGTTTACAAGGGAATTGCGAAGTTTTAAACGACTCTTGAGCAAAATATGAAAAATAATTTGAACATTTGAACTCCTCTTAAAATTGTGTACGCCACTGCGGTTTTTCTTTAAAAAGTGTTTACTGCAATAGATACTTTGAAAAGAAAGGATTCCACACCAAACTTACGGTGTATCTTAACCAAATTTTACCGTATAGGTCCAAATTGCAACTTTGTTACTCTCTTACTCGCCTATTAAACTTTCTCATGCCTTCACGTAATATACGTAGTTCTGTATGTATAAGGAATTTTCTAGATATTTAGCATGTTTTTCTTTTTTATATTTTTCACATGCTGCTTTGCCTAAATTTATGCAGTAGGGACCGATGGGGTGGTTCTGTAATCGTCTCTTTTGACTGTGAGATTTTAGTCCAGAACGACTTATACTGTGAGGATTGATCTTACATAATGGTGTATAACTGGGCCGGAGTCAAGCCCTGAACGTAGTTTGGCGCCCTTATTCCTGTCCGTCATGATCTTGATGTTGGATTAGGACGTGGAACAGTGCTTTAAAGTAGATCTGAGAAAAATTTTGATTGAGTCCCCTTACAACGAAATTAAAATACCGCTAGTCTTACAGTAATTATGTGATACCTTCAAATAAAGTTGAACAAGAGCTCACTAGACAATATTTTACATGAGATACTGTTATCACGACTGACTGACCTGCTTTCGATTTCCAGCAATTTTGAGAATCGGCATTTATTTCCGCGTTTCTATATGGCTGCAAACCGAAAGCTACTAAGGGGGGCGCGGTGGCTCAGTGGTAGAGCGTTCACCTCTGGTGCTTGGGGTCCCGGGTTCGATCCCAGCCCCCGCCAAGTGAACTTTGTGGTGGACAAACACCGTGCTCGTGGGTTTTCTCGGGGTTCTCCCGTTTCCTCCCACTTTCTTCATTCCACCATTTTCATTCATCTCTCATTATCACCGTCTCCTTTAGCCTCACCGGCATAACCGTGGGACGTAAAACTTAGATTTCATTTCATTTCATTTCCGAAAGCTACTAGGTGACTCGTGATAAACGATACCATATACAAAATATTGTCTACGGCGCTCTTGTTCTACATTTCGATTATTTTTATATATTTGAAGATCACATAATTACTGTAGTGGTATTTTAATTTCACAGTGATTAATTCTCTCTAGCAGAAATTTACCTGTCAATACTTGCACCTTTGCCAGACAAGGACACATGTGGGGACAGCGCAATGTTCTTATTCAAGGTGTGGTTGTAGCTCATAAACTTGACGTTACTTACAGTAGTATACTGTTAAATAAAAACTATTATTTTGGTGCTACTTAATTTCGTCACACATCCCTGAAACTGTTGACATAACTGTTCTCTGAACTTGTCCAATTATATAAGTTTTTTTTTTTGGGGGGGGGTCCATTTCGTGGCGATGACCAACTAAGAGTTCGCTGTATCAAATTCCATGCAAGCCCTGTTTATAATTTCAAATATTTGGTACAGCGTAACTGCAACAAGCTAACACTTTAATATATCCTCAAACAAACATGGAGCCTTGTGTAATACTTTTTTTTCTTTTTACGACGTTGCCACAGTTCCAATACCTTAGTGCGTGATCTGTACTCGCAAAGAAAGCTTAGTAGAAAGTATTGATGAGAATTGGAATTGGGACATTCCTTTACTTCAATGTTTCCTCCCATTGTCGTTAATTTTTTTGCTATTACAGATTGATAGAGGGAAGGACGTTGCCATCAAATAGTTTCTTGTGGGAAGGTAGTTGCAGTTGATTGAACTCTGCCGTCGGAGTTGTAAAGTTGTTCTATTCAAAGGATTCCTCATGTAATCTTTTCTTTGAGATAACAAATGTAAAACCCTTGTGAAGTGTGAGTGCAAGATCTTTTACCTGCTGGTTGCTTACTTGTATGTGCTCAACAGACTGGATACGGGAGAAAGTGTTCGCTGGTAACATGGTGGAACAGCTGATTGTAAACTCTCGCTTTTTCTTTCCCTTTTCAGTCTTTATCCAAGAATAACGGTAGCTGTTCTTGCCCAGCGCTAAGAGTTGCCCGGCCTGTTATTTTTCCTCGTGACAGCTCCGATTCAATAATTAAAGATCGGAACAGATTAGTTGCAAGTGTTTGCAGCTGAACATTTCTTCAATGCTGGGAGAACTCACCTAGTTGTTTCACTTGAATTTGGTAGAGGAACTTTTTAGTTGATACTTTAACCAAATGGCTATAAATTCGTATGTGTTGCGTCTCGTCCTACCGCACTGAGGCTTTTGATTGAAAACTGGAGCTGTCAGAAGATCAGTGTTTGTTCACAGAAATTGTAAAGTTTGTTGCAGCTTTTGAAGCTATTTTAGTTGTTACGTTCTATAACCAGGAATGCATATATAAACTGAAAGAGTTCACAATGCAGATCACGTTCCATGGTTTTGAATTGGAAACCTTGTACTTATTCTGTCCAAAACTTTTGGTGCCATTAGCTGTAAAGCCATAAGATGGTCAGTTCCTTTAGCCTATGATTCAGGATGGTGTGTTCGGAAAGAGGGTTGCAGTTGTCACATGTTCACATTTCGGAATCCTCGGTTCGATATATGAAATTGCTATTTGGACATTTAATCTATACTGTTATCCAGAAATAGTCTTGACTTCATCACCTAGGCTGTATTTTTACGGGAAACTTAAAAGTTGGATACATTTTATCACGGAAGCAAGTTGTAAGAAAGGATTTACAGAAGGAAAAAAGAACCTTATAGGTTAGTTCCAATTTTCCATCAATAATTAATTCCCACAAATCTCTGAAGTCAGATCAATCTCGGCATGGTAACTTTTTAGTAAAAACAAGAGGCTGAGGGTTTGAGTTTTTGGAAATACTTCCTAAAAGTATGATCATTTCTACAATATCCAAATTTCCTTTTATGTAGAAAATATCCCGAGGGTTCGTTTAAATTGAAGTTGGGGAATTCGGTATATACGGTCTACTTTGTTCAAAAATAATTGAAATAGTGTTTCAGTAATTTCGAAAATATTGCTCAGATGTGTGCTCATATTTATTTATTTATTTATTTATTTATTCAGGAGGTACCAGATGTGGGAATTCGCTTAAGTTGGATGTATTAAGCTTTTTTTATTACAGGTTAGGTAATATGGGTTTCAATTTCCGAAAGTGTCGCTTCTAAGGAAGTATAAAGGGTCATTTCTGTTAATTCCAAGTTTTCCTTTGAGAAGTGTGCAAAATGAGAGGATAGTTAAGTCGGAATTGTGGTATTTGGTACATAGACTAAACCCTTAGAAATACGGAAATGAGTTTTATAGTTTTCAAAAATTGTTCCTAAAGGGAGAAGTTTATAATTGTTTATTATTGTCAATGTGAGAATTCGCTGAAGTTTGTATGAAATTATATAATCTCCGGGGAAATTCGGTGTGTACTCTCCTTTGGATAACTCGGACCTCGTAATAGTAGAGTTGAGCGTTGTGGACAGCATTTGTAAAACAGAGTACTATTTTTCTTCCTGTTCGTGGCGACCAGTGACAAACAAATTTTTTCAAAGAAAGAAAAAAAAAAAAAAAACGGTCGAAATAATCCTTTCTTTAGACCTCGTTGCTGATCAAGCTGTGGAGCAAACATCCAGCAATTCTGTTCAACAGGTAGGAGTGTTTGCAAGAACCGACTTTTCGAAGTGATTGATTCTTTGGAACATCACTGATCGTACGTGCACAGGCAAAATCACGTGTTGGCGATGGGTTCGATGTCACAAGAAGAATGCTCTTTTCTTTCTTGCTGGTTTGTTAGTTGCAGAGCAGTGAGCCAACGTGGTCGGTTGTACGTGTTATGAATATTTCATGTAGACAATGACCGGATCTTCATAGTCTTTATTTGGTGACGTTTATTGTTGACGCATTCTGGGGGATTCACGACATTGTTTTATTAAATCTTGGAGGTGGTTTCCTCCAGGAACTGAACGCAGTAATTTCGAAGGAATTTGTTTTCCAAGGTTACGGTACGAATTGTAACTTTTTCTGTCAAAGGTCATGAATTCGTCCATTGAAAGCTTCTTTCTCATACTTCCAAACTTCAAAATATGTATTTGATTATTATTATTAAATTTTCAATACTATTCTTATGTAATTTATTCAGAAAATATAAACGTAAAATTGTGTTCTAGAAATAAAACTGACTTTAAAAAAAAGTCTAAGATGTCGCCAGGGATCGAAGCAGGACAACCAGATATTACTCGGAGCAGAAAGGAACAGACTTGAGAAACTGCGGAGAAACTAGTTGGTCGGAAGGGATAGGTCTTAAGACCTATTGTTCGTAGAAATTGGGGATAATACGATGAAAATGAAATGCCAATTGAAGGAATGACTCATGCCATATTAGGAGTTCAGGAGACCTTATGCTCCCAATGAAAACATCCATAGCTCCGTGAGCATGTGTAAGTATTGTAGAATCTACAAGTACATACCGGAGACAGTTTTAAATGAGTGTAGTTCAATTGGGCCGACAAGGAAACTCTAGGTGATGTAAGAATTACGTAGGAATGAAAATAATTTCTCAAGTTAAAGTATTATATATATATATATATATATATATATATATATATAGTCAGATATTTGGATCAGAGATAAAGCCATAGTATGGTATGTTTGGCTTTAAGCCAGGCAGAACAATACATCCTATTTGGTTTGTGGCACGTTATGTAGTAGTAGTTCTATGAAAAGTAGAGGCTATATTACATCCGGTATTCATAGAACTAGCAAATTAAAAACAAGCTTTGAGTTTCAGCTTTTGTTTTCTTAAAAGGAACTTAATAAGAACTAGTCATATCAGCATTAAAATAAGAGCGACAGGTATAATGATATGAAGTAAGCAATGAAAAAAAATCAGAATTGAACGAGTAACAAGTATAATACTAGTCGGGGAAAAGTTAGAAGAGGCTCGTCTGATGTGGTTTCGTTGTTACATGAATCTGAATGTGAGAAGGTTCAGTACATGTGGGTGGAGTTGATTGAAACACCAACCCCATATGAACATTGGAAGAAGCTGATAAGGCAGCGTGTTATGCTAGACTGGTAGTTTCACATTTAGTTTCGCTGAATTTCTGCAAGACTTAAGACTTGTAAAGCTGTTGATGACATAAAAGATGACACGAAAAAAGTGTTGGATTGGTACTGATTTGTCTGGAAAGGTGAGCATCCACTTTTGTAGCGGACTGCTTTTAAGGCTTAGAGTATTTGGCTATGCTTCGAGGAACGGCGACTAACGAGGGAACCTATCCAAGTGCAACTCTGACTTCGAGTCGAGACTATGGTCGTTGGATACCTTGTCCCAAAAGAACATAACACGAAAAGTGATACATCCTCGATCGCAACCGTTGCAGAGATATAAGCGTGATAAAGTTCGAAATTGAGCTCCATACTATACATTAGAGTCAGCTTCCGGGTCAGATTTTTCGGAAACGGTCAGGTAAGGAAACTCAGCGAATACATATCAAATTAGTGCTGGGAGCCCACCACCTTTTGAATGAAAAAATGTTGCCCCCGGGGCACTCGCAGGGTCCCAGGCGGGGTCAAACTCAAAATTGGCAAATGGAACTGGGGGTCAAGTAGCATATTATATGAAAGCTATTGTTAAATAAAAGAAGATAGAACAAATCTCAACTCTCTATGATGACCCTGTGCAAACGGGCAACTGGTCAAAATGTCAATACAACCTACATCAGAAAAATACCCGAAAGCTGGCTCTGTAATGTATAGTATGGAGCTGAATTTCTAACTTTTCACGCTTATATCTCTGCAACGGTTGCGATCGATGATGTATCACTTTTCGTGTTGTTCTTTTGGAACAAGATATCCAACGACCATAGTCTCGACTCGAAGTGAGAGTTGCACTTGGATAGGTTCCCTCGTAAGTGAATGTAAAGACTTGGTGTGTATTAAAACCATCTTGTGATGGGATAACATTGTAGTTTTATTTCAATAAGTCAGCTTTCTCAAATTTCTTCTAGGCATACTTCCAACATTATCCCTTTCTTTATGTATTAAAAGGAGGTACAATTATATCCTCATACCTCTACGTCCGAAAATATTTGGTAATAGTACGACGTAGTACGATAAATTATTTTCATGATCTTTAAACAAGCGTAGATGTATGGAGAGGTGAGGACATTATTGTAAGTCTGGAACATTTGTCATCAGCGTATAATAGTAACGAGTTGTGCTCCACAATAATTCAAATTATAACTTTGAATGTACTGCTTCTTACTAAATAAAAGTTAATTTCCTTGAAGAGGGAAGAAAATTATCGAACAGAGATAATGAATTTGCAGTTATTGAGCAGTCTCCGTAGAATACATAGTAGCCTTTCCTCACACTGCAGAATTTATGGACTCAAATCATGACGTCAGCCTTCCTTCGTAGTCTAGTAACTGGCTTGTTTAGATTCCTAGTAACTAGGTCCTGGTTTGATTCCTAGTGAGAGTGTTTCTGATCTGACTTTAAAGTATCTTGTTCTACAAGCTTTATTACTGACAAAGGACGTAAAAACCAAGCGTGCAAATTGGGACTACATATTTGTGAGATCTTGGGATCTGTCATATCTTCATATACCTAGATATAAGGGCTCAAACACGTAGGTTAATTTGATAGTATCAATTTAAGGTATGTTATGAATGACTAAGGTATGTGTGTATGGCATCCATACTTCCTTGTCTTCGACACTCGAGGGGATAATGCGAGCAGAAGAAAATTCCAGGCTCCTTTATTTTTCCCAGATTGTAGGTTTATTAGTTTTAAAGAGCCTGGGTTAACGTCGGAGCGGCATTAGAATGAGATTGAGTAAAATTTTCCGCCTGCACTAGAATTGAACCCGGGTCACTTAACGATAAAGATTTTACCGACTGCCCTACCGCTTTTCTCTAAATAGCAGTAGGTCTGTAGTTAGGTCGTGGTCAGGGGTTGAGCTCCTCTGTTATAAGTCCCTCCTGGAACTTTCAGTTATTTGTCATGTATGTATGGAGTAAAGAACTCAAGGTGGTACCCTAACACAAGTTCTCGCTCCCCTGCCCTGTCTTCTGGCTACGAACCTGAATAGTAGACCTAGTTTGTAACTACCAAATAGCATAACAACTTGAAGAGCATAAGTACTCTCCAGATGGGATTGCATTGCTGCGTCCATCTTGCGTCTTGAGGGCAATTGGGGAGCTGCTAGAACGAAAGAAGCTGCCTGCTCTGGTCTAGAAAGTCAACATTAACGGCAGGGGGAGTCGATGTGGGGACCACACATCATTTCAAAGGCACAAGTGCACCACAAGCTGGCTGGTAGGGCTTAGCTCTTTTGATCTGGACTGTTGGGCAGAAGTTTAGATTCTTAAAATAGCATACTTCAAAGAATTTTTCATTATTAGGTTACTGCGAAGAATGAGGGTGGGAGAAGAGGATCATCTTTTGACAATGTTCCAATGTTAAAAATAAGGGAATTAACTAAGAATAATATAACGTGGAAAGTGCTACTGTGTAACTTCTGTTGCTTAAATCAGTTTCGCACATTTATCCAGTCTCTTGTGATTAACCTTAAACTTGTTAAAATAACTCGTGTGGTTATGATTTTATAACCTCAGTAGCTAGTAATTTAAAAGATTTCCGAGAATTTAAGCTACGTATTTCATTACGTGAAGTCACACAGTATATATACACAGTGAAAATCTGGTTCCTTGTAATTATGCTTGTTAGTTCATCTGAGTAGTGTTTTTTATGCATATTCTTTTCGACAATTAGCTCATTTGCATTTGAATGAACTTTTTTGCTTGGGTGATTTTCTATGGCGTGAATATTTAAAGAAAATACGGCTGGAGAACATTCCTAAATTGTGCTGCTTTTAAAGTTTTGTGTACTCGAGTACAGAAGTTTTGTGTATGTTGTATGCTTTTCGCTTGTTTGTTGTTTAATTTTCGTGGGAATTTCTTTCACGCGTCAGTTCATCGTGTGAAATATTATAAAGGTAGAATAATTACTATAGTTAGTTATTTATTACAATGTTTGTCTGAAATAGTTAAATCTAGCAAACAACATAGTTTACCCTTGTATCGTTGCGTAAATTTATGTATATTTTGACTTCTGTATCCTGTTATATTCACCGGATGTTTAGAATGAAAATTAGATACGAAAATCCCAGAAGGTGCATCAAATGCAGTGCTCTTTCACTCCATACATTCCTTTTTTCATGGTACTCTAGTATTATTCGCTCTTTTCAGCTATACCCAGGGATAAAAATGCTTCAAAGTTTTTATTTCGAGTTTTTGCCTGGAGAAATTTTGATCCTTAAAAGAAAAAAAAAAAATAATGTAGAAATACAGCACGTTTCACAATTCTTTTCTCACTACAACACGAAAAAGATGTAATTACTGCATTTTGGAGAAATCATGAAGAAATTAGTATATACAAAGGCGTGGTATACTATATACGCACACTATGGGTATAACTTCACTATTAATGGATAAATATCAGTAACATTTATTGAAGCGTTTAAAATTGAAGGATGGAAAAGTGAACGTTGCCAACCAAAAGTTTCCTATTTCAAACATTTTGAGCACCATAACAGTAAAAGTAGGAATTACGTGAATAATGAGCTCTTAATACCATGTTAAACTAACATGTAACGGTACATAAATTAACAGTTCATGGCTTTAACTCGTATCAGGTTCTAGTTGAGTATCTGAAACTCAGAATAAAGTGTTTCCGGTGCGAAAAGCGAGATGTAAGCGAAAATTTATACAAAAGTTTCATTTCGGTCTCATGGTTTATGGTATTTTTTACCTTCCTGTTCGAATTTCGGCAACCAGAAACACACATAAAGTGTAGGATTTCCAGGTACTATGTATGGTTGTTAGACCGCATTTCCATTTTACACGAATCTTGCAGCTGTCATTAAAAAAAATCTTAATCCTATATTTCTTCATGTAAAGTCTTGAAAGGAACATAAAACTTTTTTTTTTTTTTTTTTTCATCTTGCAAGGAGTTAAAACCATGTGCAACTTTCTGGGTCGTCTTGTTTGCTACATGCTATGGCCCTCCCGCTGGCATAAAGAAAAAGTTTCGCTGCTTCCTTCCGAATCTATGGAATCTTTTGGACAAGGAGGGGAAGCGCGCGAAAATAAGTTTTTAATGAGGAGGTTCACTATTTGTCCACTAGAGTGCACTGCTGCATGGATGGAGATATCTTTCTTGCTTTCAGAAAGTTGCAATGTGTAAACAGTAGATCGGATTGCAAGATTTATGACAGCTACAAGACTCATGTAAAATGGAAATGCGGTCTTCGACAACTAACAGGGCACTTATTATATGGTTTGCGTAATTTTACACTTTCGTGGCAACAAAGTTTGCCAAACCTGAACTGAACATTGAACTGACAAGTATTTAATGTTCTAAGTACTCTTCCTTAGTTGTAGAATCTACAACAGGGAAAGAAAAGCGGAAATGAGTAAGAATATAAATAGTTTTTCTAGAGATTCCTATATTTTTGAATCTCTAATACCAGATAGCATATTTTCTCATTTAAAATTTTCGGGTGATTCCCAGTACTCCATGGTAAAGGGCCCAGTAGGGCACAATGCCATATTCTATGCGTTCTATTGTATCCTTTCTTCTGAATCTCCAGAATTTTCATACATGAGCATTGGACGTTTGATTGCGTGAAAACAATTAAATGGTGGCAATTTCGTAACCGATGTCTTACACGAAACCTTTTTTTCTTTCTACAAAGATCTCTCATGTCACTGGTAAAAAGTGCTTGGATAAGTGTGTAATTGTTCTTTTTATACTATCAGGTACTGAATCCAAACTAAAATTATACGTACCTGTCCGTGCTGTGACGAGAAAAGACCAACATTGGTATATTTGCACTCGCTGCTTTATCAGTTTATCGAGGTACACTATAGATGCGAATGTTTAACAGTGTTTTCATTTGGTTCGGGGGTCATCAATGAGTATAAAAAATGCAATTGAAAATGTATCCAAACATGGGTACTTTCTACAAGTGGCATGAGTACTAATTCTTTTATCTTTTCAATGATGCGCCAGATGACATATTCAGGATTTTTCGAAAAGTGAAGTTAGTTTTGTTGCACGGCTATACCCTGCAGAGTAGATAGTGAAAGAATTGGTGGAATGAAAAATTAGAGGAATCGGGAAAACTCCGCAAAATAACACTCGATGTTGTCTATCACTCATGTGAGGATCAAACCAAGGATATGGGTTATTTACGCGGTATCCCGGGTTCGTTGATTCCCAGTGGAGGCACACGGGAGTTGGAAGTCTCACATAGCCTCGGTTGGAAATGATGTTAAAACTCCAGCCCAACTACAGTATAATTTTCGTGGGTTTTCTGTTTGCGGAAGAATTGATGGAATGAATGTAGGAGCTTTCATTCATTTATGACTAACCAGTCTCCTTTAGCATGCAGGCTTAGGTGCCCTCAGGAGAGAGCAAGGGAGCGATGTCCTCCCCTTAATTTTGGGAAGATACTTGTTTTTTTTTTTTCTTCGGAATTTCGTTAAATTTTACCCATATACGAGTAATGGAGTTAAGTATTGAGCAAAAGTAATTTTTATAAGTGTAGCAGTCTTGGGAAGTAACGTAACGGAATTAACGCGTTAATTTTTTTCCAAAGTAACTGTAACGGTAACACGTGACAAATTTTTAAGTAACGTACCTAGTTTGCTTTACTTTTTTCGCTTTACATTTCGGATGAGTAACTACTATATATATATATATATATATATATATATATATATATATATATATATATATATATATATATATATATATATAATATAATATTCATTCTTCGGAAACATGTTTCTTTCCTGTAAATGAATTTCTCAAAATGGAACAATGGAGCATGAACTACGTATGAACGTCAGTGACCGACAGTCACAAACACACAGGGGAAACAGATAAGATCATAGTGCCACTTGTTTTTTGGAAGATGAGTAAAGCCTCATTAAAATCACGTGTATTGATTGCAAGCACCTGGAAGATTGTAAATTTTGACAGCTCGAAATCAGTGCATTCACTAAGAGTGCAATTGTACCGGTAGTCTATTTACTTTCATTGGTATTGTTTTCATAAAGATGGAGAAAGAAATTCTTTTACCGTTCGAACATTTGAGAGAATACTTTTTTCTTAAAAGCTGAGGATGATGGTGGATATAATTTAAAAATAGTGTCTGAACTGGCCCGGCGGGAAATATTTATCAACAACTACGGTGCCATAATTAACTATATACAGTAAGAGAGGTTAATATGAATAAAGTGTTCTGATGAGCAGGCCTACTTTATTACTAGAAAATAGTTTATGCAATATTGGAGTTGTTTCAGATTAGTTTGCTTATCCTAGAGTCTCGTTGATTATAGTTTTGAACAACTATTTTAAAAACTATGTATCTATTTGTTACTGGTAAGTTCTGATTCATCCCCAGTTCATGTGTTCTTATTTTATTAGATGTAGTGTAATGCTTTTCTATATTCTGAATTTTTAATTTTACATAACATTGTTATTATATAATTAGTTTAGCAGAATAATAAGACATTTTTCTTACGCATAAGGATAGGCACCAGTCGAGGTAAAACTCGACTCGAATTCGAGTCGAGTCAAAGGTAATTTTCTCGAGTAGAGTTCCGAGACGATTCACTTGTTTTGACGTCGAGTTGAGTTTGATAAATGGCTCGCTCGTAATTCGTTTTGAAATTATGGCCTGATTACACTGAAAAACGAAAGCCATAAGAAATGTAAGCAGTAATATGAAATACTTTGTGTTGCTCACGAGAGGGGACACTGCTCGCATCTCATCTCGATAACGATATCACAAGGAATTTTTATAACGAGCTCAGTTTGGCTCGGCTCACTTCTCGGTTCGGCTCGATAGTGAATGAGCTCTGGGCCGAGCTGTTCGAGTCATTGACAATTCTAAACCCGGACCGAGCAGTTTTGAACATATTTGGCCAGCGCCCAGTAACTTTTAACAATATTTGACTCGAGCCCGAATACTCAAGCTAGGCCCTCAACTCAAATTCAGAAGCTCGTGAACTATGTCCTTGAGTCCTAGACTTCACGACTACCGAGGCTGGTAATCAACTAGTTTTTTAGTATTCAGATACGATCCGCCTGTCTTTCGTGTTTATACACAGTGTTGTTATAGTAAATAATAATAATAATTGTATTTGGTCTAGGAATTAATTCGTGCGGTTTTACAAAAGATGGCGTAACTAGCTTATTGTCCCATAGTTTCGTTGATCCAAACATGCGTTGAAAACTACTGTCCTTGAGCATCTTGTTTAGTATATGTCAGTTGCTTGAAGCGGAAACAACAACATTTTTTCTTCAACTGAAAATGGCGCATTTTGTGCCTGATAAAGTGTTTTTGCGGGGAGTTATTCTTCATTGCTTTAACATGAAGAAAAGTGCTACCGCAAGTCATCATATTTTAGTGGAAGTGTTTGGTGACCATGCTCTAGCTGAGCGAACGTGTCAGAAGTGGTTTGCACGGTTTAAAGGTGGTGATTTCAGCTTGGAAGACCAAAAGCAATTTGGACAGCCAAAAGAATTTGAAGATAAAGAATTGAGAGCATTGCTTGATCAGGATTCGTGTCAAACGCAGGACGAACTTGCAGAAGCATTTGGAGTTGAGCAAACAACAGTTTCCAAACGTCTCAAAGCCATAGGAATGATTCAAAAGATGTCTTATTGGGTTTCACATGAATTGAAAAGAAAGACGTTGAAAGAAGAAAAACCGTTTGCGAATTGCTGCTTCAAAGACAGAAAAGGAAGGGATTTTTGCATCGAATTGTAACTGGTGATGAGAAGTGGATTCATTACGAGAATCCTAAACGAAAAAAGGCCTGGGTGAAGCAAGGTGAACCAGGTCCTTCACAACCGAAACGAGATATTCATTGTGCAAAGGTTATGCTGTATATATGGTGGGATTTGAAACGTGTGGTGTACTATGAACTTCTGAAACTTGGTGAAACTATTAATAGACACCGCTATCGACAACAATTAATGCGTTTGAAGCAAGCTCTGGCCTGAAAACGACCAGAATGGAATAACAGGCATAATAAACTTATTTATCAAGATGATAACGCTCGACCACATGTCGCAAAACCGGTCAAAACCTATTTGGAAAATGTCGGATGGAAAGTGTTACTCCACCCGCGATATTCACCAGACACTGCTCCGTCTGACTACTACTTGATCGATTGCATGAATAACGATTTGATTGGACAGCGGTTCACTTCTTCAGAAAATATCGAAAAATGGATCTTTGATTAGATTGCGTCAAAAGATGAGGAATTCTTTCGACACGGAATCCGTACATTGCCTGAAAGATGGGAGAAAGTAGTGGCTAGCGATGAACAATATTTTTGTTAACGTATTCATTTACTTTGTTTTTGAAATAAAGCTTCAATTTTTATTAAAAACCGCACGAATTAATTCCTAGACCAAATAGTAGTATCATTGCTAATAAGTATATTGTCTATGTAGGATACTTGAAGAGAGTACTTGAAACCACACACAGGATTTGGCTCGACTCAACTCGGATCTCGACCCGAAGTTGAGTTGAAGGAAATTTTTCGAGTCGAGCTCAAAGATCTCTTCTGAGTCGAGTAGTTTCATAAATAATAAAAAAATAAATAACAAAAAAACTCCCGTCCCCATCCCTACAAGTAAGGCAGTATGGGATTTGTCAGTTTTACATTATATGAAAATGTTCATATAATTATCAAGTAAAAATTTGTTCTTGCATCTGCATAAAGCTATTCAGAACGTGCAATAATAATAATAATAATAATAATAATAATATAGTACGGAAATTGAAGTAATAAGATTTTTTTCACATATTTGAAGTTTCGGGCCTAAAAGTAACCTGTTAGTAACGCGTTACGTGCGAAGTGGGGTAACAGTTACTTTTTGGGAACAAGTAACGCGTTACATTTTAAAGAAAACTAAAGTAACTTGTAATGCGTTACATTTTTACAAGTAACTTACCCAACACTGGTGATATGTGCATCAAGACCTGTGCATTCATGAATTCGCTTGTCGGTCTTTTGGCCCCTTCTCCCTTTGAAATAATCCTGGGTGGGATATTTCTGGCTGCAGGACACATACGTGAGACCAATGATTATTTCAGACTTATTTTTTCTGAGGGGAAGGAATTTGAATACACAGGGGTTAAAGGGGTACTGCGAAAATACTGGTAACATTTACTGAGCATGATCAGATTTGCCCCGAGTGAAAATTTCGCAGGTCCTGGGGAACATTTCCCTCAGAGCCAGCATCTGAAATTATCACTACATGGAACGTAAAATATTTTCTTTTGACTCAAATGTCTTTGTATGATTTACAAATCTCTCATTATAAAAATCAGTTTTTCTTACAGGCCAATTGACTGTTTTTGCATCATGACCCTCCCTTCTTTACATCCCTAATTATCACGTAACCTCTTACAGTGAATTTCTTGGTCAGAATTTTAGAAGCCACTGTGTGATGTAAATTCTCCTTTGCAGAGTGGGATTATGAAATGAAGTATGTTAACATGAGATTGAGAAGTCGAACTATATCTGCAACCCATTAACAATGCATGCTAAAGTGATGAAAGGGTTTTCCGTTTTCCCGGTAGATGGCGAAGACGAAATGTAGATAAGAGAACGGATGAGAAATGTAGGTCTTTAGAGCGAAACACGACACAATCTGTCGCTTCTTCGCTGAAGTAATCTTGACCGAAATCTTGGATGCATAGCTCCGTCCTGCGGTAATCTTTAAAAACCTTACAAGATCCAAGGATTCCCACGGAAGGAAAGTACTTCCGGCTTTTACAATTGTTTTTATTCTGTACACACATTGGCAAAACTTCTTTTTCTCACAGCATTTTATACTACTGAGTTTTAATGTGATCAAGATTGGTTATCTAATGGTGTAACAAATTTTAGTTGCAGAGATCGAAACTTCAGATATTTTGACGTATTGACCCTAACTGAAATTCCCGTTCTTTGCACGGTAATTGGTTTGGTGAAAATATTTGTGCTTATGTTTAATAATTCATTTCAGGCAGTGCAGTTTTATCCGTAGTAAACAACGTAAATATTACCCTTTGGGATGCGCATTCTATAGCCCAAATCCACCCAAATGCTATTTAAATAAGAAGTTAAGGGATTCAGCTGTTCCATTATTTTAGTCTATTTTATGAATACAAAATGAGAAGTATTGTTGTTCCCTTTGTAAAAGTAGAATTTGCGCAAATTCTTGAACACGTGCCAACGTATTTTTAATAAGGAGTGTGTATATCGGACTAAGGAAGAAGTTGGTCAGGTGTTATGTATGAAGTTTTGGAGTGTATAGTTCAGAGACTTGGACATTACGGAAGTTAGAAGAAATCTTCAGAGCTTCGAAATGTAGTGTTGAAGGTGAAAAAGATGGACAGAGACAGTAGCAAATGAAGATGTTTTAAAAAGGATAGAAGAGAACACTTTTAGCCAACATGCTTTGTAGGAAGGCCAATTGGATTGGACACATCTCGCGAAGAAATTTTCATACCGTCATAGAGGGAAAGCGAAGAGTAGGAAGAAGAGCACGACGAATCGATTATTTTAAAAAATTTAGGAGAATATTGGGAGTTAAAAGAGGAAGCTGGAGATGGAAAAACGTGGAAGAAAAATTTCCAGTCCCAAATCTGAAATTACATATATAATGTCCAAAAGACAGAATACTTAATAACCCTATACAAAGTTTCATCTGCCTAATTTGAGAGGCTCCTGAAATACTATATTTTCCTACGAATTCTTAGTGTTTGAATAGTTTAAGGTGCGAATGAAACCGCCATATTATTTCGAATATTACCGCTCTCACAAGAAGTCACACCCGGGACCGCGAGCACAAGATACCTGCTCTAGCCAATAGCTCAGCGGGGAAGATTACGTGCACTCAGGAATGTTCCGTTAGACTTAAGTTTGTGTGTGTAGGTGTGTTATCCAATATTGTACAGTAGAATAACCTACAATTGGAAATGAGTAATTTTAATGGATATGATGTAGAATTGACCGGAGTTTTCTATAATGAGTTTCACTCCTGAGTCAGCTTTTGATATTTATTACAGCGCGTAGACTGTAATCAAACCCTCCCATTTGGTGAGAATAAGTAATGGTTACATCGTGTAACCTGTTTTTGTCTGGTAAACCTTAGTGTCACGTATCATTATCTCGATTCAGTTAATCCATCAGAGATACTAGTCTTAATTCATTTTTATTTAAAAAAAAAAAAAAAACTCTTCCCGCGTCTGTTTTCCAATAACCTACTTTTTGCGCCCAAGACTTGTTTCCAACCTCGTAATATGATGGTGGTTCTATGTATAATCAGTGGCGGTTTCCGGTTTCCTTCGATCAAATATCCTACAGCTAAAGGAATGGCTCATCTATTTACAAGGTAAACTGCTGTGTACACATTTATTCAAGGATTTAATTTCATTTGGATCCTTTTGTTCAAGTGTAATTACATATTGAGTGAAGATTAACAATGTGTTGGGTAATAAGTTTCTAATTTTTTTCACATTTTGTAAACTTGAGCTGCTGATGAAATTGAAATTGTATGATAGTTGGTTGGAAAGTTCCGGGTTCAGTTCTTTCGTAGCACTTCATTAGCTGAATAGCCCATTTAGGTCCAATGCAGCTATGAAGGTTTTCACTACATGTAGAATACGTGGTCGAAAATTGTGCCGTTTGAGTATTTTTCAGGACTAAATGTTATCCAAGTTTCTTTGAATTATTTTCAGTTGTTTTCTTGAACTGTCATTGAGGTGTAATATAGTTTTGGTCCAAACTCTTAAGTCGTGCGTGTTGTGCCAGAAAGGACACTACCAGACTCAGCGTTGAATACAGAGTTAAGGAAACTGGAAATAATAGAGGGAGAGTGAAGAGGTAAATAGATTAGAAATTAGAGATACCACGTATAAAAAGGACTATACTCGAGCTTCATTGGTCACTTTGACTTCAACTGATATTACTTCTATAGAAGGAACTTTGTTTTCGTATAGTGGCACAATCACATTATTTTTTCACCCAGGAATTATGTTTAGGCATCTTTTAATTACAATTTTGCGTTATTTCATACTTTAGTTTTATGCGTGCCTATCCTCATATTTCAAATATTAAAACTACCTTCGATCATAGTTACATATTTTATAGTCTTTAGCAAAAAGAAAAAAAATCATCGTACAATTTTGTAAATTTCGCAGCGGATAATTTAATTACCAGGGAGGATTAGTTCCTCAGTGTTGGTTGTTACCTTAGGGCTAAGTAACAGGGTTCCTCGCTGATAGGGGTAAACTGATTGAATACTGTGATGTTCCGAACCAACATACTTGTGATTCATGGACCTAAATTACCTAAGGTCCTATTTTACATTAAACAAGTTTCTTAGCATTACTTCTTATAGCATTCTCTGCAGGTGGTGATCCCTTACTTCGAGTGCTGACCTTGAAGGTTAAGTCGGGTCTCAGCTCCATAAAACTACCAATAGTTGCTCACACTGATGTTATTTTTAGAATGTACCTGAACTACGGATTTTTCCCGCTAAGCTTGCAAAATGTGGATGTGGAGAAGAATTGATTGTTGATTGGTTTGAACATGCCTTTCCTGAGACTTGGCGCTATGGCATAATGTGGACTCGAAATCCTACAAAATTCCACAGTAAATCGAACCCAGGTCTTCCGTGCTGAATTCGCGTACACTAACTACATAGCCACGAAGGAGCTCTGCAAAAGAACGAAAAAAAAATGGATCGAACGAATACCAATGGGGAACTATTGGAATTGGAAATAGCAGAGGAGAATACAATAATATTGGATGTAATTAGAAAGAAGAGAAACTGGTTGAAATATTAACTGGTAAGCAGTGACCGAATAGGTCACAAACTTTGTCTTGAAGGCAGTCACTCATGAACCGAACAAACTCTAATATGGCATAACATTTTCATACACATAGGGAGTATGAGAGAGGCTGCTAATGTAATTCTGGCATGGTACTTTCTCTCGGACTAGTTCTATATAAAATTTTCTTTCCCTTGTACACACCTGTCATCTAAGCATTACACTGAAAGATAACTACGAAGATTATTAGTGTATATAAAAGTGTGAGAATCAGGGGAAAGATAAGCTACATGCTTTTATGAAGGATCGTCAGTTTGAGTGAACCTGTAGAATTTTCGCTTAGAATATGAAAGGGCCCACTGAGTCCATTTTTTAAAATTTTATTTGTTGATTTATCATTTTGGTATAATTTACGTTCAAAACTGACCATTTTCGGTATGGGAAGTCTAATAAACATTTAATTAGATCTGAAATAATTAGGAAACGTCACACCGAGAGTCAAACAAATGAATGTTCGACTTGAGTATTGGACATCACTGATAGAGTATAAAATTCTACAGAAGTGGTACAAAGCTGTTAATTTGTTAGTCTACCTGGTTGGGTCTGAAAAACGAGAACCGGGTTGATCTGGACAAGTCATGAGCCATTCCATCAGTGCTGAGAAGTTGTAGTATCCTGAGGGACAGTCATAATCTCATGGAAGGGGGAGGTTACAATTGATGGTATTAAAACAAAAATAAGTCGGCGAAACATCGTGGTGCAAGAGAGCTCCTGATACGTATCTTGACTGTTATCAACATCAATAAACCTTTTTAGTAATACCATTCCCAGCTCTACGGCACATCAAATTGTGTACTGTGACAGCAAGAGTGAGATGAAGGTGAAATCTCATGAGTTTTGCCACCCTTTTCACATAATACTCAAACAATAATTCTGGTAATTAACATTTTTGCTCAGTTCGGTGAAGAGGAGCTGAAACCTCTCATGTAACAGTTTCTTGATTAATGTTATCTTGGTTTTAATTCCGATCGTGCGAAGTGTCGTGAGGGAATTCATTCAGTCTGCTGTCCAAAGATTAACTGGACAAAAAAAGACGTGCATGAAGGTAATCATGCGTAGCTGTTGACATCGACAAAAAAACACTAATTTCTTAATGTTCTTGAATAACTAGGTATATATGCAATCTTTTGAATTCCTGAGGAATTATTTTCGCTTTCTTTCAATTTAACTAATTTTAATGTGATCTTAACAGATTTCTTCTATTGAAATATTCCTTGCTTATTAAAAATCAATTTGAGTTTTATAAAAGAACTAGCCTTTGGCTAGCTGGGGGCTCCGCCACAAGACCCCCGAGTGTGCTCGGCCTACGGCCTCGTATTTCTTATCTATCTGCCATTGAATCAACAGTGAATTTCGTGAACTTGCTCTTCATGTTTCCCTTATCTGTCCATCCGGGGGCTTCGCCTCCATACACTGTCTTTGCTCGCCTACGGCCTCGCATCCCTTCAACCCACAATTCTATAGTTTCTTTTCCTTTCTCAACTATCTAAAACATAAGATTTTGTATCCCAAGAAAACACCAATTTAAATAGCATGGGAATTTCTTCATTCCCCTTTAGACACCTTAAAAATTAAAATATTAACTTTTGACAATTTTCCTGTCGGTTAGTCCTGGAAGGCTACAATCATGCCAAATTTCATCATTCTAATCCTGACGGAAGTGCCTAAACATTTTGGGGTGTAGAAGACGTCCCATTTAAATAACATGGGGAAGATTTTTCAGTTCCCCGTAAAACCACTCTACGGTTGGAATATTTTTTTTGTTTACTGATTTACTTAGGTAATGCTAACGAAAACATGCAAGCATACCGAATTTCAAGTTTTTATTCCAATTCTAAGTACCTAAAACATGAGATTATATGTGAAAAAAAAAAAGGCGCACTTAAATAACATGAATTTTTTCATCCCCTCTTTAGACCCCCTAAAAATTAAAAATATTCTCTTCTGGCAATTTTCCTGTGGGTTAGTTCCGGAAAGCTACAACCATGCCAAATTTAATCATTGTAGCCCTACAGAAAGTGCTAAATTTGTCAGCTCATGTAGTTTTATATATAGTTAAGATTATTAAATTTGATAAATATATGCAACCAAATTAATTTTAAAGTAGGGGATACTTAAGATTTGAATAAGAAATCAGAAATATGAAATTATGAAAGTTCCAGTCAGTTTCAAAGAAAACTGATAATTCCCAATATAAATCAATGGGCTAAAGGAAATATACACACTTAAGACCGTTAAGTTTGTTGTATATGAGAACCACGCCACGTAAGGTGAAATTGATACTAATGTATATCAAGTGTTTTATTTACGCAAAGAGCGATAACATGGTAGCTATGGTTAATGGTATGTAAATTATGTATTTCAGCGTAAATAATAAACTCGTGGAGCAGTTTCAACTACATTTTTGCAAACATGACTTAAGGTTAGTGTAAAGGGACAAGTTTTGCCGATAGATGTCACTACAGTCTTCCTATCTCTCTCTCATGTATTTTTTTACTTTTCACGAAAATTTACAATTTTTATAAATTTCAACCTAGAGACTTCAAATTTTTGGAGAAGGAACTTCATAACCTATTAAAGGGAACAATCCGTGCCGATTTTTTATTTAGAATTTTCTTCATTGTTGAAACAGTTTCATTGTTAAAGATTTGGATATCCATTTGAACAATCAAGCTATTTCAACAATGAAGAAAATTCTAAATAAAAAATCGGCATGGATTATTGCCTTCGATAAATTATGAAGTTCCTTTTCTAAAAATTTGAAGTCTCTAAGTTGAAATTTGTAAGAGAAATTGTGAATTTTCGTGAAAGATAAAAAATGCATGGGAGATGCGAAGACTGTAGTGCCATCTATCGGCAAAACTTGTTCCTTTAAACCAACCTTAAAAGCTGAAAAAAATATT
This sequence comes from Thermobia domestica, assembly GCF_964235325.1. Lineage (NCBI taxonomy): Eukaryota > Metazoa > Arthropoda > Insecta > Zygentoma > Lepismatidae > Thermobia > Thermobia domestica. The sequence continues at coordinate 156,205,500 of NC_137468.1, forward strand.
GGAGGTAAGACACCCCTATAATGGGGTGGAAAGAATGATCTGAAAAAATACTAGTAATCCAAAACAACCTATATGAGTGTTGAATACGCTATTTGGGCTCGTTGAAATGCATATTGACACTCCCGGTGCCGTTTAAATAAAAGTTTAGCCCAATCAGCATGGAGGTAAGAAGGGGGGTGAAAACTAAAATTGGAAAAAAACTGATGGAACATACATGGGTCATTCAATATTTTCCTAAGTTGTACTTTTCTAAATAAATCTGTCAACTATTTAATATATATACATGTATAGGCGAGCTCTTCCTCACTTCTTCACAGTCCCCATTGAGATTCAGACATTTCTCATGGTTGCACTACTGTAATTTGTCCAAACCTTTTGCAAAAGATCAGAACTCTGGCTATTTAGCACTCTCCTCACATTCAGATTCAACAGTTGACAGGAGACCAGGTCGCTTATGTCGAACCTGAACTTTTCTTTAGGGAAACGCAATTTGACATAAGCGACCTGATCTGTTCTTGGCGATAACGCTCAGCACGAAAGCAAGACACAAAATTGAAGAGTTAGGGTGGGAACTGCTGCTTCATTCTGTATGCAACCTCAGTTGATCGCAGTTACTTCCATCATTTTACGGTGATAGTTTGCATTGCAAGTTGAACGTTTCGAAACAGATGGAGTCAAGCGGAATGTGAGGAGAGTGTTAAATAGCCAGAGCCCTGATTTTTTTTTTTTTTTTAGTTTGTACAGCCCGCAGCAAAAAATCTGCAACATGAGAATGTAAGTTTATTATGAAACTACGCCTAACAGCCCAGGGAATCAACATAACGTCTAAGTAGCACGAATCACTCAGGAGAAACCACGTCGTCCTTCCCTGCACATTTATTTTGGAGCAAAAGACTCCGTCGTTTCACAATAAACTTACATGCTCATGTTGCAGGTTTTTTGCTGTGGACTGTACAAATTGTTGCAACGGTGAGACAAAACCTGCATCTCAATGGGGATTATGTGGAGAGGTGAGAAAGATCTACCTCTACATCTATGTATAGTTTACAAATGTATCTTAAAACATATTTTACAGCTTAGGGAACCTTATATACGGAACAATCCACGTAATATTTATTTTTACCATTTTCATTAAAGGTATATCCCAAGTAGATAGTTCAAACATTTATGCCGGATATTATTTTTATGGGTTTTTATCATTACTTGCTTTAAAATGTAAATCCTAAGGGGAAGAGATTCGAATAAAATATTTTCCAAAAACTTCTCCCCGTTCGAAGGACGGACATTTTAGCAAGTTCAAAAAAGAAAGTCAGTTATTACGATTAACTCTCTTCAACGCCAAGAAAAGGTATTCAACAATAACAAAATTAATTCAGCAATAAGCAAATAATTCGGCTTACTATTTTCCATATAATTTTCAAACTACAGGGGAAAATAACCAGCTACCTCACTCAAACACAGCTACATAGTTAGAGGAGTGTGTTATGTGCAGATTTAATGATTAGTATGTTGCGAACAATCGACTCTATCTTCTTGGCCCGCCGAAAGGATTCTTTCCTAAAGACTTTCAAACTAAAATTTATTGGTGTACGTCGAGTATTTTTTTGTGCGATCATACCCTGTCCATCATACACATTAATGTAATTTTCAGTAAATATATTGATCAACAGCCTTAAAAATTTCGTTACTGTATTTGTGTGTCTGGCTATTTGCGATTATTATTATTTTTTTTTTTTTTTCAATTTTGAACCCTGCATTCGATAGAGCATCAAAAACTATCTGAGAAAGTGATTAAATTTTTTGCGTCACTCTCACAGTTCCCGAGATATTGGCCAAAAAAATGGCAGATTTTCAGATACTTACGGAGCCATATTTCGGGAACCGTAAGTTAGAGATATCATATTGTTGATCAATACCTAAGAGAATGGTAAATATTTTGGTACCAAATATTAACCGGTAGCTACTGCCAAACTGACCATGGTTTGGCCAGTGGCCATTAATTCTCTACCAAAACGTTTACCATCCTCTTAGGTATTGATAAACACAAATATCATCTTTCTATGACACCGTCCTCGGGATATTGCCCAAAACTGGTTCAGATTTCGGGAGATTTGAGAAGCCATATCTCGGGACCCGTAAGTCACAATCATATTGGTGTTGACCAGTGGCGTATTTAGGGGGGGCTTCCGGGCTTAAGCCCCCCGAAATCTTAATTACTATAGTAAAGTATATGAAATATCTTGCAAAATTCACATTTCAAGGCAAAGTCCCCCCGAAAGTTAGCAAAGCCCCCCGAAACATAATCGTAAATACGCCACTGGTGTTGACCAATACCTAAGAAGATGAACATTTTGGTACCAAATAGTAACGGTAGCCACTGATCAACTTGCTACTGGCCAACTGGCCGCCGATATTGGCCCAAAAAAATTCGAATTTCGGGAGACTTAAGGAGCCATCTCGGGAACTGTAAGTCAGATATTTTGCGAGAAACTGAGCAAGCTGCGGATAGATTTACATCTAGGAACAATCAGTTATCCCTCCGCTCCATCTCTCGATTCTTTTTAAGTTAGTTCTGGCAATGATCTTGGGGCATTCTATTTTTTTTTTTCTCCCCGAGTTCTAAGATCTATTGTAAACTTCATACTACGTAAGTTTCGCTTCTTGTTCTCTCTTCAAAACTATTTCCCAATATCAGCCATGTTCCTTCATGTGAGTTAACGTGCACCTTCTGTATTTGTGTAAAACCTTAGGTAGTTCTACTTAATTAGATCAAAACCAATTTACTATCCGAATGGAAAGGAAGCTGGTTCATATCCAGGCCAGGGTAAACTACTTACAGCCTCGGTAGCATAAAGCAGTAGAGCAACATTTCCTTTTGGTGTTTGATTTTTTTTTTTTGTTACTACTAGTGGAATTATTACTGACATTTCACTTTGATATTATTTAAAGCAACGCTTGTCAACTGACCGATGCCAAATAGTTATTTATGATCTAAAAGACCGAAATGAGGCACAGGCGCGTACCCAGATTTTTTGTTGGGAGGGGTGCAAGATTTGGTTGATGTTCAGTCAGTACTACAAGCCATTACGCATTGGTAGTATTGAACGGGTTGTTTTGCACCCGAAAAGACGATAAGTAATTGCAAAATCTCCGGAGTGGTGGAGTCTGCGTGGTGCGCCCGTGATGAGGCAGAGCAATGGAGAGAAGCGACGAGGTTTGAAATACCGTAGTCGTGCTAGAAATGTTAATTTGAGGTGTTAAAGGTTTGAGTAGCGTATTTGCCAAACCAACAAACGCTGTTCGCATTCTTTCGGCTCGTCACCACTGTTTCAACAACACCAACCAGGTTCTCTACTACTCTCTCTGTGCACGGTGGCTCAGTGGTAGAGCGCTCACCTCTGGTGCTTGGGGTCCCTGGGTTCGATCCCAGCCCAAGTAAGTTTGTGGTGGACAACAGTATCCGTGGGTTTTCTCGGGGTACTCCAGTTTCCTTCCACATTTCATTCCACCAATTATTCCATCATTCACTTACCTTAATGATCCGTCCCTTAGCCTAAAGGACTTAACCGTTGGATGTTAAACTGAAAGATTTCATTTTTCATTGCTCTCTGACAGAATATTTTTCCTTTGGAGACAGACATGGCATACCTACACACAGCAGATCATTGTTGAGGATTGGTGTGTTTATAATCACATCTGGAGAGGAAGGACGAAGAGGTTTGCAAACTTTATTTGGGCTTTTGTTCAAAGTCATTGAATACTCAATCATAGGCTTTTAGGTAGTTTCTTTGATTGACTAATAGCTTTGCATAAAGGATTAGAAAAAAATATTCATCGTAACAATTCGACAATTTTCGCTTTCTGCGTTCACTAGATATATATATTTAATAAGAACGGGGGAAACTTACTGAAAAAGACTTAGGGACGTTAGTGAGGATATGAAGTGCGAACGTGAAATAATAGCGAGGATAGGAATGGCAAAAGAAATCTTGAGGAGAAAGGAAATATTATTTTCTGGGACCTTGAATAAAGAGTTGAGAACACAAAACGCTTAGTGTGGAGTATTGTACTATATGGGTCAGAAACATGGACGTTATGCAAAAATGTTGAAAAGCAATTGGAAGCTTTCGAAACGTGAGTGTGGAGAATAATTATTACCTGGGTCGAGAGGAAAACAAATGAGTGGGTGTTAGAAATAGAGGAGAAAATATTTTTTGATATTAAGAGGAGAAACTGGTTGGGACATTGGGTAAGGGACGTGCTAGAGCAGAGCTGTCCAAATGGCGGCCCGCCAAACCATTTTCTGCGGCCCACAAAACTCACGATTTACGATTATTATTACTGATAGTATTTTCATTTATATTTATTCATTCTTGTAATGTTTCCACACTTCTTTCTAAATAAGGCATCCATTTAGCGCTTCTGTACAACAAAAAGGCGCGGGCATCCACAGCAACACTGCAGTCGGTAATGTAACTACAGGCAAAATATCGTTGCTGAAAGGGACAATTACTTCAATAACCAGTACATCTGGTCTAGCTTTAAAAAAGAACCTTTTTCCCTCGAACTCTGCCTAAAAGCCATAATACGCAAGAAATACACCACTTCCTTTCACACACATAATAATAATAATAATAATAATAATAATAATAATAATAATAATAATAGTTGCGGCCCTCCACCTTACTAGTAAAGACGGTTATGGCCCTCAGGCTCACTATAAGTGGACGCCACTGTGCTAGAGGGTATAGTGGCAGGAAAGAGCGAAAGAGATTACAATGAATAATATAAGAACAGGGAAACCGTACGCAAAGACGAAGAGATTAGCGGAAGACGGGCGCATGGAAGTTTTCAGTTGCGGCAGAATGACAGAATACCGATGATATATGCATACATAGAATGTACGCTACGTAAATACGAGCTTGTATTTGCATTGTTGCCTCTATGCTTCAAGATGCAATATCATTGGTTTGCAAGTCCTTTGTGCACATAAGTTTTAGCAATAGTCAATTGTTGCTGCGAAGATTTATCAGCGTGTAACAACGTATGGTCCTTGTCCTGTCCCAGCTGATCGTCACATGTGTACAGGTCACGTGCCTCGCTGTTGTAACGGGTTTATTTTTTTCTTTTTTACGCAAGATACCGTTGTTGCCTCGCCAAGATCATCCTAGTGGAAACGAAAGGAAAAGTGAGTGCTTACCGAGCCATAGGCTGTCATATTTGGCTGCTCCTCGTTCGCATTTTGTGTGAGTGGCACCTCCCAACTCATTGCGTCACGCAGTTCGCTTCTGCATTTATCATAGCTGTCAAAAGGAATTCCCACCTTTTCACCTACATCTTCAGGAAAAGGTATTTAGGCTGAAGAACAGAACACGATTCTTAAATGTAAATGAGGTATTTCTAAATCTTACAACAGGTATAATACGCTATATGGAAATTGTTCCACTACTCATCTTTTTAACTACGTACCATTTTTTTTTTTTTTTTTCGTTTGAGCTACATGTATTCCTAATCTAATACTGTGGCGTCAATATGAACTTGGGCTATTGAACAGTCAATATCTTTACCATGATTACCACCATAGTATGTTTCAATGAGCACATAGCATAACACCTTGTTCTCTTACCTCCGATAAAGGGATGTAAAATGGATAGGTGTTTTGTAAATCTTAATTTTAAGGATACATTATCGTGTCGTTAGAAACGATTAAAAGAGAGGCACTCGTCGTTGCCAACACTTAGTTCAGAACTGCGATTATAAAAATAAAATTAAAATAATATAAAAGCCTTTTCTCCATTCTCCGGTGACAACGCTCTCGTTTTTTGGTGCGAGCTGTCACGGGTTAGATTCCCGGTGAGAGCACTCGGTCCAAAATGTGTAAAAACTTTCTCAAGCCAGCCATCTCGAAGGGTTGCCAACTTTCCTTAAGGAACAATCGGGACGGGGCAGTGTTGAACTCCCCCCCGCCTCCCGGAGACGACTACATGTACGGCGAGTCGTTGAAAACACTGTAAATAATCAGCTGAATAACACGAACCTGAATGAATGCGGCACTTTTTAAGTTTTTTTTTTTACCCATTACTAGGTATATGTAAAATTGAAACCAAAACAACTGCAATTTATTTAAAATAAAGTTTGGAGAGAGAACTATATAAATTTTTATTATCAATGAGTACATGATATTGTTAAGGAATTACTTACAAGAAGTATTACTAAAATCAAGTTTTATTTTTTTGGCTATCATACAGTCTTTGGCCCAGTAAAATATTAACTTTGAAAATCGATAAATCGGGAAAGGATGCGTCCCGACGAGTGTCTGGTCGGGACGCGAGAGAAACAAATCAGAAATCGGTACAATCCCGACAGAATCGGCGAGGTTGGCAACTCTGATCCCAAGTGAGGTTTTCTTGTTTTCCTCATTCATACCAGGCAAATGCCGGGATGGTGCCTAAAATACGTTCCAGGCCTCTTATTTCCCCAACCCTTTCTTCTTTTTCCTCGGAAGGTTGATCAGCGACGGACGTCATTCCTTATACTACACGTACTGACATGGTCACGGGTACTAAAAGCCCACAAACCTGATTCCTAATCCATTCTCCGGTATTTATTCTAGGCTATGAGTTCGCACAACCGCGATATAAGGTGGATTACATTGAGAAGGCGTTCTTAGAAACTGCGAGAAGTGTGCATACATTTTACACTCCATCCCCCCAAAACCGAAAATCGAAAGAGCTTCATACAGGATTAGATGTGTGTTTAAGACCTGTGTACAGCGTTTGGTGGATCTAGGTTCCTTATGTTAAAATCTTCGACACAATTTTCTTCTTGTAATATAATAATAATAATAATAATAATATAATATAATAGTGTTAGTCGTACTATTTAATTTTAATGAACAACTTGGATCATCAACATCGACAGTGTAGAAAGCGAGCTAGGCAGGGGCGGATCCAGAGGGGGGGGGGCTAATGGCAGTATTACAACCCCCCCCCGTGAAGTCCGTCCTGGATCCGCCACTAGAGCTAGGTAGTGTCAACAAAATGCTATTAAGTAAATTAATAAGTTATTTCGTAACATTTGTCTTATGAATCAGGAATTTGGATGTGCAGTTTGACTCTGCCTATACATAGATCTTGAAAACCGAACTTCATGTAGCATTTTTGTAGTTGGTGCTTTTTGATGTTCATTAACCCTTACGGTAAGTTTTTTTCATTTACCGTATAAGTCCGAATTACAGAAACTTAAATACACAATAATTGTATTTTAACATCAATTAGGGGCTTAATTTTTGCAGCTTAAGATCTTACATGATTCAGGGAGAACAATTACTAACTATATGAATTCATTAAACAAAATAGTCATGTATATAAATTCCGTCTCCCTTAGCCTTGGTCCATAATAGAGCGTTAAACTACTTATTTCATTTCATTTATATGTATTCTCGTGAAATGGAGACATGAATACTCTAAATATTTAAAAAGAGAATGTCAATATGTGCAAGTTCTTATTGCAAATGGAGGTATAATGAACACACTCAGATAAAACTAAAATATAAATTTACATCATTTTGAAGAAAAAGAAGAAAAAAAGCAAGACAACTTGTTCTGAATGTTCCTTTAATCCAGGGTAAGAAGCAGTTTTTCGCTCACAGACAAGCTAATCGTTTGTTTCTGTTACTGTCTCTCAAGTGCACAATAATAGATTTATAGTGTGGGTGTCTCAAGTTACAAATTTAGATGTACTTTTAAAGTTCTCCAGAAATAATTATCTAATATCGTTGTAAAGTATATTTACAAAGTTAGGCCCGAGAAATATGGTTGTATATTTAAAAATTACGGTCCGAGTCCGAAGTGATTATGCTTTGTAGGCTCTGTCCACGGGCCGGTCCTAAGCCCGCGAGCTCGACCCGAGCCCGTGCAGATCTCGATAGCACGTAGAGGAATTTCACTACGTCATTGACTAAAAATTTTTACCGGCAATTGTGCTCGAATTAAAAACCGAAAAACGGCATTCAAGATGGTAAAATAAATTTTAAAAACTTCAGTTCATTTATTGCATTTAATGAATGTATCCTTGACATTTATCTACAAGGAACTTGAATAAGATGCTTTATTATACGTTAAGGATAGTAAATAGCACTAAGTAATAAATATTATAAATGTCAATAAACAAAACGTATCAAAAGGAAGGAAGAGAAAATTATAAACAAATATTAGTATCATAAACTTAAAACTGACGCCTCCATTAAGCTATGGTTAGTCATTCATATAACTGCAGAGAAATTACATTGAATAGCACTACACATGACCAAAGCTATGAATAGAAAATAAACTTCAGGAAACCTTACCTTGACACTTGATAAAGTAGTAATTCTAAGTTTACCTTTCATTGTATGATAACATTTATTCACAAAGTTACGCTGTTTTTCAGACCTGGGAACTGTCACACACACACATGCACAATTAAATATTGCGGTTCCAGTTCGTTTAAAATTACTTTAATAACCACCAAAACTCACTACGATAATTATTTCAATAAATTAACTTCTTCCTTTTTTTAACTTTATTTCCTTAATACTTATCATTAGTTTCGCAGAAATTACACTTCCATCAACTATGGCTTCCTCACTTATCTTTTTCTTTTAAACAACTTGAAGGAAACAAGTTTAAACAAGTGTGGCCACTACATTTGTTATCATAAGGTACCGGACTACTATCCCTGTTGTTCTATAACTAAATATACATAAACGTTACAGAACTCTTTATGATCTATTGATGGTTGAGTTAGACTTGAAGCAAGTCATAACTTTGGAATTCATATAAACCGTGCTTTCCATATACAGTGACTAGCAGAATTATTCGGACAGATCCAATGAAATACATATAACGGGCTATGGCTCCGAAATGAAAACATATTTTGTACACAACAATACATAAGAAAAAGGAGCTATATACGCATACCTGAAAAACACAATGAAGCGTGTAGTTGCTGTCAACAGAACGGATATAATTAATCCCAATGAAAATCATACCCAAATTTTCCCCAGCAAAATTATTCGGACAGTACGACATTTGTGAAATAATGTGAGCACTATGAGACGTGGCGCTAGTGCTGAGGGTTGTGTTAAGTACTGTAGTCGTTATTGTGGCAGTTAGATACAATAATTCGTTGTCAACACGAAGAATGGGTCAAAGAGGAAAGAACACGACATTTGAAAAGCGGCAATTAGCAATTTTTCATTATGAAAAAGATAAAAGCTGCAGAAAAATTGCAGAGATGTCGCAAATGAAAAAAGTACAGCATGTGATATTATCAAGCGATACAAGGTTGAGGATAGAGTTGATTTCCTCCCTATCGCGGGACGTCCAAAGATTTTCGGAGAGACGGGAATCCGCAATAGTCCGAAAAAAAGGATCAACGAATCAAGGATCAACGAAAGGATCAGTAAAAGAGAATCAATCAGCTTCAAAAATCGGTGCCGAGGTTGGAGAATAAATGGGGATCGACGTGAGTCCCGATACAATTAGAAGAGTCCTGAGAAGAACTAGTTTTCATGGCCGCGTAGTATGCAGAAAGCCTCATATCAACAAAACAAAGAGGAAGAAAAGTAGTTTTGCAAATAATACCAGTATATGGGTGCCAACTGGTGGAACCACGTGATTTTTTCTGATGAAAGTAAGTTCAATATATTCTGTTCTGATGGGAAGGTAATGGTGTGGAGAAGAAACAATACCGAGCTGGAGGAACAAAATTTGCAGCCGTCAGTAAAATACAAAGGAGGGAGCGTAATGGTATAGGGCTGCATGTCAGCGTCTGGAGTAGATGAGTTGGTGTTCATTGAACAGTCAATGAACAAACACTTCTACCTGAAAATTCTCAAAGATTATTTAAAGAAGAAGGCAGAAAAATGGGATATTAGATACATTCAAATAAAACACAGTTCTGACCAGAGCAGAATGAAATATATTAAAAACTATACTTACAACACATTGTAAGTATAGTTTTTAATATATTTCATTCTGCTCTGGTCAGAACTGTGTTTTATTTGTTACTCTACTTATCCAGAGCCATGGAGTTTTTTCATTAGATACATTCAAATTCTACCCGAAACACAGCTCATATTGTAAATCTGTGGTTGCTATACAATTGCCCAAAGACATTCCATCCCTCTCTCCAGTCTCCAGATATGAACCCCATTGAACATTTGTGGGATAAACTAGAGAAACAAGTTCGAAATGTGTTATAAACTAGAGAAACAAGTTAGAAATGTGTTATAAATTAGACAAGAAAGTTCGAAATGTGTGATAAACTAGAGAAACAAGTTCGAAAAATATGCATAACCACGAAGGCGCATCTGAAGGACGTGCTTCGTCAAGAATGGGCCAAGATTATTGTTGCATACTCTCGCAAACTTGTGAATGGTATGCCAAATAGACTACATGCAGTTTTTAAGCAGAAAGGACTGCCTACTAGATATTGAGTTTTATATTTTTTACTGGATAAGTGTCATATCTGGTCAGGTGTCCGAATAATTTTGCAACACCCGAATTCGTATTGTGTTTGTTTTGATCTCACTACTTTACATTGTTTGTTAAGTTATTTTATTTTCTAAGTGTAAAACTGTTTATGTTTGTTGGATGTCAGAGAAAATGATAGCATATTATTTGCATTTGCTTTTTTTTCTTTGAAATAAATTCCATCTTTTGTTCAAACACTATAGTGTCCGAATAATTCTGCTAGTCACTGTATTTGTTTTGGATAACTAGGCTTCATATTTTGGATGATAAATTTCATTTCACAGGCGTATTCTACGATAAGAGCAACGTAACATGTTTCCAGTATAAAATTTAAGCATACCACAAAAAGGCAGATATGATCAATGATTACAATAAATGGAATTTATTCACGATTTCTTGTAAAAATCCAATATGGCGTTTGTTGCAGAATCTGAAGAGAAAATCAGTAAGATAGAAAACAGGAAATGAAATGAAATCTTTAAGTTTAACGTCCCACGGTTATGCCGGTTAGGCTAAAGGAGACGGTGATAATGAGAAATGAGTGAAATGGTGGAATGAAGAAAGTGGGAGGAAACGGGAGAACCCCGAGAAAACCCACGCACACGGTGTTTGTCCACCACAAAGTTCACTTGGCGGGGGCTGGGATCGAACCCGGGACCCCAAGCACCAGAGGTGAACGCTCTACCACTGAGCCACCGCGGCCCCCTGATAGAAAACAGGGATGGGCTGTGAAGAATATAGGATGAAAATAAATGTTAGAAAGACGAAAGCCATAGTGATTGGAACAAAGGGGTCTGTCAAATGGAGTAGGAGGGGAGAAAATAGAACAGGTGACTAGTTTTCGATACCTGGGTAGTATTATTAGTGAGGATATGAAATGTGAATGTAAAATAAAAGCAAGGATAGAAATAGCGAAAGAAGGCTTTAGCAGAAAGGAAATATTTTGTGGGACTGAATAAAGAATTGAGAAACTTATAAAATGCTTCGTGTGGAGTATTGTATGGGTCAGAAACGGACATTAAGCAAAAATAATAAACTACCGGATGCTTTCGAAATATGTGTGTGTGGAGAAGAATGGAGAGAATTATCTGCATCGAGCAGAAAACTAATGAGAGGGTGTTTGAAATGATAGAGAAAATAATTTTTAGATATTATTAGGAAGAGGAAGTGGTTTGGACATTAGGTAAGAAGTAGTGTTGTCGAATTTTTATTTTCGGATTTTGAGAACCGTTTTTCTGAAAACCGAAAGCGCAAAAGCGGTTTTCAAAACAAATTTCGGTTTTGTGAAATTTCACTTTTTTGGAAAACCGGTTTTCGGTTTTTTCAAAAACCGATTTCGACAACAGTAAGAAGGGACTATATCATGAGGCAGGTTTTAGAGGGCATGGTGGCTGGAAAGAAAGGGAGGGGGAGAAGGACACTATAGTTAATGGACGATATCAAAACAGAAAAATCGTACGTAAAGACGAAGTTATTGGAAGACCGTGGAGAATGGAAGCTTTTCAGTGACCTACCAATAATGGCAGAATATATATTTTGATCTTGTAAAAATGACTGGATTTGCCACAACTGTCAGTCTCTATAAGTATTGCAAAAGTAAAATATTGAAGTCTTTTGGAAAAAAAAAAAAAAAACTTGAGACTTAAATCAAGTAATCAAATCACATCACATTCATTGTAGTTTTAAAAGCAAAACAGATTAAGGAAACGCAGTTTTGCTCCAGCTGTTACAGACTTCAATAAAGGGCGTCAGTTACTAATACGAAATTGATTACTGATAGGTAAAGATTGAAAACAAGATAGTCTGTTAATGAACATCCCCAGTTTTATCCGCCATCAACAAAATATAGACTAGCCATGGAAAGCCATATTGATACGGATAATAATCCACATCCATACAGACCTCTAAGTGGACGGGAAGTACTGTTCCAGTTAATTGTAATATTTCTGCATTGATTAATACATAGTGTAGCAGGCAACAAACACCTGCAGTGTTAGACCCTGGAAAATTCCCATAAATCTTGATTGTAGCTCTCCATTGTAAATAAATGGTTTTGAATTAATGCAACAATTTGACACTAAACAGGGAAGTACATAAAAGTGCAGAAGAGCTGGGTGTGAAAGGGAGACGACGGGATAATTGGAGTTGGGCTCTTTTGAGGTCAACTGATACAATCTGCGACCTTCAGTTCAAACAACAGCTGTGTTAAAGTCTGTTGTTCCAGGAAGGAAGAGAAGTGTGCATTCTGCAGCGGTCGAAGAAAGCTATATAGGAGTGAAATGACCGGCTGTGAGTGGAGTATGAGTAAAGGAAGAGCTAGAACTATGAATTATAATTTATTCACGCTAAATTCGCGCAATTTTCTTCAAGGCTAAATGTTTTAAGAATCGGTAGAGCTGAAAAGACTAGTTTCTTAGGGTTTCCATGACTGATAGAAAAGTTATTTTTTTATTATTTTGCTTTTCCTATACGCCATTTATACCACTAAGTGACATTTGTTATCCAAAATAATTAATACAGAAGGGCAGTGCGATATTTAATATATGGATTCGCTGAATTTTAAATACCAAAATGCCGTGATCAAATATACTAATTAATATTTTCGATGTCTTTATTTTTTTTTTTTTTTCTATATTGCAATATTCAATCATTTTCGATACTGACTTTTGGTCAGTTTCGATATTTCAATATTCAAAGTTTCGAGATATAGTTCCGATATTTCATCGTTACCTATTTCTGATATTTGAATCGGAATACGTACACTCACCGTACTCCGTGCATGACTTAGATACTTAAAAAGCATATATCAATGGAAACTAACTTACGTAAAAACTAACAAGCCGGAGGTCAGAAACCGACCTGAAGATTTGGGTGTAAATGACAGTATGTATTAGTCTAGGTGAAATTTTGCAGTAGACTCAAGGTGGGGGGGGGGAGCGGAACTACTTTTTGATGATAAAGTAGCATTTTCTGCAAATCATTACAGTAGTCGCATTCAGTAGACCCTATTTATATCAGTTGATATAATTAAGCCATTAATTTACTTGCTTCCTTTTTTCATTTGATTTTTTTATTTAAAGTAAATACAAAATGAATGACTTTAATGTCCCGTAAATACACTTAAGCCAAGGGGCACAGATGAGTGAGTGAATGATTATGTAAATTGGTGAAATTACATGTTGGGGGGAGCTAGACAACTACGATAACAATATTTACCACACTCATAAGAGTTGGACCTTTCGTTACTGTAGGTGATGGTTTTACCACTAACCCACATGCTCCCCAAAACCAATGACAAGGGTGTACTGTGTATGTATAAATAGTTTTCACAAGAATACAAACACTTTGAGTTAAATATTTCAGATGTCTGGGCTAGCAATGGTCAGCACGGTTGCTGCAGTTGTTGGTATGTTGAGGCGAATTCTGTACTACGTAAGGAGCAGTAGAAAGGCAGTACATAGTGCACTGAGAGGTAGTAATAAGGTAAAATCAGAGGAGGCATCTTTGATTCCTAAAGAGGGCAAATTGTTGGTGCTGATTATGAGGTGCGAGCGTGACAAAAGTGGCAACTGTTGTTGTTAGACGTGTCGTGCGGAACAATATTCAAGGTAATGATGGGCTACAAAACTCAGGACAAAATCCCATCGGCGAAAAGGAACAATGATCCTAATATAAAACACCAATCCTAGGTCCCGCCGAGCATTAAAGCAAGTTCACTCAGAAAGTCGTGCGACTGCGGTGCAAATAGAGGAATTCAAACAGCACTTCCTCAAACCTGTGCAGGAAATCAGTCTGCCACGATTTATATTACATGTGACATATAGGGTCGGGTTATAAGGGATGGAACCGCCAATAAGGATAGCTGGTAACTAGAAAGTGTGGTGTGATATCATCGTTGAACTTTATTAAAGTCACGAGTCGAGTTTGTGCGCGCCGTAGTAATCCGCAGCGTTTTCGCCAATTGTGAAACACAGTTCTGTGATGGGGGCCCGAATATTCTTGTATATGCTAGCCTTTACCGGTTACGTTATTACCCTTGAATGTTGGAATTTTAGGCAACCATTGCATTCTATGGTAGGTATATATATATATATATATATATATATATATATATATATATATATATATATATATATATATATATATATATATATATATATATATATATATATATATATATATATATATATATATATATATATATATATTTTCTGGGCAATAACTCCTTAATCCAGGATAACACCCCCATTCACACAAATGGAGCTGTTGTTACATGGTTTGGGGAACATTGTGATTAAGTTGAACGAATAATAATAATAATAATAATAATAATAATAATAATAATAATAATAATAATAATAAAACTGGCAGTGAAGCTAATAAGACAGATCTACCTTGCGTCAAAGCCACCTCTGATCAATGCAGCCACATTTATATGAGAAATAGGACGTTCAAGCTACATAAGACATAGTTACAATTAATTGCCTTTTGCCCGTGTTGCTTGAGTAACGACCCAGAATTTTTACGAACGTTTGTACGGAATAAGGCTTAAGAACAAACTGTCTCGCTGCTGAGCTGACGTCCCACAAAACCATCACAATTGAAATTATTTATCCAGAATTCCGCAAGTAAAAGACTATAAAACTTATACATCACAGAATATTTCCCAGTGATTCGGAAGACTGCAAAACTACTTACTGCAAGGCGCAAAATTTGTTAGTCGCACTCGCTAGTCAAAAATGATGGTCGCCAATATCTATCACGTACAAATCATGCGAGCTCCCCCTCACAGTCTTTGGTTTGACAAAGAGATTACATCAGAACATAAAATTTCAAAACCATACAATTAGATTCAGGATAATCAATTTTGAATTGGACAATTCATACACACATTCAAAAATGTCATCTTTCCATTGGGGGCGCGAAAGGAGGGGCGAATTACAACGTTGTGAAGAATTCACTTTCCGTGTTTTGTCTCGGTGACCATTATTTTTGTGCGAAACAAACTTCACAGCCCTGTAAGTTTAGGCAGAAACCATTCAAACAGAATACTGGTCGCCAGCTCTCAATTTCTAGTCACCAATGGCGACTCGACAACCGGAAATTTTGCACCCTGTCTTACTGTGATACGTATTTAAATCAGTCGGTCAATACTGCAGAACGGTGGCTTGTCTATCCAGTGTTGTTTATGGCTAGTGACATGTGTTCAGTGCCTCATGTGTCCAACCTTAAATATTTTGTGCATGTAGCGGCTGAGAGCACACACACACACACACACACACACACACATATACACATATACATATATATATATATATATATATATATATATATATATATATATATATATATATATATATATATATATATATATATATATATATATATATATATATATATAATTATAAATAATTATAATATGGAGTGTGCGTCTCCGGTAGCTATTATGTAACTGCGTTGAATTTGTCCAGTGACTTCTCACATTTCTGAGATGTGCTAGGTTTGCCTGTGACCTAGACCAAAAGAAAAAAGTGGATAATTATTGGTAGATCTCTTGTAGTACAAATGATCTCTTGTTTGATCCTCCAACAGGGTATGGCAGTTAGTTGGTGGCAGACATGCAAGTAGAATTCTTCCGAATTTGTCTTTCAGCTCTAAATTCTTTCATTATTTTTACTTTGTCACTTGGTATTGGAGGCCTCTTGAGCAGTCTTTGCATTTGGGGATGCGCACGAGACGAGTCGA